>NC_045787.1:90044609-90360056 GCF_009873245.2 Balaenoptera musculus
GATCTGATAAAATATTGCTATGATTTATTTCAAAGAGTGTTCTGCTTACAATCCCTTCTAGGAGTTTTATGGTTTCAGGTCTTACACTTATGTCTTTAATCCATTTTGAGTTTACTTTTGTATATGGCGTGAAGAAATGTTCTAATCTCATTCTTTTACAAGTAGCTGTACAGTTTTCCCAGTACCACTTATTGAAGGAACTGTCTTTTCTCCATTGTATATTCATGCCTCTTTTGTCATATATTAATTGACTATAAGTGTGTAGGTTTATTTCTGGGCTCTCTATTCTGTTCCATTGATCTATGTATCTGTTTTTGTACCAGTGCCATGCTGTTTTGATTACTGTAGCTTTGTAATATAGTCTGAAGGCAGGGAGCGTGATACCTCCAGCTTTGTTCTTTTTTCCCAAGATTGCTTTCAAAACTTGGGGTTTTTTATGGTTCCATAGAAATTTTAGGATTATTTATTCTAGTCCTGTGGAAAATGTCATGGGTAGTTTGATAGGGATTGCATTAAATCTGTAGATTGCTTTGGGTAGTATGGAAATTTTAACAATATTAATTCTTCCAATCCAAGAACATGGGATATCTTTTCATTTCTTTGTATCACCTTCAATTTCCTTCAACAGTGTTTTATAGTTTTCAAAGTATAGGTCTTTCACTTCCTTGGTTAAGTTTATTCCTAGGCATTTTATTCTTTTTGACACAATTTTAAACAGGATTGTTTTCTTCCTTTCTCTTTCTGGTAGTTCATTATTAGTGTGTTGAAAAGCAATAGATTTCTGTATATTAATCTTGCATCTTGCAGCTTGCCTGAATTCATTTATTAGTTCTTATAGTTTTTTTGTAGAGACTTTAGGATTTTCTATATTATAGTATCATGTCATCTGCAGATAGTTACAGTTTTACCTCTTCCCTCCCAATTTGGATGATTTTACTTCTTTTTCTTGTTGGATTTCTGTGGCTAAGACTTCCAATGCTGTGTTAAATAAAAGTGGAGAGCATGGACATCCTTGTCTTTTTCCTGATTTTAGAAGAAAGGCTTTTAGCTTTTCACTGTTGAGTATGATGTTAGCTATGGGTTTGTCTTAAATGGCCTTTATTATTTTGAGATATGTTCCTTCTAGACCCAGTTTGATGAAGAGTTTTTATCATGAATGGATGTTGAATTTTGTCAAATGCTTTTTCTGCATCTATTGAGATGATCATGTGATTTTTATCCTTCCTTTTGTTAATGTGGTGCATCACATTGATTGATTTGCAAATATTGAACCATCCTTGCATCCTTGGAATAAATCCCACTTGATCATAGTGTATGATCCTTTTTTATATATTGTTGAATTTGGTTTGCTAATATTTCATTGAGGATTTTTGCATCTATATTCATCAGAGATATTGGCCTATAATTTTCTTTTTTTGTATTGTCTTTGGCGTTTTGGTATCAGGGTAATGGTGGCCTCAGAGAATAAATTTTGGAGTTTTCCCTCCTCTTCAATTTTTTGGAATAGTCTGAGAAGGATAGACATTAATTCTCTTTTATATGTTTGCTACAATTCCCCTGTGAAGCTGTCTGCTCCTGGACTTATGTTTGCTGGGAGTTTTTTTTTTTTTATTATTACAAATTCAATTTCAATACTACTGATCAGCCTGTTCAGATTGTCTGTTTCTTCCTGATTTAGTCTTGACAGGTTGTATGTTTCTAGAAAATTTTCTGTCTCTTCTAGGTTGTCAAATTTTTTGGCATTTAACTGTTCATGGTATCCTCTTATGATTTTTTTTTTGTATCTCTGTGGTATTTGTTGTTATTTCTCTTCTTTCATTTCTTATTTTGTTTATTTGGGTCCATAAAGTAGAAAACCTCTTATATGTGTGTAATTGCATACCCCAAAGAAGAAAACCAAAACAATGGAAGAAAATAAATATGAAACATTCTAACTCAGGAAAATTCTTGAAATTAAAAAAGGAAAGACTTTAATTTCAAAGAATAATTTCTTGCCCAAATCTATACAAAAAGAGCAAGTCATTTATTTGGAAAAGAAAAGCAGGTGAGAGAGAGTGAGTGAGGGAATGGGAGAGAGGAGCTACAGGTAAAAAGAGAATAAGAGACATATCAACCAATCAATTGCATGGACCTTATTTGGATATTGATTCAAAAAAACAAACAAACAAATTTTAACATGCTCAAGATAATTAGAAAGTTGAAACACTGCATATTTGATAATATTAAGGAATTGTAATTTATAGATATAGTGGCATTGTAGTTATGATTTCTAAAAGGTCCTTTATTTTTAGATATACCTCCTTAAATATCTATGAATGAAATTATATGATGTCTGATATTTGCTTTAAAATAATAAAGGAGGAGGGGAAGTAATTAATTAGATAGATAAAACAACATTGGCCATGAATTGATAATTGCTGAAGCAGTGTGACAGTTAAATGGGATGGTTCATGGTATATTGTCTACTTAGTATATGTTTAAAATGATTTGCAATGCAAAGTTTAAAAAGAATTTTTTGTCCTCAATAGGATGGAAACTTCAAGCCTAGGCAAAATAAATGTTTCCATTTTCCTAAATAAACCTAAAGACTTTTAGAGTGCCAACTTATGGAAATCTTTCCCCTCATGTCATGGTAGCCTGCTGCAATTGTTTAGATAAATCTTCTTTAACGTTAATTTAACTTTTTTTAACATCTACTCAACTGGATGCATGTGTCTGAGAAGGATTTCATGGTTTTTTTTTAGGATTGTGGAAAAGGGATATTATAGTGAACGAGATGCTGCAGATGCTGTCAAACAAATCCTGGAGGCAGTTGCTGTAAGTATGAAGTGACAGCAATAGTGTAACTCTGGGTAATGTCTTCCTTTTACAGAATCATCATTTAGGAAGTGTATATCTGTGACAAGCCATAAAATTTACAGAAAAACAGTATGAAATATTTACTAGAAAATGTTGAACAAATTTATATTTTCTATTGATAACTCAAACTCTGAAAGATGCAGTCCTCATATGTAATGCCATAAGTTTGTAAAAATCATTTCCATTCTATTATTATGAATCAGATGAGACTTTGGTGCCTATAGTTGTTCTTTTCTCTCTCTTTCCATTTCTTTATTGTTTTTGTTGTTTGGTAAGGAAGTGGGAAAATGTTCATGGAGATAAATATAGACCTTAGAGCATAGAGATTATTAATTTTTCTTTCAAGAGAAGAAATGAGTAAATTAGGAGAAAAATTCTGACAATTTTATTTTTTTTAAAGGGAGAAGTATGTTAACATTTTAAACTGGAATAAAGTTTTGTAAGTTAATGATGGAAACATGGACACACATTTACCAATATATATATATACATATATATATATATATATATAAATTTTGAGAAGTTGGTTTGTATTGAATTAATAAGGAAATATTTGCCTAAATAAAACGGACTCAACTGGTGCAAGTCTTCCTGTAGATTAGTGGTGTCTAGTATGTCCTGGGACACTTTGGTGATTTATTTATTGAATATAAATCCAGAACAAATTATTCTCTGAACAAACAGGATGGGGCCCAAAGGGACATATTTATTAGGATCAGTTAAAGAGACAAATCTATAAAATATACCCAGAATTAATATATATTCTATTAATCAGAGTCAGTTATATAACTAAAATCATTAGTCAATATCTTGAGGAGCCACAGTGGCACAAGTACATGTCCTATGAATTTTACCTACAGCCAAAACAAGAAGGAGGGAAGGAGGAAGGAAGGAAGGAAGGAAGGAGGGAGGGAGGGAGGGCGAGAGGGAGGGAAGGAGGACTCTTGATATCTAACAAGCTTATGTACCAATTGTGGGTGGAAAGAAAAAAAATCCAGTCTTCGCAATCTTTGCACAGGGCTACTAGAAATAGAAGATCTGTGATCTAACAAAATCCATTATTGAGATATCAGATAAACGCCAAGTTCATATGGCTTTATAACCCAGACTTTCCAAATTATTTTTTCCTATAAAGTGTTTTGATCTTTTTGCTATGGTGGGGGATTAAAAGTTTGAATTTGGGGTGGATAAAAGCTGGAGAAGATGCCATGGAATTTTACTTTAAATACACAATGCAGTTCCTGATTATATGAATTTTGAATATCAAATTCATCTTTTCACCACACCTAAAATAACCACTCCATTCCAGATTTTTCATCAGATACAATATATTTACCATCTTGGCTTCCTAAGCTTTCCAACTTGGATTGTTTTTAACTTTTCCATCACCTTCTCTCCTCACATCCACCTTACCAACTTCAGTTGAATCTCTCTTCAAGTATCCATGAACATAATCCTGCTCCCTATGTCATGCTATGACTATTTCTGGCATGACTTTAAAAAACACTTCTGGTTGCTTCCAATTCCTATCCCTAAATATATGTCTGTATATGTCTATCAATTATCCTTTGCAGTCACTGTTTTCATTTTGTCCCTTTTGAGTTCAGTAATGGTAGTTTTATTCCTTTCTTAAATACTCATTTTAAATCTTCTTTTTTCACTACTGTGTTCTATAGATTATCTATTCAAGTAAACTTGCTGGCAGTGGCCCACTATCACTTTCCTCAGATCAGGCAGGCAGCTGGTATAGCAGTTAAGAGTACTTTGGGAGTCAAACAGAGCTGGGTTCCGTTTCTAGATGTGAGAGCTTGGGTCTATCACTAAACACCTCTGAGCCTCAGTTTCCGCATGTAAAATAGGCATAACATTCAACCTAACAGGGTTGTGGAAAAGACTAAATAAGGTATGGAAATCATAGCAATCTACAAAAAAGAGGGAAAAGAGGATAAGCAACTTCAGACTCAGAATATTCATTTGAAGATGTATTACATCTTATAAATCTATATATACATATACACTCCACAGCTGAGTACTAAAATAAAAGACAAATGACAATGGTAGGTGCTCAAAAATATTTGCTGAATAAATAAGTGAAAATTTATCAAAATAGTCAGAAATAACCACTATTCTATATTTTGTCTTTCTAGATGATGTCACATTTACTGAAACATTCTTATAATCATTTTTCTACTCAATTCATATGAAACAAAACTATGTAACTTGCTTCCATTCATAAGATTCTTTTCTACTCCCTTACTATCATTTAATTCTTTTCCTTTCATTCAAAACTTACCTTCTTCAATATGTTTTTTCTGGTCGCCTCCATCCATTTAGGTCAGCTCTTGACTCTTTTGGCTTATCACAGTGGGCATGCTTCAATTTAGTGATACCTCGGGTGGCTGACTGGGAGAATTCTCATTCAGTGAATGAGAAATGGATGCTTTCAGCATCAGGATTTTCCACCTGTTGTAGTTACATCAATTGAGGGATTAAAGAGCCACCAATAGAGATGGAGATGGAGGTGCTCCACATAGAACACAGGGACTAGAGTTCCTAGAACTCTATTTCAGGTCTGCAAAGATGGATTGGTTAGTCTACTGCTAATCTTAAATTTAAAAGAAAAACTGTGTTTTTTACCTACTCATAAAGCTCTACAAAGCTCCAGTTTAGGAAGCAGGTTACCGCATTCAAGTCAAACATTCTTTGAAAGAAGTTTTATAAAAATCAGAGTTTCTCTGATTGCTGCCCCTAAGGGTTAACTTAGAGAAAAAAATTAAAGTAATTTCCCTCAGTGTTTCACAGGTAGAAAGCAAGCAATTTAAAACTTGTGAGAAGGAGCTGACATTTATGAAATAGTTTATTGTCAACTACATGGCTACAGATAACTATAAAAATAAGACAGTTGGGAACTCAAAGTAATCAGTGATATATCTCACATTTCCTCTGAATCACACACTTTTAAGACTGTATCTAGGCTGGTTTCTGAAAGCACAGAAGTATAAAACTTAAAGATTAAAAATTTCTTGGGAAATATGTCGCAGGCATAATTACACCCCTTAGGCAACAAATCTTGTAATCCTTCTCTTCCTCCCCACTTCATCCCAGTTCTTGCCCCAAATATTTCACACTATTTGTCTGACTGTAATCTTGCTCCTTCTGCATTTTAGCTTTAAATAGCATTTTTGAAAGCTTTTAAAATGAATATGAAAGATGTTTCCCCCTTTGCGTTTGAATTCATTCAATTAGTCTTTAAGTGCAGATCTTTAAGCCTTCTTGAGTAGTCTATCTTCCTGAAATGAATTCAAGGTTGTCCCAAGTTAAACGGTCTAGTCAGTCTGGACATTCAGGAAGGGTCATCATGTCATGTGTCATAAAGCACAAGGCCAAACCTTAAAGCCCTCCTTTTCCATTTACTTGTAGAGATAACCAGGGAATGTTTCATCTCCTCTGGCAGCTCACTATTGCCACCACCTCTAGTTCTTTCCTTATCATTGCTATCCTACTGTTCCTCTGTTTTCAAAAAAATTGCTGTCCTTCTCTTTTTTCCACCCCTAATGCTGCCTCCCCTCTTTTGCTAACCACAGTTCTCTTGGGCATGTATTAATTTCAAAGCCATGAACTTGGAGCCTGGAGAAACTTGTAATATAGAGTATACACTCAATTTAATAAAATAAATTGAAATGGTTGAAAAAATATTAAATATGTTTACTATCCCAATACATAGATTTTTTTGTTCAAATTGTTTTAAATATTATGGTGATGGGCGTGAAAAGTTGCAGACAAAAGCATCTAACCCTTTAAGGTTATGGAAAAAAAATATGGTATCTGAACATCAAAGAAAAACAGGAAATGGACATGATTATAAGGATGCAGAAATAGTTGAAGCTCCTTTTGGTAAATTTTTAAAAACCTGTAATCTCCCCTAAAAAAGAACAAATTTAGCCTATTAGAGAATCAATCGATAAAGAACTAACGACTAGACAGTGAAGAACTGGAAAGGCAAAAGGGGAACACTAAGCTAATGTATTGTAGAGGTAGCAGCTTCAAGAAGCAGCCTCCTATTGGACTGGAGAAACCAAGTAAAGAGGTTAAGATTATTAAAATTTAGAAGTTTAAAGGAGGTGCTCTATAGACCTGTGTGAAAGTTCACTGCTTGGCTAGGCGGGTGTCTCTTTTCTGACGTCAGAGGCGTTGCCCATGCAGCGGGCACTCAGACCTTTGAGAATGGTGTTCTGGCCAGCTAGTGCTGGTGTTACTGAAGAGGGACTCTGGGATTGGTTCTGTGAGCACTGGAAAAGTGCAAAGTGGAATTAGCAGCTGCTATTGGAATGATCTGCCACTGCGGGGTTAAAAACTGTTTCAAAGGTACATGGGAAGAACAAGCAGAAAAACAGACTCAGAAAGGAAGCAAGTCCCTTCATCCTCTTCAAGCCTTCTACTCTCTTCCTAGTGCCCTCTAATAGCAGAGCCAAACAGGAAGCCAGCAGAGGGAAAGTGTCACTTGTAACTCAAGTCCCCACTTCACGAAGCAGACTATAGAAGGGCAGATATAAAGTTGAGATACAATAGCTTAATAAATGGTACCGGAAGTTATTTGAAAACAAAAATCAATTCTCAAAATTTCTGTTTCTATTCATAGACTCTTTAAAGTCTTCATAGTCTTTACTAACGTGTGTGAAATGGTTCTAGAGGTCAATGAATTCAAAACAAGTGCAGCAGCATTAAAAAAATTACCATCTAGGGACTTCCCTGGTGGCGCAGTGGTTAAGAATCCGCCTGCCAATGCAGGGGACACAGGTTCGAGCCCTGGTCCGGGAAGATCCCACATGCCGCGGAGCAACTAAGCCTGTGCACCACAACTATTGAGCCTGTGCTCTAGAGCCCGCGAGCCGCAACTACTGAGCCTGTGTGCCACAGCTACTGAAGTCCCCGCGCCTAGAGCCCATGCTCCGCAACAAGAGAAGCCACCGCAGTGAGAAGCCTGCGCACCGCAACGGAAAAGTAGCCCCCGCTCGCTGCAACTAGAGAAAGCCCACGCGCAGCAGCAAAGACCCAACGCAGCCAAAAATAAATAAATATTTTTTAAAAATTACTATCTATATTTACTACCAAGTACTATGCTTGATGACATTTATAGGTTTAATGGGCAGTATATACGTCATTCAACTTTACATTATTTGACACGTTTAAGCCTTCTTCCACCTGACCTCTTATTCCTGTTGACGGAACCAATCTACTTTTATAAAGATGGAAAAGGCTAAAACTTCTCCCACCCTCCCTTGCAGCTAGGCAAGGGCATATGACCTGATCCTCACCAATGAGTTTTGATGGGCAGTCTGCTTGTGAGTTATTAGAAAAGTTTCCCTTTAATAAAAGGAGAGCCAGGGGAGGAAAGGTCTTTTCTCTTTTTCACTGTCATATTGGAGTCTGCGTATGAAGCTGGGAACTGCTTTTGCTGTCTTGTAATTATGAAGAGAAACACGACAATGTTGAAGAAGGCAGAGGAAAAAGTAGACATCATTGGAATTCTCCTGCTTGATATCTCATAGATTATAATGTTTCTCAAAATTTCTGCCACTTTAAATTGTATATCTTGTTACTTGAAGCAAAAAGATACTGAACTTCTTCTTAAATAAACTTTTGAGTATATACTAATAATGGTTCTGTGTTCAGAGCAAATTGTATAGTTTTCTGTCTATCTAAACATAACATGAAGGGCATACTCCTAGATAAAAAGATTCTGGTCCCTCACATTTCTAAAAACTGAACTTCACTGAACATAAAACACACATCCACATACTGATAAATGAGGATTAAATATGATTTGAAGGGACACTGATGTTTAAGGTCATTAACAATAAGCTTGCTTCTGACACTTGTTCTTTGTGAGTATTGTTCCTGCTTGGGTCCACTTATTGTCAGTAAAAAGATTCTTCTGAGGACTTAATTAAGCAATGAAAGACTAAGAAAGAAAATGGGGGGGGGTTGTTGTTTACGTTTGTCGGTTCCTGTGGTATTTACATTTTTTTCTGGGGAGATTTTTTCTCTTGTTACTTCCATTTGAACGTTGATCTCTGAAGGGTGGATTTTAATGCAAGGCTCAGGCATTAAAACACTATAATGATAATTTTACCAGTAAAAAGTAGAAGTGGTTATATATTCTTACTAAGAATTGAGAGATTACATTCACCAGAGAAGAAATAACAAATAGTTCTGTTAATGTTATAATTTTTTTATTTATAAACATAGAATAAAATAGATCAATGGCTTAGGCATAGCATAGATATTTTATCAAAAAAAATTTGGAGCAAAAAAAAAATCTACATTCTGAAAATTATAGCTCAATATTAGGAACCTGGAGATCTAAAAATAATGCCTGGGAAGGAGGTTCCTTTCTCATTAAATGTTTCTGTACATCATTATCGACAATGACATCAAAAGTTTATCAAATTCTAAATGGCCTTCTCTCTTTTGATTCCAGGGAATCACAATAAATTCTAGAGTAAATATCTAGGAATTTTCCAAGTACTATATACAAAATATCATGTTAATTGTTACATTCTAAATGACTTGTTTTTTCTGTAAATGTTGAATGATGTCAGTAATTCAGTTCAGCCATTAGCTGATTCTCTGGTATGTGTCAAAATCTTGGATACAGAGATTAAGAAGTTCATTAGTTTATAGAGCAGATAGATACATAAGCACATAGCTGTAAGATGACATATGTGCACCAATTGATGCATTTTGCAACTTCAAAGACATCAGGGGGGGTGAAACCTATTCAAAACATCTAAAATGAAACTGAGTCAGAAAAATCTTGCCAGAGGATGTTATGTCTGTGTTGGGTTTTGAAAGAAAAATTGCTGTTTAGTAGGCAGCCAGTATGAAAAAAAGGGAATACCAGGAATACTCCTTTTCTCCCACAAATTTTTATAGAACATAATAGACCAAAGATGCAAAGGCATGAACTGCTGGTCTTTGGATATTGCTAGAAAGTAAAGTACACTTGATGAGAACTGGGGTTTGAGCAAGAGGTATGGATCCTGTCCAGAGAGGCTTACATGAAAGAAGTTCCCATGTTTCTGTAGATGAGGAGACCCTGAGGGACTTTTGCTGCAGGACCATAATCCTTCATGGCAGCATGAAGTCCAAAAGCAGGGCAGCCAGTTAAGAGGTTATGAAAGTGTCCAGTCAATAGATGAAAAACATCTAAAAGGACATGGTTTGTGATTCTATGAATGAAATATGCTAACAACTAAGCCCAGGATTCCCCTTGGGTCTTCACTGCCAATATTTATGAATGTTACATATGTGAAGACTTAGAGATTATGAGAAATAAACTAGAGTGGGGAACATGCATAGAAGAGGACTTAGAGGATTGATAAGAAATTCTCATCAAACTTTCTCACCTTTATTAACATTACAATGTATTCTCTTCTCCTCACCTCTCTGCCCACTTGCTCTCTGAGGCTTTACTCCATTCTCTTCCATACAGTCACACAGTTCCTCTAATGAACTTTTTCTTCAATTCCTATTTCCTTCGCCTACATTTTTTTTTCCTTTTGTACTCTCTTTTGCCTCTCCTCTAGCTGAGAACAAATGATGAATAAAACAGCAGCAAAAAATAACAAACATTTTAAGAGACCAACCAAAGCCTCTAGCCCAGGATGACCATATTCCCTACACACAACATGCACTGTAGGTCCTGAGGAGAGCTACAGAAAGTAAACATGAGACACAGTCCCTGCCTGGAAAGATTTAACAAGAAAAAGAGGGTAAAAAATAACATCTAAGTTATCTTTCTTAGAAGGAAACACCTTGGGATTGAGATGAATGTCTTCACTATTGCAAAAGCCCATTGAAATGTCATGCACATGAGGTTACTGTGTAGATATGACCTGATTCTTACTTGATGTCCTTGCATTACAGTCTTTAGAAGTTCATTCACAGCTGTTCTGTCAGGCTTCAGTTGCTAAAGGAACGAGATTCACAGAATCCTTGACTTTGGAGCAGGAGAATTGGATAACCTAAAGTAAGGGTAGGAAAAATTTTTCTAGTTAACAGGGGCAGTATTAAAAAAAAAAAAAAAGCACAAAAAAGGAAACAAAGTGTAGTAATAGAGATCTACCCGCAGTTTCCTCATGAGGTCAGGAAAGGCACACATTGTTTCTGTTTCTATTAGATGACCTACAAAGATTTAATGTGAATAAAGAAAAAGAAAAAAGATGGGAATTCAAGCTATAAGGGAATATGGTTTTAAGTAAAGTAATAAATTTTAATTACATTTAAAAATGCTTATTCCAAGCAGGTGTGTATCGACCATGAGAGGAAGGATATTATCATATTATCATGATACCTTTTCTATTTTAAACAAACCTTACTCTGATTGGCAAGTTGGCCTATTTTCTGTTCCTGTGATACAGTATTGCACATCTATGTATTCTGTTCCTCTGACCCTGAATGCTCTGAAAAGCTAAAATTCAGAAAAAGCTGAGCAAAGAATTCTACCACCCACAATGGGCTCTCTAGGAGGACAGTCTCTTCTTTACGTCAATATAGTTTATGTGTGACAACCTCTACCTATGGGCTGCAAGGGAATGACTCTAAGCTAAAAAGATTCCTTTGACAATGATCCCCTTTTAGGAAAGAATTATCGTGTGGGAAATATCAAAGTATTGTGGCTTGAAGGTGAACAGTGATCCTTTCTTTGTATGTGTGCTTTTCTCCAAGGATGGTGGAGTAACTAAGGTTAGACTCTAGCTAACTATTTCTATGTTGTTTTTTCATTGATTATTTATTGGAGCATGGGGATGGGACCATGAAATTTATTTCCTTGCTCTTGGGTAACAGTTGTCTGCCCCAAAACTGAAGTACTCTCTGCCTTGAGGAAATGAAGTCCTATTTTGTATTATAAGGATGAATATGAATCTTCTACTTATGATGTCTTTGACCCATAAAAAGTGAATTTTTATTTTGGGAATGGTTAATTCAGAAGTAGTGTGGAAAAATGAATAATCCTCTGAAAGAGTCAGGTAAATATTTTTTTATTTCTGGGTCAGAAGAAGAGCTTTCAGGCAACATTATAATAATACTCTGTTAACTTCATTCCTTGAACATGGACTTTTTTTTTTTTTTTTTTTTTACTTTTGGCTGTGTTGGGTCTTCGTTTCTGTGCAAGGACTTTCTCTAGTTGTGGCAAGCGGGGGCCACTCTTCATCGCGGTGCGCGGACCTCTCACTATCGCGGCCTCTCTTGTTGCGGAGCACAGGCTCCAGACGCGCAGGCTCAGTAGTTGTGGCTCACGGGCCTAGTTGCTCCGCGGCATGTGGGATCTTCCCGGACCAGGGCTCGAACCCGTGTCCCCTGCATTGGCAGGCAGATTCTCAACCACTGCGCCACCAGGGAAGCCCTGAACATGGACTTTTTTTTTTTTTTTTTTTTAAACATCTTTATTGAAGTATAATTGCCTTACAATAGTGTGTTAGCTTCTGCTTTATAACAAAGTTAATCAGTTATACATATACAATATGTTCCCATATCTCTTCCCTCTTGCATCTCCCTCCCTCCCACCCTCCCCATCCCACCCCTCTAGGTGGTCACAAAGCACCGAGCTGATCTCCCTGTGCTATGCGGCTGCTTCCCACTAGCTATCTATTTTACATTTGGTAGTGTATATATGTCCATGACACTCTCTCACCCTGTCACATGGACTTTTGATTTTAGTATTATTAAATAATTCAAGAACAAGTTCTGCAAAAGTTTTACAAAGTATTTTGCCTGCCTCATAAATGAGAAATATACAATTCAATGAAGATGTCAAATTAACAAATAGGTAGAGGCCTAGGTCATAGCCTATAGGTTGCATGATTCATGGAAACAGAAGGTTAACTTGGTTTTCTTGTTTTAGTCACTGTCTTTGGTCCCATCTCAAGTGTGTAGCTCCTGAATAAGGAGTGCTCACAAAAAATCCAGCTTACTCACTTTGGCTAAGATTCAGAGTTTCTCAATGGAAACAACAGGAACACGAGTTTCCTTTGGGCAGGGCAGTTCTTTGTAGGTGTTTAGCATCACTGGCTATATTAACCTGTTCAGGCTGCTATAACAGAATACCACAGATTGGGTGGCTTAAAGAAAAAACATTTGTTTCCCACAGTTCCGGAAGTTAAAAGTCCCAGAACAGAATGCCAGCATGGTCAGATTCTTAGTGAGGGCTGTATCCTAGGTTTTAGACTGCAGTCTTCTTGCCGTGTCCTCACAAGGGAGAGAGAGCAAGCTCTGGTCTCTTCATCTTCTTATAAGGGCGCTAATCCCATCACGAGGTCTCCACCCTCAAAACTTCATCGAAATCTACTTACTTCAAAAGGCTTCACCTCCAAATACCATCACATTGGGAATTAGGGCTTCAGCATATGAATTCTGGGGGGACATAAACATTCAGTCCATACCACTAACCTCAATACAGTACACTGAATGCCAGTAGGAGGCCAATACATTGCGACTACAAAAAAGAAAAAATTCTTTCACACAGTTTCCAATGTATCTAAGTGCAACTGTCCCCTTAATGTGTCTATTCTCTCCCTCTCTGTCTCTTTGTCTCTGTCTTTCTCTCTCTCTCCCCCTCTCTCTTACTTTCAACCTCTCTCCCTTCCTCCTTCCTTCTCTCCCTTCCTATCTTTATTTTGTAAATTCCAGAGAATCATCACCATCCAAAGATCTAAAGAAATGGAAACACCATTGCAATATATGCAGTGTTGGACACACTAACAATTCTTACTAACTTTTTTGCCTAGTTTAAAGAAAAATTTCAGTAACCACCAGAGGTTTCAAAATGTTTTCTTGACCTAGGACAAGAATACCCTTTCTCATTCCAGTGTTCCACTTTATCTTTCTGCCTTTTGTAAATGTAATTTAAGGCCCCTCTGCAATATCCTCTTTATTTTTGGCTCATGAAAGTAGTGTGAAATAATTCTAATGCATTTTACATGCCATATATTTAATATTAATCTTCTGTGATTTCTGACCTCAGTGTTTCCTCCCAATTATTTATTTTGCTTGAAGTTTACAGAGCCTGCTCTGCTTATTTTTTTCAAGGAAATGTTTCCCTACATATCATCAATCCATAAAATTTTGCTGGAATGTCAGGGCTCTCCCTATTATGTTATAAACAGTTGGTGGATTAAATAGATAACTATCAATACTTATCTGTGCTCTGGACACTTAAAAATAGTCAAAACTCAGATTTTATTACTAGAATGTTCCACGTGTTTTAAAAGATATGTATAAGTTGCATGATTTTAGTGGCAAATGATGACCACCAAGAAAATGAATAGTATATATACATAACTTGGAATGTAGACAAGGAAGGTTCACATTTAACTGTCCCTTGTTTTCTTTATGTCACAGTATATGTTGAACCAAAAGTACAGTAGTCCCCCTTATCTGAGGTTTCGCCTTCCTTAGTTTCAGTTACCCGCAGTCAACCATGGTCCAATAATATTAAGTGGAAAATTCCAGGAATAAACAATTTATAAATTGCACGCCATTCTGAGTAGCGTGATGAAATCTTGCACCGTCTGGCTCCATCCCGCACCTGATATGAATCATCCCTTTGTCTAGCATATCCCACTAGTCATTTAGTTGCCATCTAGGTTATCAGATCGACTGTCACAGTATTGTGTGCTTGTGTTCAGGTAACCCGTATTTTACTTAGTGATGGCCCCCTTTAAAGCACAAGAGTAGTGTTACTGGCAATTCGGATATGCCAAACAGAGCCAAAAAGTGCCTCCTTTAAGTGAAAAGTTCAAAGTTCTTGGGTTAATAAGAAAGAAAAAAAAATCATGTGCTGAGGTTAGGAAGGTCTACTAAGATCTATGGTAAGAATGAATCTTCTATGCATGAAATTGTGAAGAAGGAAAAAGAAATCTGTGCTAGTTTTGCTGTAACCCCTCAAACTGCAGAAGTTATGGCCACAGTGCATGATAAATGCTTAAGATGGAAAAGGCATTAAATTTTTACAACAAGATATTTTGAGAGAGATAAAGTGATTAAAGAAACAGAATAGAGTTTCTACACACCAAAAAAAAAAAAAAAAGATATTTTGAGAGAGAGAGACACCGCATTCACATATCTTTTATTACAGAATATTGTTATAATTATCCTATTTTATTGTTAGGTATTGTTATTAATCTCTTACTTTGCCTAATTTGTACATTAAATTTTATCATAAATACGTATGTATAGAAAAAGCAGAGTATATATAGGGTTCAGTACTATTTACGGTTTCAGGCATCCGCTGAGAATATTGGAATGTATCCCCTGCAAATAAGAGGCGAGGGGTGCACGGTATAACTTTCAGCTCTAATTTTGATACAGCACACCTGCAAGTTGGAGATTATTACATTGGCATCTCTGTAGTGATCAATTTTCTTCAGACTTATTTTGTGTTATTTAAAAGACTTTCTTTGGATGTTTAGGATCCTTCTTGATTTTTAAGATAAAATCATACATCATATCACACCATTTCCCCCCTTAACCCTCCAGTGTCCCCCCATCACTGTCACCCTCTATGCATGGCCCTCAAAGTCCTGCCTGGAAAGGCCTTCTGCTGACCTCATGATCCTCTTTCCATGGGCCTTCATTCACGGCATTCCAATGACCTTCTGTTCCTCCAACATGAGAAGCTCCAGCCCAGGGAATTTTGAGCTCTTGTTTGAAACTATAATATAAATTACCTGGTGTCTTGAACCTCTTTCTACTATGTCCTACACTCAGAATTGTTCATGGTATATATTGGGCATTCCATAAATATTTGTTGGATGACTTGACTGACCAAAGATTGTTTATTGCTTCATTCATTTATTCATTCATGCATTTACTCACCACCTAACCAAACAACTAAAAATATTTATTGAGCATATATTTAGACCCTAACACTATACACTCAATAAGAGAGCACATGGCACGTGTGTGCCAAGAGTTTATATTTATGTTATTTAGTTTACCATTTGCTAACCGCAAAATACCCAGTGTATTCATTTTCTATTTCTGACTAACAAATTACCACAAATTTAGCAACTCAGAACGACTAATTATCTCTCAGATCTGTAGGTCTAAGTCCAGGGGGCTCTACTGGGTTCTCTGCTTAGTGTCTCACAAAGTGGAAACTAAGCTGTTATTTGTCCGAGTAATTATCTGGAAGTTCTAGGGAAGAATCTGCTTCCAAACTCGTTGAGCTTCCAAGCTCCTTCGCCAAATTCACATCCCTGTGGTTGTATGACCAACATCCCCGTTCCCTCACTGCTTGTCAGCCAGGGACTGCTTTCAGCTCCTAAAGACTGCCTCATTCCTTGGCACATGCCTCCCTCCAACTTCAAAGCTAAATTGTTTCAAATCCCTGACTTCCTTTTCTGCTGCCAGCCAGAGAAAACTCTCTGCTTTTCAAGGGTACATTTGATTTGATTAAACCTATCCGAATAACCTCCTTATTGTCATGTAAATTAATATAATCCTAGGAGTGCTGCCTCATCTATTCGTAGATTCCACCCACACTCAGAAGGGAGAGCATTTAATGTAAGAGCTAATTTCACATAGGGGTCATTCATAGAATTCTGCCTGTTACACCCAGACCAACCTACTCTTACTAATCAAGGTGTGATGCATTCGTTTTCTAACAGAATGTATTCGGTCTAATCAACTCGGAATGTGGATTCTATGGGAAAGTAAATTAGGAATCCAAAGTTCAACATTCAAGGATAAACTTGAATGTCATTGGTTTTCAGGCCTTTCAAAGACTCATTCACTGACAAGTATTTTGGTTTGTTTTTTAATGTGTAGCACTTAATTTGTGTTCTCATGCTCTTCTATTATTCTTTCCTGGTGTTTTTTTTTTTTTTCTTCATATGTTAGGAAATCAATTCTGCTACTTCAGAGTATTAACCACAGCAAGTATTTTCAGAGGTTTTCAAAACTATTTGCCATATCTTAGAAAACAAACTGAAACACAGATCAGTGATCAAAAAGAAGGATGGCATGTGGCTGAGGCTATGTGTGGCATCTTGGCACAAAAAAAAAAAAAATGCAATATACTTACATACATTTGTTTTTTTATGTTTCTCTCTAACTTATTTTTTTGCTTAACAATATGCCTTGGAAATTTTTTCCATTTATGTATTAGTTTTCTATTGCTGCATCACAAATTACCACAAACTTGAACACTTAAAATAACACTATATATTATCTTACAATATTGTAGGTCAAAAGTTAGGCATGGCATGACTAGATTCTCACAATTCCAAAATTAAGGCATCATCAGGGCTGCACTTCTCTCCGGAGGCTCTGGAGAAGAATCCGCTTCCAAGCTCATTCAGTTCCTTGGAGGAATTCAGTCCCTTGTAGTTGCCTTGATACTTGGCCTTCTCCATCTTCTCACCTGCAATGGCACATCAAATCCTTCTGATGCTTTGAATCTATTTCACTGACTCTTCTGCCTTCCTCTTCTGCTTTTAAAGGCTCATACAGTTACATTGGGCCCATCTGGATAATCCAGGATAATCTCTGTATTTTAAGGCAACAGTGATTCATAATCCTAACTACATATGCAAAGTCTCTTTGCCATGTTACATGGCATGTTCACAGTCCCAGAATTGGAGAATGGAGTCTTCTTTGGGACCATAATTCTGTCTACAATATTTTAATACATGTGGATCTTTTTCATTCTTTTAGTTGCTATGTGGTTTTTCATACTGTGAGCTCTGTAATTTATTTATCCAGTTCCTACATGGTTATTAAACTTTTTTCCAATTTTAAAAATTATACATAATATAGTAATAAATATCCTTGAGGCATATTATGCACAGGTGAAAATATTTCCTTAAGATACATTCCAAGAAGTGGCTTCTATTAGACAAATATTATATTCATTTTACATTCTTTTATGGATGTGGCTAAATTTCAAGGCTTTACCAATCTGCAATATTGCTAATAGTTTGAATCTTCCTCTTTAACAGCATGTGCATCTGACCAATCCTGATCATTATATTCTTTTTTCTATTCTTTGCTCTGTTTTTCAGTGATTTTTATGTGTTTTTATGTGTTTTTCTGTTGGTATGTAGGAGCTCTCTATATATTCCAATATTAATCTTGATCATATATGTATAATCTTTTTTTTTTAAAGAGGGAGCTTTTTTTTTTTTTTTCCTTTAAATTTTATTTTATTTATTTATTTATGGCTGTGTTGGGTCTTCGCTTCTGTGCGAGGGCTTTCTCCAGTTGCGGCAAGCGGGGGCCACTCTTCATCACGTTGCGCAGGCCCCTCACTATCATGGCCTCTCTTGTTGCGGAGCACAGGCTCCAGACGCGCAGGCTCAGTAATTGTGGCTCACGGGCCCAGTTGCTCCGCGGCATGTGGGATCTTCCCAGACCAGGGCTCGAACCCGTGTCCCCTGCATTGGCAGGCAGATTCTCAACCACTGCGCCACCAGGGAAGCCCATATATGTATAATCTTATATATATATTTATGTGTAATCCATATCATATAGACAGATGGATAGTAGAGTAAATATTTTCTCCTAGTTTTGCTTTATTTATGTTGTCTTGCATAATTTTATCATAGGGGATCAAATTTGTAAGGTTTTTTTTCATCAGTTCTAAGACTTTATATTTTTTATATCTTTCTTAGGAAGTCCTATCATGTTTTCTCTCCCTCTCTTTCTTTCTCTCTCTATATATATACTTAAAATCTCATGTAATTACTCTTTAAATACTTTTGAGGTCATTTTGTTTTGTTCTTGTCCTTTTCTTAGTTTAATAGCTCTTTAACCCACACTTACTATTTTTTTTATTTTTTTTATTTTTTTTTTATTTTTTTTTTATTTTTTATTTTTGGCTGTGTTGGGTCTTCGTTTCTGTGTGAGGGCTTTCTCCAGTTGCGGCGAGTGGGGGCCACTCTTCATCGCGGTGCGTGGGCCTCTCACTATCGCGGCCTCTCGTTGCGGAGCAGAGGCTCCAGACGCTCAGGCTCAGTAGTTGTGGCTCACGGGCCTAGTTGCTCTGCGGCATGTGGGATCTTCCCAGACCAGGGCTCGAACCCGTGCCCCCTGCATTGGCAGGCAGGTTCTCAACCACTGCTCCACCAGGGAAGCCCCCACACTTATATTGATACGTCTTTGTTAGTTTAATCCACATTTGTTTGTTTGATAGCTCTTTACATGGATGTATTATTATTGTTTGTTATTTTAGTGAACTTGTGTGTGCATTTATATTTTTAGTTCTCTGGTGATACCTTTTATAACTTTAAACAATATCCTTCAACCTCTATTTTATATCTTATTAAACTTAGGCACTATATATTTTCTCTCCATTGAGAAAAATAAGGAAATTAATATACATTCACTTCCTTCCATTGACCTCCACCTTCAAATTCTCTCTTGTCATATCTCTGTTTTATACTGGCAAGGTTTACATCATTTATAATCTGCATCTTACTTGTTTGGGTTCTACCTTTAAATGGACTTGATGCCCATTACCAGCCCTTTACCACAGTTTTTTCTCTTTATTTCTTAATTGGCTGGATTTATTCAAGTAGCTGAGGGGTTTTTGTTTATTTGTTTTGCTTTGGGTTTGTTTTTTCTGTTCCCAGAAGGGTATAGCAACAATATATTCCCCAAGTTCTTTCATGATTTTTATGGTCACTTTAAATTTGTAGGACCATTTTGTAACATTTGTGGGACACTTGGTCCTAACCTCAGCAGTCTATACCCATTCCTCTGTAGTGTCCTGGCACTGAAAGCTGTCTTACAGAAATCTGACACCAACTTGATATTTCCCCTCTTAGAGATGATCTGCTTTTTTCTGCTTAGAGGTCTATGAATCCTTTCTTTATCCTTAAAGTTCAATTACTTAAGCAGGTGCGTGTCAGTTTTCACAGCTCTTTTCCTATTCGGAAAGCAGCAATAGCATTTCCCCCATTTTACAATTGTGCACAAACAAGCTTTGAAAGGTTGTTCAAACAGTGGAACCAAAGCTGTTAAAACTCGCAGTCTAGGCTTGACCACATTGCCAGGCATCTGTGCAAGTCTTCCTTATTGGCCTTTGGGATTCTGGGTCTTTTAAGTTTCAATCTGTACAGAAGTCCATTAAGTTAAGCAGTCTTGCAGGCTTTTGATAATTTTCTGTGCTTTTCTCTTCCTGAGAGATATAAATTTAGAATTTTAACAAATCTACTTTCTTCCCTGCACTCTCATGGCATTTTCTACCACTGTAATACAGCACTGACCACACTGTATTATGGTTAGTTGTACATGGTCCTGTCTCCTGAAATAGGCAGGAATAATGACTTATTTACCTATGTCTGTCATCCTTTTCCTCTGCCCTTTACCACCTTTCCTCACACCCCATATATGCCTTTATATTCATGGCACAGACAGGTACAATACATATTCATTGACTTGAATCCAATTATTTACAAAAACTTGTTTAGGATACCAGCATTTTGAGTGCTGGAAATATTTTAGAACTGGCCTTATATCCTTCATTTTTACTTTTTATTTTTTTCTTATTGATTAATTTATTGATTCATAGATATTTATTTGCCCACAAAACTCTTATGAAAAGCAACTTTGCCAGTAGCACTTATTGTAAAACAAAAATAACTTCAAGATCATCTGATTTTTAAAAGATAATAGGACTTCGAACACATTTAATAATTCAAGACACTTAAATCACATTACTTTCAAAAATGATAGTGCTAACCCAACTCTGCAGAAGAGCAGATTTCATGGAATATAATGTCTTTTAAAATCTCAATAAATATACATAGCATATTTCTCTGTGTTTTGGAAAAGATATCTAATTTTGTAGAACCTCACATGATGATAGATATAGAGGAAAATCCATGTTGAAAAACTTAATTTCTCACACATACACTTTGCATTCTACTCTTGGATTCTACTTCTCTAAATTTAACCTTAAAACACTTAGATTTCTATGAATAATATGTTGAATGTGCCATAGGTTCTGACTATCTGTGTGATTTATTCTTTGAAATGTTCCCTTGAATGTTGGAACCTATCTAGAACCCCAGTATCTAACTTTTAAATTACCATCCTCACTTTTGCCTGTGAAATTATTGTTACAGAAGCTTAGCCACACTCAAGTCTTAATAGCTCTGGATCCTGCAGAATTCCAGAAATGCCATCTTATTGTAAGCAGAATTTCACTGAGGAAGAGCCTTGTTAACACTGATTCACATCGATCATACCTTCTATTTATATATAATGGGCCATTTAGTGAAGGAACTAAATGCTTATGCTCTACTCTGCTAGAAAACTGAAAGAAGAAAGAATCTTGAGAGGAATATACAGTTAAACACATGTGACTAAGACCTAATAATAACTATCTCAATAGTAATAGTGCTAGCTGTCACTACCATGTGTTATCAAGCACTTATTGTGGACCAAGCTTTTGCTAAAAGCTTTATGTAAATTATTTCACTTAATCTTCAAAGGCTATCAGTCTCTTTACATTAATTTCACAGATAAGGAAACTGAGATTCAGAAAGGTTAGGTAACTTTTTTAAGATCACATAGCTGGTTTGTGGCAGAATCAAGATTAGAACACAAAATAAAACTTGACTTCAGAGTTTATGCTCTTAATCCCTCTGCCATCTGCCTTCTTCTACCATATTACGTTATAGACGATGTTGGACCCAAAGCCAGAGACACAGATGAGCAGACAGAGAGGCCTAAGCATGGAAGGAGTTCAAGGGCTAACACTGAAATGTGACAAGTGAGATACGTCTATTTTAAAGATCACATAGCAGGGAAAAAGTCACACCTTTTTAAAAGACACAGGTGCATTGCAGCAGGTGTGCCTGTTTATGTTTGCCTTTGCTTTCTTACTCTTGGATTCAGTTCTTGAAAACTGCTTATTTGAGATAATGAGAGAGAATCACTTTACATGTTATAATTTAAAAATTAAGTCTGTCTCAAATAAATTAGGAATATGTGCAAATGCATATTTCATTCTTTTTTGGACAAGAGTAGGTGGGAATAATGATAGCTCCACAGATGTAACTCTTCCACGTGCAATCAGCTCTGTCAGTTTGTCTATATCCAGAATGATGGTAGTGTCAAAAGTTGAACATCCCTTGATGTGAGTCAATAGTAAGAAATTGGGGAGGAGACTTAAATTCTTCATAGCCAAATTCAATGTCTATTTAATTATTGTATTTCTTCACAAGTAGTTGCCCTTTTACACAAGTTTTAGAGGGTCATAAATATTAGTGCAGCACTCATGGGCTGATTATTCAGACTGGTCTTACCAGGCATGCTGATGATGAGGCTGACTCTCAAATAGCAGCTCCCTATGTTTTCAGAATGAAAGCATCTACCTGCTCCTCCTTTGACATTTTGTAGAATCAATCCTTGTTTTCCTCAAAGTTAAGTCAAACAATAGATAGACTAAGAGAGCTCAGCTTGGCTGAATTCAGAACTTTCTTCATTCATTCATCCAACTTTTCTTAAATATCGGGAATGATGGGTAGGCTAAAAGTAATTAGCATGGTTTGTTATGACAATATAACCAACACAGTACAAATACGCTTCTTTTTGCATTGTAGAGTTTATTAAATAACTTATTATATTTGCATATGATTAAAATCTTATTCTCCATGAGTACCAGGAACCATGTTTATATTCACATGGGATTTTCATGGAATGGAAATTGAGATGCATTGATTTGATTTTGGTTTTGAGATGCAGTGTATTTATATACCCTGAGAAAACCATAATTCAAAAACAGTCATGTACCACAATGTTCATTGCAGCTCTATTTACAATAGCCAGGATATGGAAGCAACCCTAAGTGTCCATCGACAGATGAATGGGTAAAGAAGATGTGGCACATATATACAATGGAATATTACTCAGCCATAAAAAGAAACGAAATTGAGTTATTTGTAGTGAGGTGGATGGACCTAGAGTCTGTCATACAGAGTGAAGTAAGTCAGAAAGAGAAAAACAAATACCATATGCTAACACATATATATGGAATCTGAAAAAAAAGTTCTGGATATGCATTGATTTGATTTTGGTTTTGATATTAGATTTCTACCTTAATATCACTTCAGGAATTTTAACACTGAGCCTCATCATGTGAATTCTAAAGAAATGTCATTTAACAATGAAAAACATTAAATAAATACAATGTCATTTAACCTGAATTGACAATACCAGCAATTTAAAGAATGTGGTGTTTAATGGAATGATAAAACTTTTTGTATTTGTAAACCCTGAATTACTGAAATTACCAAAAAATATCTTATATTCATATATGAAGTACTTGAAAATCCATAACAAATTACTTTTATGTATTCTAATTTAGAGTAAAAAGAATAAAAGAAATAAGAATTAGAGCAGAAATCAATGAAATTGAAAACAGAAAATCAGTAGAAAAAAAAAATCAATGAAACCAAAAACTGGTTCTTTGAAAAGAGTAATAAAATCAATAGCCTCTAGCCAGGATAACTAAAAAAAAAATAATAAGAGACTGGGGACACAAATTACTAATATCAGAAATGAAAGTGGGGACATCACTACAGAGCCATCAACATTAAAAGGATATTAAAAAATACTGTGCCAGCAAAGTTGATAACCTAGATGAAAAGGACCAATTCCTTGAAAGACACAATTTGCCAAAACTCAAGCAAGAAGAAGTAAACAATCTGAATGGGCCCATATCTATTAAAGAAATTGGATAAATAATTAGTAATCTTCCAAAAGAGAAAGCACCAGGCCCATTTGGGCTCACTGGTAAATTCCACCTAACATTTAAGGAAGAAATTTTTACCAATTCTCTACAATATCTTTCAGAGGATAGACTCAAAGGAAATACTTCCTAACTCATTCTATGAGGCCCATATTACCCTAACACCAAAACCAGACAAAGACACTACAAGAAAAGAAAACTGCAGACCAATGCCTCTTATGAATGTAGATGCAAAAATCCTCAACAAAATATTAGCAAATTAAATCTAACAATGTATAAAAAGAATTATACACCAAGAAAAAGTGGGATTTATTCCAGGTATGCAAGGCTGATTCAACATTTGAAAATCAATTAATGTACTCCATTACATCAACAGGCTAAATCATATTAACAGGTGCAGAAAAATAATTTGACAAAATCCAATACCCATTCATGATAAAAACTCCCAGGAAACTAGGAATAGAAGGGAAGTTCTTCAACTTGATAAAGAATATCTACAGAAAACTCACAGATAACATCATACTTAATGGTGAGAAACTCAAAGCTTTCCCTCTAAGATTAGGGACAAGTCAAAGATGTCCCATCTCAGCACTCCTTTTCAGCATTGTACTGAAAGTTCTAGCTAATGCAATAAGACAAGAAGTGGAAATAAAACATATGTAGGTTGGAAAGCAAGGAAAAAAACCATCTCTGTTCATAGATGACATGATTGTCTATTTAGAAAATCTAAAAGAATCAACAAACTTGAAATAACTTTTTAAAAAGATTTTATTTTCTAGAGCAGGTTTAGGTTCACAGCAAAACTGAGGTGAAAGTACAGAGTTCCCATATGCTCCCTACCCCCACAGATGCACAGCCTCCCCGTTATCAACATCCCCCACCAGAATCGTACATTTGTTACAACTGACGAACCTAAATTGACACATCATAATCGCTCAAAGTCCATAGTTTACATTGCAGTTCACTCTCAGTGTTGTACATTCTATGGATTTGGGCAAATGTATAATGGCACATATCCATTATTACAGCACCATACAGAGGATCTTCACTGCCCTAAACCCTCTGTGCTCCACCTGTTAGTCCCTTTGTACCCATGGATTGAATCTAAGGAAAATAGTATAGGTAAAATGATATTTCCACCAATACTAAATAGACCATTCTTAGAAATATGTACTTAATAGACTTTTATGACATACACATATATAAGTAGAAAAATGAATTTCCAACCTGTTGCAAGCACCCATGTTTCCCCACTCTGACTTTGTACACCAGGAGACTTGTACCAAAATCAGAAACAAGAATTAGAGTCTGACTGTTCTTCCTGACCTCTTCACCTATCAACTACTCTAAACTGACACCACAGGTTTCCCTATCCAGTGACATTCATAATTATCCTCTCTGTAAAAGCATCCTACTCTCTTTCCCCATGACATTGCCACTCCAGCAAGCATTTTCCAGCAAAGCTTTGCTTTATCCAGACACTTCAGGCCACACCCATAATCTAAATAATGGTGCCCACGTAGGAACCTTACTGCAGGGACAGCAGCGGGCCCAGTCCTCTTCAGGCTCACTACTGGTGTCCAGTGCGGCTCTTTCATTTACAAATGGAGGCCTTTTGGCTTGGTCACTCTTCGCTAATGAGTTATTATGGCTGGACAACTCAGTTCCATTTTATTACAATGCCCCGTACAATTTATGAATGTTTTAGACATGAAGGAAACTGAAGAGAAAACTAACAGGTGAATTTTCAAGTGTCTTTCCCCAAACTCCCCTGAGGCTTATGTTGTATTGAATATTCAGATCAACTTCAAAGGATGTGAAGAAATTAATTCAGCCATAACTATCAACTTAATGCTACTACAGAAGAAAAAAAAATAATGTAATTATTCAAAATGTCATTTTGTAGATGAAACCCTTTTGCCTGATTTTTTTTTTTTTTTTTTTTTTGGCTGCGTTGCGTTGGGTCTTCGTTGCTGCTCGTGGGCTTTCTTTAGTGGCATGGAGCGGGGGCTACTCTTCGTTGCAGTGCGCAGGCTTCTCATTGCGGTGGCTTCACTTGTTGGGGAGCACGGCCTCTAGGTGCGCGGGCTTCAGTAGTTGTGGCTCGTGGGCTCTAGAGCGCAGGCTCAGTAGTTGTGGCGCACGGGCTTCGTTGCTCCGCAGCATGTGGGATCTTCCCAGACCAGGGCTCAAACCCGTGTCCCCTGCATTGGCAGGAGGATTCTTAACCACTGTGCCACCAGGGAAGCCCCTTTTTGCATGCTCTTACAGTTAAAATATTATTATTGGATTTTGGCTTTTCTCAAAGTGATGCTGCAAATCTCATCTATCTAACTGATACTCAGTGAGCACCTATGAGGTGACTTAAGTATTATTATCCAGTAAGTATGGTATATGTTTCACAAACACATAAATGCTGAGCCTTACTTCAGCTAAATGTATCGAAGCAATGTTGCTGTGGAATCACTGCAGTGTAAGCACAAGAGTTTAAACTTCTGACATTAATAATGGCAAATGAATAAAAGGTGCAGATTACCATCATTCTTGAATATGTAACTACAAGTTAGTGACTAAAAAGTAGAATAACATACATGTCTATAGGAAAATTTATTTATTGATCATTCAAAAGTGTTTATTGAGTGCATGTTTAGTGAAGGCATTGTAGAGGAAACTCAGTATCTGAGGAACCAGGTAAAAATTTCCTTGTCTTCATGGAGTTTTCAGTCTAGTGAGGGAGACATCCTTAACATAAAGCTTGCAAAGAAACAGATATGCTATAAAGAAAAATAGGAAGCATCAATGAGAGTATATATGAGTGTGTACATAAGAGAACATGTTAATTTGGAAGGGCAGGTACAGCCTCCCTGAAGATTGACATTATAGTTGAGTCCTGAGGATGAGGAGGGCTGGCCTAGTCTGGTGATATTTCTATGATGAAAGAGGGAATAGCAGGAGAGAGGTGGGAAAAAAGGCAGTACTGATGGGGCAATGCCTCTGAGTAGGGAGGGGCCATGGGATAGGATCCAAAGCTGCATCCAGGGATAGTTCTTGAAGAACCACCAAAGATCCAGGAGAATGGAGCACAAGCAAAACAACAGGCTTTGAAATGCAGCTCTTTATCAATGACAGATACTGTATATCACAGAAATTCTTTGTTTTACAATTGGGAAAAACATAGTAAGAATGTTTCAAATCCTAATTGCCACAAACTTTCTTCCTTTTCTAACTTCTAAACATTCTTACCATAAACTATGAACACATATATAGCAATTTCAGTCCTTGTTTTACTTAGACCTGTTTCAAAGGTGAAGAAGACTAATATATAACACATCCTATCTCTCTGTACTTTATATTGCATCTTCTTGGGAAGAGAAGTTGTGGCAAATTAAATGGAAAATGCATACAAAATAAAGCTATTAAAGTGGAAAAAAGAATTTTTAAAAAAGCAGGGAGAGGGAGAAGTAAATAATCCAAATTAGGCTAGTTATTGTAATTGAAACCTCTTTTTCACTGAGTTTTTTGGCAGCCAAGACAGAAGAAGAAAATGTGATGAAATAAAAAGCAAGTATTTTCTGATCAAAGTATCCTTTGATACTTCAGAAAAGAGTAAGTTTTCCAAATCTCAAAGGATTTCTAAATGTAATTTATTTTGTAAGAGACGTGAAACAACAATGGTAGAGTCCTAATAACTACTGTTTATAAAGTAGAATATCTACTACATGCTAAGGGCTTCCATGCCCCATCTCCGATTCTCACTACAGCCTGCAAAGTGGACCTTGCAGATGAGAAAACTGAGATTTAGAGGGTGGGCAAATTGTTTAAGGTTGCACAGGTAATAAATGGTATACTTGGGGTAAATTGCCCCAAAGCAGCTCTCATAATGTTTTTCCTTAATAACCATTTCAAAAACAATACCACAAAACCTTATTATGCTTTATTTCTTATATTAACCCTTGATCAAAACCAAGAGCATAATATTGAAACAGAACTCGGCAAAGATATGCCTTTGGCACCAAAACGTTAAATTTATTATTATAAAATCCTTAAAAAGTATTTTTTTCCTATCTTGATTAGTCTCCAGATAGAATTATACTTGTCATTTAATGCTTTTTTTTCCTAAAAAGGAGAATGCACTTTGCAAAATTTGAGCCAGTAAATTAGTTGTGCTTCTCTGCCTCTGACGCTTGCTTTTCCTCCTCCTTCTCCTTCTTCTTTTTATTCCACAAAGTTTTAATTAAATTCATACACACCTGGTTGTTTGCTCTTCCAATTTCTTTATTAAAGGTTACCATTAGTCAAGATAACCTTTAGTGATTAGCTGCTACAATTGTTGTCAGATTTATTATTTCTCCCTATTAAATTGTTGGATTCATATAGATTTTATAGATCTTTTCCCAAACTGTTGTTTAGGTTTTCAACCTGTTTCCTTGCTTGTCCTCAAATTACTTTAATTATGATTACTTTTAACACTTGGTTTATTCTAGAATATCCAATAATCTCATTTCTTAGTTTTTCTAATCCTTTTGTCTACTTATGTTGAATCCCCATGATTTAAATAATCTGTAGCTAAAATGACAATACTTTGATAAGGTCTATTTCTCTGTGATTAGATATTCCTTAATCAGTTCTATATCATTTATATGATATAAAATGTCTTTACACATTTTCCTATGAGTACACAATTTTGAGGAGCATTTTTCCCCTTCATATCGTTTTCTTCTTCACTTCTCCATGGGCAGTGATCTCGATGTGTCAAAATAAGATTAGCATTTGATGAGATTAGAAGTATGTATTTTATTTAAAACCTATTTTGAAAATAAGGGGAAGTGTGCCTATTATTCAGCTCTTAAAAACTACTCTTTTTATGTCTTCATATTCTGTAAGACAAGTTTTCAAAGTATATTCTAGGGATTCCTGGAGGGTCCCTGAGACCCCTTTCAGGGTCTGTGAGGTCAAAACTATTTCATCATAATATGAAAGCATTTCTCCTTACTTATCAAAGTACCGTGGAATTTTCCAGAGTCTACATGATATGTGATTTTACAATAGAGAATGCAGCAGATATGAGAATCCAGCTGTTTTCCATTAAACCAGACATTAAAGAAATTTGTGAAACTTTAAAACAATGGCATAGTACTCTCTAATTTTTTGTCTTAGAAAATAGTTATTTATGTTTTAAAATGTATATGTTAACGTCATGAGTTTATTATTTTATTTTTAAATAAATTAATAAGTGATTTTTAAATTTCTCAGTTTTAACTACTTAAACAGTAACTAAATGTTAGGCATAACTCACATAACAAGAGCTCTTTGAGGTTCTTAATATATTTTTTTTAACTTTCTAGAAGTCCTGAGACCAAAAAGTTTGAGAACTGGTGCTCTGGAAGTGTTGCTGCTTCTAATGATTGTATCTCCTTGGGGAAGACAAAAGATCATATACTCCATGTTTTCCTTCTTCCTGGCTTCCTGACTTGAGATAATGTAAAAGTCAAAAATACTAACTATTGATGAAAGGCAATCAGTGGGTCTAAGCAAAAGTAAAATTGCCATTTTGTCAATAAAATACACTTAAATGCCTCCTCCCATATGTGTACATGACTATATTATGACTTTTAATAATCTATTATTTTCTCTAAAACTTTTCTTCTGTTATCTGGTCTAGTTCTCCTTTATGGAGTGCCAAATGGTGTTTTGTTTTTGCTTGTTTTGTCTTGCTTTTTTAAAATTTGGACTTAGAACACATGACCACCATTTCTGTTTAAGAAAGCCAGAACAACATTTAATGAGAATCTTTACATAATTAGTACTTGCTAAAACAACACTTGTCAGTTCATCTCATTTGTTGTTGTTATTATGTTGCTATTTTCAGTGTCATTTTCTTCCCAAAGCAGTGGAGCTTCTAAATTGGGTTAGATTAGGGAGGAAAATCAATATTTTCTATTGATCCCAAACTATGCAATTCTTAGGTATGCTCCAAAGCTATTATATGAGATACAGCTTTGCCTTTCAAACGCTGCATATACGAGATATAGTATCTTCCTCCTTAGCGATATGGTGGTTTTTTCCAGGATATCGTTCGAGGCTGAGTGTGGTCCTCTATCATTCTCTCATATCTCCTCCCAGTCTCTTATTACCTTCCCTCTCTTCCATTATTCTCCCCTCTTCTCCTTCATTTTTATTTTCCTCTCATCCCCACCCTACAAAATCAAGAAATAAGTATTTCTTGAGCACCTGCTTGGGAATCACGTCATGGGCAAAGGTATGGACTCTGCTGCCAGATGCCCAGGTCTGAATCTTGACAGCACAATCTCTAGTTGTGACATTGTACAGATCTCTTAGCCTCTTTATGCCTCAATTTTCTCACTTCCAGAACAAGAATTATATGATTTACATCACAGAGCTGCTGCTAAGATGAAATAAACTAAGAGATCTAAGGTGTTTATAATAGTGCTTGGAATATAGTAAGTGCTTAGGACATGAATGGTATTATTATCTACCTGATAATGATCTAGTATAAAGAGTGAGCTAGACCTGGTAAGACACGAACAAAAGCAACTTTATGTTTTTCTCACTGTTGTCCTGACACATTAACCCTGTGAATCCATTCTTCTCAATGAATAAAATTTCAGGCCATGCCCATAGTTTTTCTAGTCCCTCTTGGGTAAGGAAAAGACCAAAATTTTATTTTTTACTTTTTTTATTGAAGTATAGTTGATTTGCAATGTTGTGTTTCTGCTGTCCAGCAAAGTGATTCAGTTATACATATATATACATTCTTTTTTATATTCTTTTCCATTATTGTTTATCTCAGGATATTGAATATAGTTCCCTGTGCTATACAGTAGGACCTTGTTGTTTATCCATTCTATATGTAATAGTTTGCATTTGCTAACCCCAAACTCCCAGTCCATCCCTCCCCGGCCCCTGCCTTGGCAACTACAAGTCTGTTCTCTATGTCTGTGAGTCTGTTCCTGTTTCATAGATAAGTTCACTTGTGTCATATTTTAGATTCCACATATAAGTGACATCATATGGTATTTGTCTTTTTCTTTCTGACTGACTTCACTTAGTATGATAATCTCTAGTTGCATCCATGTTGCTGCAAATGGCATTATTTCGTTCTTTTTATGGCTGAGTAGTATTCCATTGTATATATGTACCGCATCTTCTTTATCCATTCCTCTGTCGATGGACCTTTAGGTTGTTTCCATGCCTTGACTATTGTGAATAGTGCTGCTATGAACATAGGGGTACATGTATCTTTTTGAATTATAGTTTTGTCCAGATATATGCCCAGGAATAGATTGCGGATCATATGGTAATTCTATTTCTAGTTTTTTGAGGAACCTTCATACTGTTTTCCATAGTGGCTGTACCAATTTAACATTCCCACCAACAGTGTAGGAGGGTTCCCTTCTCTCCACACTCTCTCCAGCATTTGTTATTTGTAGACTTTTTAATGATGGCCATTCTGACTGGTGTGAGGTGGTACCTCATTGTAGTTTTGATTTGCATTTCTCTAATAATTAGCAATGTTGAGCATCTTTTCATGAAAAGACCAAAATTTAAGACTCACCCAGTTTTAAACTTCTTCCCTTCCCCACCTTGGGATCTGTAATTTATAAACATAGGGGGTAGGAATTCTTGTTAGTTTCTTCTTTTTTTTCTTGCTCTTTTTCAACCAGCTAGATGCTGATTGTGGTCCTTCCAGGGTGGGGATGTGAAGGCGATGATGAAGAGTGGGTTAGGAGATGGAGGGTTAAGACTTGGCCTTACCAGACTGGCACAGTTCTGGGCTGGCACCAGTGATCTCTGGGTGTGGCAGGTTACAAATGCCTGTTGTTCTTTCCCTATGGGACACCATTGGTAGCTCTACAGAGACTCACTGCAGGACAGTTCTCTCACTCCAGGTGATCTGAGTAGCCCTACTGTCACCTCCCTCATGTTCTGCTTTCTGTGATGCTGAGATGAGGTGGCATCATCCCAGCAGGAAACACTCCAGCAAAGGGACCTTTTCTGGGAGACTAGTGTCTGATTCTCTTCTGCGCAGTCCACACTGGGCCCATAAGAAATGTGCTTCTTTGTCCAGCTTTTATTTGAGGGTAGCTGACTCTCACTGAGACCCTCTCTCCTCAATCACCTGCTCCAACCATTTTCCAGTTTTTCATGAGGGAGCCAGGTATCAGTCCCTGTTTCCCCAGATCACTAAGTGACACATGTCAAGTGACCTTGAAGCTGTTTATCCCCTCTTACTTGGCTTGAGTAGAAAGAAAGAAGGACTTCCTCCCTTCCCCTATGAGATTGGAAAGGAGAAAAACTACAGCACCCTGGCAACTTTTTCTCTTAACCCAACAGAAAGCTAGGCAAAGGATTTGAATGGGCAATTTATGAAAAGGAAAACCAATAAAGGTATGAAAAGAAGTTAGACTATACGAGTAAACAGAGAAAGACAAATTAAACAAAACTTAAGGTATAATTTTTATACTCCAGCTCAGCAAAAGTTAAAAATATAAATTTGGTGAAGATATTAGGAAAACATATACACTTACAATGTTTATGTGAGTAAATACTGATCGAGTCTTTTAGGAAAGTGATTTTGCAGTATATATTAAAATTAAAAGTCTATATACCTTTTGACCCCACCAGACCTGCTTCCAGGTATCTGTCCTAGAGAAACACCAGCAAAAATACTCAAATATCCAAGTACTGAAGGTTTATTAATGCATTATTTGTAATTTTTAAAAACTTGAATGTCCATCAAAATGGGAATAGCAAAATAAAAAGTGATGGACATCAAACAAAAAATGGATGCAAGGATTAAATAAAATAAGCTGTGGTGACGTGGGAAAGATTTCAAAGACATGTTAAGTGAAAAAAAGAGCAGTGTAAAAACTTTTATTAATGATACATTGATGTAAGAAAATGGAAAAATCAGGGATATTTCTTTGTGTACATATACTCATATTTGTAAATGCATAGAAAAAAGTTCACACCATTTCAAACTGATGAATGATTGCTTTTGGAGAGGACCTGAGGCTTCCCCTGGAAGAGAAGCAGGGTCAGGTAGAACTTTTACATTCACAATGAGAGTATGTTACATGTTTAATTACACATGATTTACAAAATAATTTAAAATGTAATAAAATGAATGGAGTTGTTAGAGGTAATTTTTAAGATAATCTTAAGTATAATACTCTATATTGATAGCTGGATATACTAATCCTCAGAAGAGTCTATGAGAGCATTCATTGTCATTAAACAATGTTTTTCATATGAAGGGTAGTTCTCTATAATAATTACTCACATCTAAATGTCTGTTCGAACGATAATTATGAAGTCTTTGCTATGGTTGTGAACTCCTAAGATGACACATACAATTATGCTTTTCAGATAATAAATCAGACAAATTTCAACACAGAGCACCTTGACTTTATTATAATAATAATTAGCCAATTTGAGCTGATATGGTAATATGCATATGAGAACTGCAACCAATATTCTCTGAGAAGTAAATATTTTATTTCTGGCAATTGGTTCTATACAATTTAAATCGCATTTCACTTTTAGGAAAATATGTATAAGCTATTCTCAAATGACATATAGTTTAAAACATATTTTCCCTTATGGTGTTTATTTTTAAATCACAGTATGTGTGTTGTTGAATCACATAACTTAGTAAAAATTATTATAATTCTGGAAAGATTAAATGTTGGAACCATAAATATAATTATATGAATGTTACTTAATTATTTTCCCTGTTTAGTACCTACATGAAAATGGGATTGTCCATCGTGATCTCAAACCAGAGAATCTTCTCTATGCAACTCCAGCCCCAGATGCACCACTCAAAATTGGTATGTTTCCTGATGTCTTATGATCCCTTTTCCCAAAGCAGAAGAAATTTATTCCACGGAATTTGTAAATATTGCTCTGTCCAGTTTTGCCTCCATTCAATTTCCTCAAATATTGGTGTCTGTAAAGGAATAATGCATTGTTTTGGAAATCTGTGCTCTTTCCTGGAATATTTACCTGAATTAGTGCTTGGAAGGTGGTGCTTCATTGCTGGACACACAAAGGAAACACAGCTCTTGGAAATGACAGGGACTTCAGGAGGTGACCTCGTATTTTGTAGATAAGTTTATATAGTAGAAAATCACAGATTATATGACACTTCTTATTGCACAAGTTAGTTGGAGCTTAATTTTAGATAATGAAGAACTTTGACACAAAGTGCTTAGTACATATCAGTGAATTTGGGCCCTGAATCATTTGTTTATATGAACAGAGATAAACTGAGATCTGTATTTCCCAAAGTACACTCCATGGAACACTGGTCCTCAGTTGAGTGAACCATTCCCCCCTCCCTTTGGCGGGGGGAATGGTTTGTGGTGGTGCTAAGTTTGGTCAAGTAAGTTAGGAAATGCCAACTTACAGTTAAACAAGATTTTTATTTCTGCAGGACTTTTGAGAAAGTTAAAAATACTAATGTGTAGACTGACATCTAAATTAGTGTCTGTGAGGCTTTTTCCAAACCTTATTTGACTCTGGAAACCTTGGTTTGGTTCTTTTCCCCCAATAAGCACTTTGAAGAACTACAAAGACGATTTGGGAAGTTCTGATCTACCCAAAGAGATCATTAAATCATCATTTTAGAAAAACGTATATTAAATTTTACTTTCCATGTCCCTTACAGAGCAAATCTTTGTTTGCAAAAATAATTATAAAATTTATTTTAGATGAAATCTCCTTAGTAGAATCTGTACTAAATCCTCTAAAGGGCATTGCTCTTTTGGCGCTGTCCGTTATAATGCTAATCTGATGAGTTCACTGCATTTATAAATGTTAACACTTTTGAAAATGAAGTTGTACATATCATGGAAGAGCTCAGACAACATAATGTGCTTTATGAATGCAAGAACCTAAAGAAAAAATGCTGAAGTCGTGCTGGGCAGCCAGCTTGTTCTCATAATCACTCCTGAAAGGCAGGGGGCAGCAGGGAGGCTTCCATTTCCTTTAACATCACTTTCAAAGATTTTATCCTTCAAGAAATTTCTTTAAATGGATGGATAGATACTAATTTAGACAGGAGAGCTTTTCTTTCTGAAGGACTTCCTGCTGCTTTTTCTGATAAGGATCAGCACCTCCATGGAAATGTGGGTTTATCTTTGAAGTCTAAAACGGCATCAATTCTGTACCTGCCTCTCTTGAAGAATGGCCTTGAACTGTTTCCTTATGTTTCCTGGGTGAGAAGGATGTAGCCCAGCAAATAGACCATAATGGTAGCAACTTTTGTTAATGTTTTATCTAGGTACCATTCTGAGAAATAAATAAGAATTTTTGCACAAAGTTATATGTTCCTCATACAAGAGTAAATTCTTATCCGTCAAATATACTAGAGAACAAAATTATTTATTTTGAAGCAGAATAAACCTTTGATATTTCTGTTCATTTTACTGACATTTACGAAAGTCTAATTTTTTATTTTGATTTCTTCCAGTGGATTAAAAGTTCTGAATTATATCAGTAATTCTATACTGTCCTTTAGAGTTAGTTTCAAATCTCAGAATTAATATTAGACAAACTATATCTGTCACAACTAATATTTCAAGAAGAAATAGCTTATTTACTAAAAGCTAGTAATTATAGAGAAGAGCATAACATGTATTTGGGAGTCATGGGGTATTTTTTTCCAATTTAAAGCAAGGCCTGAATTATTATTTAGTTTTTTTAGTTTACTCTCCCAGGTGACTGGCCCCTATCTATATCCACCCCAACGTCAAATACAAACAAATAAATAAGTTTTACTTTGAATAACAAAAAAGTAATCTGTCATCATATAAAAGCTGAGAAAAGACTCGCTTCATTAAATTTTTTTCCTGTCTCAGCTGACTTTGGGCTCTCTAAAATCGTGGAACATCAAGTGCTCATGAAGACAGTATGTGGAACCCCAGGGTACTGCGGTATGTTCTTTAATACTGATATTTTACTTTTATTGTATTCAGTGATCTGATTTTTTTTAACTCCTAATATCTCTATTTGAAACACAATTTGATGTAAGTCTCCATGAGGAAGGCATATATAAATGACACTCAGACCACCTGTTGTTCTGCATGAGGGGTTCAATGATGTTGATTTTAGGGCACCCCTGTTAAGACAGCAGGGAGAGAGGGGCCCTCAGAAGGAAGGACTGGGTGCTCTGTACCTGCTTTTAGGTAGTAGCTACTCTTGGACCCACTCAGGAAGAGAAAGACAGTCACTGGGGAAAGGGGCAGGGAAACAGCATTGTGGTTGGGATTAAAGCCATGAGCCCTTTGTTACTTTACTTATTTGCTTTTACTCAGGACGGTGTGTGAGGAGAGCATATATCATTAATTCCGATGGTGTATAAGACTACAGTGAGAGCGGGGTAGCCCCTGGTTCTCATGGATGGCACTGGCCTAGCCTCACTAGGACAACGGCTTTAGGTGGGGTTTCCCCACCAGAGTCCCCCAGAGATGAGGTGTGGGACAGTCCTCCCATCCTCTTGCCCAGTCTCCCAGAATGGGCTGAAGGTACCCTGAGTACAGTTCACAATCCAGAGACAGAACAATAGCATTTGATCCAAGCCAGCATGAAGCTCGCCCTTCTTTTCTTGACAGCTATATTAATCTGGCAACAACCTAAAAGCCAATAAAGCTCGCAAAAATTATCAAGAATTTCTAAAGTTTTTCTGACTAATGAATATGTCACAAATTAATTAAAATCTGGATTACAAAGAAAAGAGACAAGACTTCAAGTTACCACTCATAAGATTAGCTGTCATTTTCTCTCAGGATCATCGTCTTTTTATACAAATCTTCCTTCACTCGCTCATCTCTTCAGCAAAATCACCTGCTGTATTTCAGGCCAGTGCTTGGCACCAGGAAGATGCATTTCTTGCCTCCACCCCCATTCCCAGGGGTTCACAATCTATAAGGGAACAGACATGAAACCAAAAAAGTATCACACCTTAGGAAATACCAGGTTATGCATATGGAAAGGCCTTTATGGAGACACAGGAGAAGGGTGGTATTTGGAGTTATCTGTCTTATTCTTCTATGGCATTTATATTTGTTAGTCACCCCACCTCAGAAATAGACACATAAGGACTACATTACTAACTCATTGTAACAACTTTTGAATTCATAGAAATCAGACTGGAGAGGTGCAGCAAGATAGTCACTGAAGCAAATGTATGATTAAATTCACAGAATTTTAGTGCTGAAAGAAACTTTAATATTCATTTACTAACATTCTTATTTTACTAAGGTCAAAAGAGTATGACTTCCCCAAGATTCCACATCTAGTTATTAGTGGATCAGGGATGAGAATCCAGGTATACAAGGTCCTAAAAACAGATTCATAGATTTCCCTATTCAAAAAAGCAGCATAGATAAATCAATATAGTTTCCCCTCATAGAAATATTTATCATTTATTGCTTTTAGTTTAAAATGTTCTCTATTTTAATTTTTGAAGCCTCAAAAGTATTACTTGGTCATTGTAAGAAGTGAAAATCCAAACATGTGTAATCAATATTAACAGCCTCATTCATTCTTCCACACCAGTCTCCATGTTTCCATGTTCACATAAACATTTTATAATTTTGATTTTAACTAGTTAGTTTCCCTGGTCTAAAATAATAATATTTTAGATTACTTTCTTGCAGCTGAATTGTTCATAAATCCAGTAATTACACAGAATTGTGTACCTATCTTTCTGTTAAATCGTTACATTGTGCCAAATATTCTTCTTCTGTATCTTAAGATCCTTGAGGACAGGAGTAATTTATCAATTAGGAGTAAATTCAGAAAACTAAAAATAACTATGACTTAAACAAGACAGAAGTTAATTTCTCTGATGCTAGAGGTCTAGAGATAGGCAATCCTGATGGGTTCCACAGCTATGGCTCTGCAGGTGTGGTGGATCTCAGTGTCAGGGATTCAGACTTTTTCTGTCTTACTCTACCATTCCTTAGTATGTTTCCTCACAGTCCAAAATGGCTGCTTGAAATCAGTCATTATATCTGCATTCTACACAACCAGAAGGGAAAAAATCTAAAAAAAAGTGCACATTTTCACTGTTAAACAGGCTTGCTGAAGCCCCACATGTCAGTTCCACTTATATCTTATTAGCCAGTACTTAGTTATAGCCTCCACACTGCCAGGGAAACTGGCAATATGTCCCTTGGCTGCACGTGCTGCTGTCCCAAATGAATTCAGGGTTCTGTTACAAAGAATGAATATTGCATTAGACGACTCACTATCTCTACCACAGGCTTATGAGTAAGATTTTCATTCTCAGAAAAAAATGTGAGGACTTCCCTGGTAGTCCAGTGGTTAAGAATCCGCCTTCAAATGCAGGGGACGTGCGTTCGATCCCTGGTCTGGGAACTAAGATCCCACAAGCTGCAGGGCGACTAAGTCTGCATGCTTTAGAGCCCACATGCCACAACTAGAAAGAAACCCGCGTGCCGCCACTAAGACCTGATGCAGCCAAATAAATTAATAAGTAAATAAATATTTTTTTAATGTGGAAACCATTGCAGTATGTTCCTTATAGGCATGCTCTTTTTCATTTTCCTTAGAACTGTTAGCTGACAACCTATCACCCTTCCCTTCTAATGATGCCGTGTGAACTTTTCCTTTCTCTAATTCATATGTCCTTATTTGTCCTCATCCTGAATTTCTTTCCTGCCTCCAGATTGCCAACAATATGGAGAAAAATAAGAACCTTGAATTTAGTACTATATGCCAAATGGGGTTGCCTGTTTGTGACCACTAACTGCTGACCAATTGACAGAAGCAGTGAAAGAGGATTGAGAAAAGAATGAGACAACAAATTAAGGATTTCCCACAAGAATAAAGCTGGTGGACAATTTAGTAATCGTTATCTAATACTGAACAATAAATATTCCAGGGAGGTAGGTAGGTTGGAGAAATTCTCTGAGACTTGAGCAGCCCTGAAATTGAAGGATCAGGGAGAAATCACCCTGGTGATCTCTCAGGGTCCCTGCCATGACTAAGAGATAGCAGAGTCCTTTCAGTGGCTTTAATAATAGTGATAAGAGGGACTTCCCCAATGGTCCAGTGGTAAAGAATCTGCCTTCCAATGCAGGGGATGCGGGTTCGATCCCTGGTCGGGGAACTAAGATCCCACATGCCGAGGGGCAATTAAGCCCGCCCGCCACAACTACTGAGCCCGTGCACCTCAACTAGAGAGCCTGCACACCACAAACTACAGAGCCCATGCGCTCTGGAGCCTGCGCACCACAACTAGAGAGAGAAAACCTGCACACCACAACTAGAGAGAGAAAACCCGCACACCACAACTAGAGAGAGAAAACCTGCACGCCGCAACTAGAGAGAAGCCCGCATGCCGCAACGAAGATCCCGCGTGCAGCCAAACATAAAAATAAATAAATAAATAAATAAGTAATAATAATAGTGATAAGAGCAAATCTTTCTTGCAACGGTACAGAATGGTCATTCTATGAATGAATGATTCATTCACTGATAAAATGAACATTGAATGTCTAATAGACTCCATGTTAGTCACTGAGATCATAAGAGTGAACACAGTATGATCTTGCCCTTCAAGGATTTCATAGGCTATAAAAGAAGAAAGACCTGTACACATAAATCAAAATTTGTTGTAATAAGTTATATATTTATCTGAGCCAAAGGCTCAAGCATGCAGAGGGGAGGGAACAATTAATCCTTGTTAGATGGGCCTTTACAGAGGAGGGGTACTAAAGGATTAGTAGGAGTTCAACAAGTGAAGAAGTGGCCACAAGGCATTGTTTGTCAGCAAGCACAGGAAGAGAAAAGTCAGAGGAGTGGTAGCATCTGAAAAGTTCAGGGACTGTTTGTTACTTTGTCACTCTGCATGACTGGAACATAGAGTCTTTGGTACAGAGAATACAGATGGACTTGGAAAAATAGGATGGACCAAATTTTAAAAGAATCTGTACATTAGGCTAAGGAATTCAGACTTGCTTTGGTAGATAATAGTGATCCAGCAAAGGTTCTTAATCAGGGCAATTATATTTTTAAATCAAATCTGTATTTTATAAATACCTTGATAATGACATTATGACAGATGGATTTGAGAGAAAAAAGATCAAAAGAAGACAAATTAGAAAGCTATTGTAAATGCTCTTTCCTGTCACTCCATAAACAGCTTCTCAGTGAATAATGTATTCAGTCTATTCCTAAATCCAATCGTTTATTTTTTTAATATAAAATTATTGTAAAAATACTATTTCAGACTCTTGTCTTTGCCATCTTATAAGACAGGCCCATCTTACAGATAATGCCATCTCATAATGGAGGCTTATTTTCCATTTGCTATTTTTTTCCCTGCAGATATCCATATCACCCTTGAGGCTATGTAATGGGGAAAAAGGGAATTGAGTGGTTGAACAAGATCAAGATAATCCTTCCACTCTGCTGTAGGTAGAGACTCATCAGGAAGTAGTAATTTGCTATATTATACAAAAAGGAGGAGAAAGCAGCAAGGAAGGTGGGGCAGGGGTGGAGATTGAGAGAGAAAATATAAGTGCTTTGTGGACTCAAGTGCTAAATGTATGTGTGGAATTACTATCATATAGGCTGAGGCAGGCTTAGAAGTCAAAAACAAGAAAGTTCAATGTATTTAATTTAAAAAGCAAAGTTCATAATATATATTAAGAGGGAGGACTTCCCTGTTGGTGCAGTGGTTAGGAATCCGCCTGCCAATGCAGGGGACACAGGTTCGAGCCCTGGTCCGGGAAGATCCCATGTGCCATGGAGCAACTAAGCCCATGCGCCACAACTACTGAGCCTGTGCTCTAGAGCCTGCGAGCCACAACTACTGAGCCCGCATGCCACAACTACTGAAGCCCATGCGCCTAGAGCCCGTGCTCCAAAACAAGAGAAGCCACCGCAATGAGAAGCCCACGTACTGCAACAACGCAACTAGAGAAAGCCCGCACGCAGCAATGAAGACCCAGTGCAACCAAAAAATAAATAATCTTAAAATATATATATATATAAAGAGACATATATTCATACATACTCTTAGTCCAAAGGAAATACACTAGAATATTACCTCCAAGTGGGAGCAAAGGAGGGGGCAGGATTTTAAGGATACACTGAAAGCATTGAAAAAGCTGAGTTAGGGAAAAACAGAAGTCCTAGTAACACCAGGGCACAGGATGTAGGTGACCTAGAGTGGAGGAAAGATGCAGGATTTTGAATTTTTTTTAATGTAATATAGTAATATTTATATTCATCTGTCTTATAAACAATTAGACCATTTTTTTAACATCTTTATTGGAGTATAATTGCTTTACAATGGTGTGTTAGTTTCTGCTTTATAACAAAGTGAATCAGTTATACATACACATATGTTCCCATATCTCTTCCCTCTTGCATAGACCATTTATAGACAAGGCTGAAGCCCTCTTTGAGGATCACCCTCAATTCTAGCCCTTTCTCCCCTCACCACATATAAGTACTGTCATCAGTTTGCCATGTAGCCTTCTGAGAATATTTAGGTGAGGAGGAAACTGTCTATTTATAGAATGATCTGGAAATGAAACCCAAGAGCAAAACTGGCGAGAATCACTGTCATGCTATAGAAAGCATTACTTTACACAGAGACTTTACATTTAACTTGTAACAGTGACAGAGAGGGGAGGGCTGAGCTTGTTTCCTTGCTTGATGTAAGGACGATTACATCCTAGGTCAATTATCCTTATGTACGCAGCATCTGGTTTTTTGAATAGAAGGGTTTTTTCAATTACATCTTTGGAGAGAGTGGGTATTTATGTCATACCATCTGTCATTTGTCAGGAAATTAAAAAAGGAAAGTTACCCAATCAGTCTCACTTATAGAACCTTTGCCCCAGGCTATTAATAACAGAGAGTTCTCCTATAAGTGAATCTCAAAAGAAAAAATATCACAGATGCTGTGTGTTTAAGCAAATACTCATTATTTCCTGGGAAATCTGCCCAGTCAAAACTTAACTCCAGGCTAGAAAACTAAAATTTGTGATCCAGATAAATTGAATCAATGACTAGTGCTCTGACATAGTCCATGAGGGGGTCAACATTGAAGAAATTCTCAAAATCTTGTTGTTGGGAAAAGAAACAGGTCTCAAGAAAAAAAAAATCCATTGGGCCATGGCTCCTGATAAATGTGCTACAATGTAACTATGCAATATTACTTCCAAAATATCTTAACTGTTCAGATATTTGAGGCTTGAAGTCTGTGGGTGTTCAGACCTACCCATGCCCATCCCAGAAAAGAAATACAAGCTGTTAGAGTAAAAAAGAAACCAGTGTGGAAGTGGTTAGATAAAAGAATGTTTCTGTCTAATACCAAGTATCTAATTTATTCATAGGCTTAGTTAATTAAACTATATGTGTTCATATTTTATATTCCTGCTTGTCTGTTTATCCAAATTCTATTTTCAGGGTCCAGAAGCTATTAAGAATTTATTTCCTCTTGGCATTTGCCAGGTCTCATTATTATAGGAATAATCCTTCCTTGTTACCACATTGCAATGTTCTAAAGAAATAACCTATTACATTCACTCTATGAAAATTACAGTTTTTCAACAGTCTACAGTCAGAAGAGATTTCTATCTACAAGCACACACATCACCATGAAAAATATTGGAAAATTTAAATGAGATAAAAGAAGTAAATTTAATAGTCTAAAACACAAGCTTTCAGAATAGTTTCATGTTTTCATTCCTTTCTAGAACACTAAATAGTTAAGGTGAAATAATGAGTATCCAATTACATTGATAATCTAATCAAGTAGGGGATTATCTCACCTGAGAACTAATTAAATACCCACAATGATGCCTATCTTTTTGCAATGAACTTTAAAAAAAAAAAAAAAAAACACTAGAAGAAATAAACATATAGTAAAATGTCATCTGCACTGTGTGTAAATTTCTCCTTGACAGGCTGGTGTGTGTACACTAGGGTTCCCATGGGGCTTGTTAACAATAGGAAGGGAGTAGGGAAGGCTGGAGGAAGGAAGCAAAGAAGGATAAGCAGGTTGGTCCCAGATCCATCTCCCCTTTCTGAACACAGCCCTTCGTTTCAGGCCTTCCAAAGGACAGGGACTCTGCAGGTTGAGTGCAGGCTTATTTTAAGCTGTCTTGGAAATTTTAAACTTAGAGGAAAATGAGTCTCTTGGCGCCTTTGTATTGGTCTGATACTGACCTAAACAAAGGGTATTCTGTGGAACTTTATTCTTTTTTCGTTTAATAAATATTTAATTAAACTTCCTATTATGCACCAGGCACTGTTCTAGGTGCTAGAGATACAGCAGTGAAAAAATTTTTTCTTTAAGGAAGGTACATTTTAGCAGGAGAAGACAAATAATAAACAAAGTGAATGTGTAAATTATATAAAAAGAGGTTATAATTTCTATGGAAGAATATAGAGTTGGGAAAGGGGATAGGAAGTGCTGGGAGCCTGAGTTAATATTTAAACAGGTGTGATCAGTGAAGGCTTCACATGAGAAGGGAACATAAGAGCAAAGACTTGAAAGAGGTAAGGGAGAGAGCAAGCAACATGGATATCTAGGGAAAGAACATTCCAGGTAGAGGGGACAGAGCACACCGACCCTGAGGCAAGAAATAGTAGGCGGGAAAGAGTAGGTCGGAGAAGGGATCAGAGAGCTCCAGCTGGAAAGATAGAGCTAACGTTCACTGAGATGAGGAAGACTTCTGGAGCAACAGGTTTGGGGCTTGTTGACTTTGAGATGCCTGTTAGACATCCAAGTGGAGGTGACATGTGGGCAGAGGGGTGTATATGTCTGAAATTCAGGAGCAAGGGCATGGCTGTTGATATAAATGTGGGCGTTATCAACATATACATGCTATTTAAAGTCATGAGACTATCTAGCACCACCAAAGCAGAAAAAGAAATGACCCCGACTGATCCCTGGGCAACATCACCATTAGGAGGCCAGAGAGAAGAGAAGAAACCACATTATCATTGAGAATGTCAAATATTAGAAGCTCCACAGGACAGAATTAGAAATCTTGAATAGATGTTGTAAGGCACAGATTTGAGGCTCAATACACACAAAACAATGTTCTAACATCTAAAGCTGTCAGCAATATAAGGGGCTGCCTCCCTAGCTTGGGAAATGGTCACAAAAGCTGATTGACTCATCTCTCAGGATTTAGGGTTATCGACAAGGAGAGGGGAGGAAGAGTCCTACAAATTTCTTCATCACCCATATGGTATTAAATAATATTACCACAAAATCTGTGTATACATTCTATATGTATAAACTAAGTTGAGGACAACCACTCAGTTAAATCCAAGTTAACCAAGTATATTTTGGCCTGAGATGGCTGATAAAATTGAGTCTAAAGAGATTGTCACCAGCATCATCCCCTCACTTCTCTTGCTCCTTTTAGTTTAGAGGCAATCTTTTAATGTACTGTTAATCCTTAACTTCTGGGTCTCAATATCACAAATCATTTTCTGTGCCCACTTCCTTATAATTGTAAGAGACTACTTCAAGAACAGAACCAACTGTGCTGGAGAGTTCACATGCTGTGAGGATTCAGCTCTATTATTACATATGTGAGGGTGGAATGATGGGAGGAAAAGAGGTCAAAAAGGAGAGGTGATTGATGGCAAGTGGGTAGAAGACTTGCTTAAAACGTATTATTTGGGCCCTGAACACCCACAAAATGTTCCATTTTAGAATGTTTGCTACAGAAAGGATATGCATAAAATAAACATTAAAAGTTTCAAAAGAATTATTATTGATAATTATCAGTAAGATGTATAGCGTCTTTGGAGAAAAACACAGTATTTGCCATACTTAACACATGAGACAGAGTTTGAATGCTAAGTCCATTACTTTATATCTGCATCTTCATATAAAAAAGAGATTCTTACATAATGTTAATATTAGGATGAGTTGGGTTAATTTATTTATATGGTTTATTTATTTATACTCTACCTTATCCCACAAAAATGGAAAGGCAGCTTTTCAACAGTTAACACTCCTTTGCTGTCCCTCAGCCAGCATCCATCACAGCTTTAAAGTGACCAGGAGACTTGGTATGATTAAGGTTTGGAACAAATAGTGATTACTCCAAGATGGGAGAGCTAAATGGAATCATAGAAAAGTGAATTTCATAGAAATGAAACTTTCACAGGGTAATTAAAATAAGTCACGTTTCTTTTTTTTCCTCTTCTGAAAGCACTAGGTGTTCTTAAATATTTGATTATCTCTTCAGGGTATTATTAAAAAAATAAAAAAGTAAAGTGAGAAAAATAAACAGGCTCTTTCTTCAACCATTTATAAGATTTATACAAAGAGAAATGTCATACAATTCATGTGGCAAGGAAGACTTTTTTAATAGCTAAAATGAAAAACATCAAGTGAGAGTTGGATTGCCTGATATTTGCAGTGTAAAAGATCAAGAGCCAAGGAAAATAGAGAAGATGCATTGGAACATAAAGAGCCTATCACTTGTGTTTCAAAACATCCTTCAAACTTTTTTCTTGCTCTACACGAACAAGTTATAAATAACTAAAGTGACAGGGGCTTCAAATTCCTCCTCTGTCGTTCTCAAGCTTCCACAGCATGGCATGCAAGAATTGATAGTATTCTGAGATTCACTGTAGTAAAGTGACAAGGCTGCTCCTAGCCGGAGGCAACCCCCTCTGGAAGCATCTCAGCTGTTATCACAGTCTGATCCATTCCATACCTTTGTTATAACATGTAGCACTGGGACATCGCCTGTCTTCTCTGTTGTCAAAGCAAAAATTGCACTTGACAATGTTAAAAAGGTTGTGCCCCATTCTTGTCAAATGTATGTGACACAGTCACAGAGGACCACACATGGTACAGATGCTAAGAAAAGCACAAGTTTGGAGTCTGCCCGGCTGTGGGCACTTGCTGCCACCTATAGGACGCTACCCTGAAGGCATTCTCCTCCCGGTTCCTAGGCCAAGTTAGGAACCGGGAAGAAGCAGAGAATTTCCAAACACTGCTCTTCTGCTTCTGGCAGATAAATCCCTCTCCCTCCTCCTTCCAAACTGCTCACTCCCCAGAGGCAAAGCTTAGAGAGACTTCTAGACTCTGTGCTAAAGATGCCATGGATTTTTGTGGCCCCAAGAAAACTATGAATTCAAGATAAGCCTCTACAGTGAAAGCTCCACAGTGTTTTTCCCTCAGCTATGGCGGGCGGGGGAGTAGTTTTGTAAAGTCAGATTCAGGCTTTAAGATGAAAATAGATTTTTTTTTCCATTTTGCAATTGAGGTAGAGTTGATTGACAATATTATATTAGTTTCAGGTGTACAAAATAGTGATTCAAAATTTTTACAGATTATACTCCATTTATAGTTATTATAAAATATTGGCTATATTTCCCATATGTTTTGAATGGTTAAAATGAAAATGTAGGAGAGAATTTAAAAACAAACGAACAACAAAAAAAAACCGTGACCTAGTGGAATCTGCAGTCTGGCCTGGACCTGCCTCCCAGGCGCTGGATGCACCTGGGCCTCGCACACCGGCTACGCTCCACCCACACTGACTGCTCCGGTTCTCTAAGGGCCCCTTGCTCCTTCCCGCCGCAAGGTCTCTTTAGGTGTGGTTCCTCCATCAGAACCCTCTTCTGTCTCTTTCAACCACTACCTCTCCCCCTTTGCCTAGTTAACTTCTCTAGATCTTTTACATCTGTTTAAACTTTGCTTTCTCTGATCACATTTCTCCATCTTTCTGACCAGGTCAGCCCTCTATTAGAGCCACTCTCCCTCCAAGCACTTCCAGCTACCACTTTACAAAACGTATAGTTTTCTTTGTTCTTCTTTTTTTTTTTTTTAAAGGATACTTTTTAAAAAAAATTATTTATTTAGTTATTTGGCTGTGCCAGGTCTTAGTTGCAGCACGCAGGCATCTTCCTTGCAGCTTGCGGGATCTAGTTCCCTGACCAGGGGTGGAACCCCGGCCCCCTGCATTGGGAGCACGGAGTCTTAACCACTAGACCACCAGGGAAGTCCCTGTATGGTTTTCGTGATCAGCATCTACCTCCCCCACCAAACTGTAAGCTCCGTGATGATGGAGACTTGTTCTCTGTAACTCCCCATTATTCCCCAGCACCACCCAACAGTATCTGTCATACAGCATGTGCTTAACAAATAGTTCATGATTTATTAATTTATTATAAATTAAATTATTAAATGATTGAGTGAATGAACCTGTTGATTTCATTCACCTTAGTCTCCCTTGGATTTGTCTCAAAACAGTTAACAGTAGTTTGAAAAAGTCTTCCGATAACGAATGCCACTCTGTAGTTTTTTTTTTTTTTTTTTGAAATGTGTATGTGTGTGTAACCTATCAACAAAGCTGCTTTTTTTTTTTTTTAAATAATTCTTTATTTATTTTTTTTGGCTGTGTTGGGTGTTTGTTTCTGTGCGAGGGCTTTCTCCAGTTGCGGCAAGCGGGGGCCACTCTTCATCGCGGTGCGCGGGCCTCTCACTATCGCGGCCTCTCTTGTTGTGGAGCACAGGCTCCAGACGCGCAGGCTCAGTAGTTGTGGCTCACGGGCCCAGCCGCTCCGCGGCATGTGGGATCTTCCCGGACCAGGGCTTGAACCCGTGTCCCCTGCATTGGCAGGCAGACTCTCAACCACTGCGCCACCAGGGAAGCCCCACTCTGTAGTTTTAACTCCATAGGTAGGAAGGGATCATAAAGCTCATCTAGGGCATTGACAAAATGAAGTGACCTAAATTATCCCTCTATTCTTCTCCTAGGACTTTAGGAAAAGAGGGAAAACCTAGCACCAGTCAATGTGTCACAGGCTATACCTGATACTTCTTATTTTAGAACCAATTTCAGTTACAGTGATTTTATTTAATAAAACGTAATTCTTTCCAATCTTTATATGTACCTTCAATTGCTAGATATTGGAGTGTGAGGTGTCCTGGGAGTTCTGTGGCATTTAGTGTTTAATGAGCAATAACATAATTGATAAGATAACTTTAGGAAGTGGCAGAAAACTTGGATCTACTTAGAAGAGAGCCAGGAAAATCAATAAATGACTATCGACTATTTCTGAAAAGATGATTCTAAATCACTTAAAATACATTTTTAAAAACTGTATTACACCTTGAAATGTTTTATCCCCCCATTTTGCATTTGTTTTGGCAATGAGGTAAGAAAATATATGAAGGACATCCAGAAGTGCTTATAGCATTAATAGGTGCACTAGTTGATGCCTTTTCTTGAACTGAATTGGAAGTAGTCAACTATATCTCACTCTAAGAAAATCACAAATCTGTAGAATTACCTTCAAGGACATTTGATACCTAGGAGACTTGAAGCGCTAGCGTGCCAGCGCCTGAAATGTATTCTAGAAAAGCTTTTGGCTCTTGGAAAGGGTTCAGATAGATTACAAGGGTGTGTTCTGCTGGTTCTGAAGTCAAGGTCATATTAACTAATGAGTGAAAATATTTAAAGGTTACTGTGAATTGAGATCTAATTGTGTCTAGGAATTTAGGTGTGTTTCACCCAAATTTTGTATTAGGATTAGTAAATATTCAATAGGCTAAATTCATTTAAAAAATTCTTTTTAAGAAGAATTTATTATGGAGGGCAAAAACGTTCTATATTCCTTTCATCTCAGTTAACCTCACTATGGAAAGTCTAGCTTTTCACACCACCAGTTTACTCACATTGCAGCATGAGGTCTTACAAGGAAATAAATTGCCTTTGGAGAGTAAGGTTGCACCCAGTGCTGTGAAGGGAGATCAGATATTGCCATATCAGGTAAGAAACCCAGATGCCCTCTAAAGTGGATTCAGAAAGGCTTTTGTTCTGTAGTAGTCACTTCGTTTGGGGCCCTTGGCCTGGGAGCTATGGAGGATGGCCAGAGAGAGCACCTGACCTTCGAGACAGCACGCTGATCTCTGCACAGCACAGGACAGGAGGTTTGGTTTCACTGGAGCTGACAGGATAGGTGCCTGCAGGGCAGCAGACACAGTAGGCGCTCCAGTGGGAGGGATGGGATTTCAGCAGGTTCTGTAGCAGGAGTGCTTGTCCTCTCTTCTTGCTTAAACTCTAATAACTAACCCTTTACGCACATCACAGTGGCTAAAACTCAAAGTAAACTTGGAAATTAGCTAGTTCAATTCATTTACCAGAGGTAAAAACCAAGACCCAGGAAATATAAGACTGTCCCCAACATATCTCTGTGTTTATGTTGAAATGTCAGTATGAGACTTGATAACGCTTCACGGATGTGGAGACCTGGAGTGGGAAAGGGCACATGGTACTAACTGTGCATGCCAAATATGCATGTGTTCAGCTTCCCGACAGTAGCAGCCCTTCTGAAAGTGGCAGCCGAACCTCAGTTCCCTTTGCACTATGATGAGCAAAGCATTTTCGAGTGGGAGTTCAGTGCGGGGGCTGCTGCGGCCCAAAGGAACTGTCTGTGGGTACAGATGGCTCAGGAAACGGAAGCCAACCTGACAGAGAGAATGGTGTTGGCTTTGAGTGTGCATTTTTCTTAATTATGTTAATTAAATCTTAAAAGAAAAATTTTCTAGGAATAATTTGCTCATAGATGAGAAAAACTTCTTGGCCCCAGATCCAGTTCCTCAAAGGGTACATCTTGCTGAATTGCTGCTCAAGAGTGCTAGAATGCACACAATCATTACACAGGCTCTTCATCTCCTCTATTTTATGTAACACAGTTTCTACATAAAATATGAAGAGAATATTCTGGTTGGAAAAGGATGGAGACAAGGGGATAGAATGGGAAGACGTCAGTGGAAAATCTGCTGTGTTCCTTCCTGTAAATTAAATTCGGAGTCCCATGAGAACAGCTTCCTTTAGGAGCTCACTTTGATAATCTCCACCAATATTGACATTCCCAGGCTGCATGGACAAGGGATCCTGCTCTCCTGCCCCCCTGAGGGAAGGAGGAGTGTGGTGCCCCTGTCCCCAAGGCCTCCCTCAAGGAGCCCTCAGCATTCATCAATCAGCTCCTTCCTCAGGGGCCCTGCTGACACCTACAGACAGCACTTTTGTTCAAAATAGAGAGGGGCTACTCTGGGCTCTAAACCTGAGCCCTATTTCTACTAGAGGGTAGAGCTCTCACTTCTTTTCTTCCTTTGTTAGTTAGGCAAACAAACAACACCTCCAATCCTCAGTGCAAACAGTTAGACCCAGTTAACTCTCCATTTTCACGGCTCTAAGGTAATAAAATCATGGAAGATCTCACTATTCTATACTACCAGGGCTGTTTAATGGCTGAGAAGACCTTCCATTTTCACAATGGTGGGCAGGGCTGATAGGAGCAGCCTCCTTGCACACTGGGAAGCCCCCTTTCTCAGTTCATAATCCCAGACTGACTGGGGACAGCTGCTCTCTGAAGACCTACGTGTAGTTCTCAGCACCGAAACATGTGCCAGGGCCCCTCCTAGCTCCTGTTCCAACCTTCCAGTACTAGAGACTTTCCAGTCCTCTCACTGTCTGCCCTGCTCCCTGCCCTGCACGTTGTCAAATACACACACACTCATGGACACCCCAGGCCGCAGGCGGCATGATTGTGCCTTTTTCCCCTTACTATGCTAAACTTTCATTTCTTTTCTATATACACAGCTCCCTTTGGAGCAGAAATATAGCTCTATCTGATTTGAGCAGTATCATGATGTTCTGATATAGACTATTAAAGTTAATAACTTTATTTTTATGCACCCCAAACACAGAGAGACTATAATGTCTCCCACTAAAATAGACATAAGAATTTGTAGACTCATACTTTGGTTTGGGGAGAGAAGATTGGTTATAAAACTGTTCTGAAGTTTCTGTTGACGAATTCATTTCTTCCCTATTGCTTGTTATTAAAATGTGAATATTGAATTTAAACTGTAATTTAATACAGTTTTCACTCTTTCTGCAGCACCTGAAATTCTTAGAGGCTGTGCCTATGGACCTGAGGTGGACATGTGGTCTGTAGGAATAATCACCTACATCTTGTAAGTGAAGAAAAGCAATCTCTAAGCATACTGTTTGCCTTTGCTGTAATATTTTCTAGTTACTCATAGTCCTCATAAAAAACAATATTCCTTTTTGACTTTTTGTGGTTTTCTATGACATACTAAGTGTAGTTACTGATGGAATTTTCAGAAAATGAGCATTGCTTTTTATTTTGTAATTTTCTTGGGGCCAGAACTTCTGTCTAGGGCTTTGCTGTGTCTCATTCTGCTATGCAGTGTATAGCAGATTTGGGGAACAATTCATTGTTTGATGATAGTAATGAGCATGAAACAAATCCACCTATTAAACTTGCACTTATTTTCTTTATGTGCATCTCGTCCAAATGATTAGAGTATTATTCCTTTTTAAGGGGCAAATGGCTGTTTAATCTCTGAAGCAATCCCAAACTGGTACATTTCTTATCAGGAATGTTTTAAATGCATTTGGGCTATCAGTTTTGGTTCCTGTATCTGTTAAGTTCTCAAGGACCTTTAGTTTAATACCCTAAACTCAGAGAAAACTGTTCTCTGGTAGAAAAAAAAAAGGGGGGGCTAAATCTCTCACCCTCTGGTATCCCCAACTCCATTCCTGAGCTCCTGTCCACTAATAAACATGGGGTTTCAGTTTGCCAAAGAGATGATGGAATTGCAGACAAATACAAGGGAAATAATCAAGAACAATGGAAGAGTATCTGGGGAGGAAGGCTGTTGTAGAACAACTACAAAAGCAAGATATCAGTAAGTTCCAAAGTTTAATTCAAACCAAGTAGATTTGGTTTTCAATTAGAGGATACTGCAGAGTTAATTGTTGGAACCTGTAATATTCAAATCTGTAAAGAGATTTTGAAGGGTGTGGAAGAAAGCAAATTAGCTCAGGCCGCTATAACAAAATACCATAGACTCGGTGGCTTAAACAACAGAAATGTAGTTCTGTAGTTCTGGAGGTTGAAAGCCTGAGGTCAGGGTGCCAGTAGGTCAGGTTCTGGTGAGAGCTGTCTTCTGGCTTGCAGACAGCTGCCTTTCCACTGTATCCTCACAAGGCAGAAAGAGGAAGCAAGCTCTCTGGTGTCTTCTTCTTATAAGGGCACTGATCCCATCATGAGGTCCTACCCTTTTGACCTCATCTAACCCTGTTACCTGCCAAAGGCACCATCTCCAAATACCATCTCATTGGGGGTTAGGGCTTCAGCATGTTAATTTGGGGGGAACACAATTCAGTCCATAGTAGGAAGAGGTTTGGTTTGGTTTGGTTGATTTAATAGTGATCTTAGAAAGTGCAGTGTCTAGGTAATATGGGCTAGGAAGAGGGTAACTAGGGTAGAACCCACAAACAAGTTAGCAAACTCTAAGTTCACCTGGGTTTATATTGATATATTGGTCAGTAAGAACCATAAAAATGTTTAAAAGCAACCCATAAAATAGCCATCTGCTATTATGTAATGTCAAAAGATATTTTCAGTGATCAATTCCCTGTGTTTCCAGGATGTATTAAAGCTTGAGAAGAATTTGGAGAGCTAGGGAACCATGTTTTTTCTTAGGAAACTGAAAACTTTTAGGTAATTTGTTTGCCACACCAAGTGCTTATTAGTTCATTAAAATGAATTCCCAAGGCCGCATCATAGAATCCCTTCAGCTTACATTTAAGATCACTTTTATGCTGCGAAAGAATGTTGTCTCCTGAATTATGTGGGTGACATATCAAATTAGTGATGTTAAGTGAAAAACTGAACTACAAATAATGCTCCAGATTTGCCCCTAAAATGTAAATGTGCCCACCCAATTAGAGTTTCGTGTTGAAATGTGATGGGAGGGGTTGAAGCACTGGGGATGTGTAAGAACTCAGAGATGGCGGTAGGAAATTTAGTAACATTTGCCTTGAAAAACTGAAATATGGGATGAGTAAAACTCCATGATGTGGTCACTAACATGGGAAAATGAAGAGAAAAAAATGTGGCCATTTGAGAAACGTCTTACTGTAACCCTGAAAATAATTTTTAAAACCTCTCAAGTTTCTTTCCCCTAGTTCACTTAAGGCCATTAATTATAGGTGTTGGTTGAATAAGTGGTAGCAGCCCCCAAAATTAAAGTAACAGTGCTGCTCACAACTAATATCCTTTAGTTCTTTTTTTTTTAAATAAATTTATTTATTTATTTTTGGCTGGGTTGGGTCTTCATTGCTGCGCACAGGCTTTCTCTAGTTGTGGCGAGCGGGGGCTACTCTTCATTGCAGTGCACGGGCTTGTCATTGCAGTGGCTTCTCTTGTTGTGGAGCACAGGCTCTAGGCACACGGGCTTCAGTAGTTGTGACTCACAGGCTCTTGAGCGCAGGCTCAGTAGTTGTGGCGCACGGGCTTAGTTGCTCCACGGCATGTGGGATCTACCCGGACCAGGGCTCAAACCTGTGTCCCATGCATTAGCAGGCGGATTCTTAACCACTGTGCCACCAGGTAAGCCCCTAATATCCTTTAGTTCTGATCCAACTTCTGTCAGCCCCTAAGCCTAGGGACTTTTTATTTAATCTGTAGTTCATTAATAATTGATGAAGTCCACTACGCAAGATTCATTGCAACATTTTCTCCAGTGGATTGTGCCATTGGGCTTATGTACCTCCTTTATTATTATTAAGAGTTCCACCAGGCTATTCTGTGCTATGACCTTGCTATTTCTAAGGATGACAGTAGCCTGGAAATAAAGGCCATTTTGTTTCTTACAGGAATTCTGGTCCCTCTCTTTGGTTTAAAGCGTTAAACCAAAACCCTTTGTCCCCACAGAAAAAGCAACTACTACAGTTCTCAGGTCAAAATCAGAATCAGATAACGTCAGAGATTCAAATTCTCTCCTTCAGCTTTCAACACTACAGTTCTGCTCAATGGCTTGGAGCTACCCTGTGTAATACAGTCACACTTCAGGCCTTATAATCCTAGTATCCTCCTAAACTGTCATTGTCAGCATTCAAATATTTCCATTTCTAAAGGGTTTTCTTACTCTGTGTGTATGTCTGTGTGCTCATGCACACATGCGTGCCTCTCTCTGTCACATTTCTTCCATTTTTGACATTTCAGGCTGATGAGATAAACTTTTTACCTCTGTTACCAATGCACAGACTTGCTGACATGACTGAGAGGAAAGAAAGGCATTTGAGTACTGTACCTTCTGAACTATCATTTTTCTCTCTAGATTTCCAGAAGGGGAAACATTAAGAGTTCCCTAAACTAAGCCTGGAAAGTTGACCAATTTCTCCATGACTAGCCAACAACAGGCTATGTTTTTCTAGTGTTTTGGAGGGCAGAGGAGGGCCAGGTGAGGCTGAACTGCCTCCTTGGCGTCGTGTGGACCTGTGCTCCCTTCTCTCCTTTTGCTGGAGCAGTATTCTCTGCGTGGACTGCTGCAGTGGGAGAGGGAGGAGGCAGAACCCAGGCCCCAGCACTCCCTGAGCCTTGCCTTTTCCTGGCTGGCTCCACAATATTTGAAAGAAACGAAGACTCTCCCAACAGGACGTTCCCTGAGCAAAAGAACATGAGAAATTGCTTCTTCCTAGAAACTCACTCCATTAGGATGCACTGGAACGTTTCATTCTGGGCACCAACCTGGCCGGTTTGAAGGAAGAATTTGGGGAAATGTTTTTCATTCTTTTTCCTTCATTCCTTGTTAGATGCAACACATGCCCTAGCAGGGGACTTTTAAAAAAGAGTTCCCTTTTAGTGATTTCAGTACCTCCACCCACCTATAAACAGTAGAGGCTTGGTGGTCCCAGACCAGCAACTCACTTTTCCTCTCTCTCTTTAGGATGCCAGAGATGGTTCTCTGTTTCTTTTCTCCCACATTTCTCATACATTTTCATGCTGACCCGTGACGGAAGATGAAGGTGAACATAGTGAGATGTCTTTAAGGTGTGCAAAAGTGAGGGTCACTTACCAGGTTGAGCTAACGCTAGGCTGCTCACCTCTGCTGGTTGCATCTGCTCACTGTAGTAAGTTTTAAAAGGCCATTCCCTGACAATAGTGTTAGCTCCCGTGTGTGTTCACTCTGAAATCCAAGCTGGAATGGGATAGAGATCGAATATTTTATTCATCTCTATGGAAGAATTCAAGTGAAAAGGGCCGAATAAAAACAACTAAAAACTTTTCTTTCCACCTTTTAACCTTTTTATTCTCAAAATCCTAACTTTTCTGTTTTGTAATCAATTGGAATTCTAATCAATCTGTCTTCTCAATTCCTGGTGGAAAAAAAATCCATGGAAATAGCACTATAGCATAATGCCTAGAATAGTGTTAGCTATTATTATTGTTGTTTTGTGTCATAATTATTAATACGATTATAACTTTTTATAGAAATCTTAAATTGGTTTTGTATCTATTCTTACTTCCTGAAGACATGACTGTGTGTTTATATAATCAAAAGTGAATTGTAAGAAGGTGATTACATACTAAAACTGAGCGATTACATTCATAACAGGAAGCTGTGAAAAAGGACAGTCTTGAATTTCTGAAAAAAATTGGTGAAATATGCTTAGGCTTTTTAAAGACATTTTATTCTCTATCTTTTGTCCCTCTAGACTTTGTGGATTTGAACCATTCTATGATGAAAGAGGCGATCAGTTCATGTTTAGGAGAATTCTGAACTGTGAATATTACTTTATCTCCCCCTGGTGGGATGAAGTATCTCTAAATGCCAAGGATTTGGTAAGTGTGACCAAAACAAAATGAAGCAAAATGAAATAAAATCCCTTGCATTCATTTTTATCTAATTAATGGACAGTGCCATTTTTTAAATTAACCCCTCTTAATAGCTTATTTCTTTTTAACTATAAAGTATTTTTAATGAAACAATGCACACTAATGCATTTTCCTTATAGATAATTAAAAAGATATGTTTGATTCATCTCTAGCTGAATTATCACAAATTACAAATTACGGCATATTAATTAATGAGTTTTTACCATCTAGTCAATGCAGAACCTTGCTTAGAAGACAGCTGTGCTAAGTGAATCCAAACATAATTTACACAGAAGAATTCTGTTTTAAAATGGCTTGCTATCACCTAGATTAGTTATACTTTGAATAAAACAACATCGCTTCTTGAATGTTCAAACTTATTAAAATATCCTGATAGTAACACAAGTCCCATCATGCATGATTATCATTATACAAGTTACACTATATGTTTTGTTTGGTTTTTTTGTTTGTTTTACTTGGCTTCTCACTTCAGGTAACATTGAAGTTTGTTTTCATTCAGGAAACACATACCCTCTAGGGAGATGGCCCACCTGTTCTAAAATAAAGAGGATACTAGGGTGTAGTTGAAACATTTACCATCAATCCTCTGGAGAGAAATCACGCAGAAATAACTAAAAGCTGACTTCTGAATCATAGAAGGTTAGATCTCCAGGGGATCTTAGGAGTCATCTAATCTTCCCTGCATTTTAAAGATGAGTTTGCTAAAGCCCAGAGAAGTGAAATGACTGTCCAAGTTCACACAGCTTCTCAGCAGAAAGGCATTGTTAGGAACTAAGGATCCAGATTTCCAGACCCCTTATCCAGTGCTCTTTTCCCTCCTTACCATCCGTGTTCTTTCATGAAAACAGATTTCCTACAGGTCACGGATTTTCCAACATGGTTGTGAAAGAGAGGCCGTGTGTGTGATGTGGGAATGTGTCATCCCAACTCCTCCCTCATGTCAGGGCCCACACTCCTAAACATCTCTTGAATCCGTCCACTTCTCTCCACCTCCACTACAACTGCCTAGTCCAAGCCCCATCCTCTCCTGGTTCACGGCCACAACCTCCTATCTGGTCTCCTTGCCTCTTCTTGTGCTCTTCTCAACTACACTCTCCACACAGGATCCAGAGGAATGGTTTTATAAATAAGTGTCATCCTCTCTTGTGCCACTCATTTCACATCACTCTCCCTTGATCTCTCTTTCCTCCAGAGCACTAGACTTGCAGTCCCTCATCAACGTAGCTCTGGGTATGGGCCATTGCTCTTCTTCTGCTTTGTGATGTTCTTTCCTCCTTCCTCTCCACCATTACATACACATACACACCTCTTTACATAGGTAACTCTTACCTTCAAGCCCTGGCTGCCATTTGGCATTCTCTGGGAGATTTCATCTTCAGCAGGCCATTCTTCTCACAATTGGTTCGTTCCTTCTGCCACTTGTTCCTCTGCCCCCTAGACTTCCTTTTTCATGATGGTCATCATTTCTGTATACTTGCTCAAAGGTGTTCCTTAATTAGATTGTAAGCTCTGGGAGAGGGTGAAGCATGTGTGCCCAGATCTTAGTACCATATGGACATAAAGTACAGGCTCAATAAATATTTGTTGAATGAAACCATGAATCAGGAAACAGACCAAGGATTCTTAAAGTCTGACATGCCTGGATTCAAGTGACCCCTCTTCTTATAATTTACAGGTATGACCTTGGGCTAGCCTACCCTCTCTGTGCTTTAGTTTTCTTCTCTGGGATGATACCAGTACCTATCTCTAGGTCTTTAGAAGAATTAAGGGATATAATACATACTAAGTAATCACCACCAACTAACTCAATAATAACCCCATTATTTAGTCCTCCTTCCATTTCTTTTTATACCTCATAAAAATTAAATGGATAAGAGGGTTAGCTGTGATGTTCCTTCATTCAGCTAGACTTCCTGTTGGTTAATAAATTTATAAAACTTCAGAACTAAAGCAATCATTGAGCCTCAAAATGTGTACTTATTAGCAAAACCTGCATCTGTTTTGTCATGAGCAGAGGCTATGGTGCCAATGAGTGGGGAATTGGGCTATAAGAGGAACTGTAGGATAATGGCAAGGCTTTGGGTTTGAATCCTGACAAGGTCACTGGATCTCTCTAATCTTCAGCAAGTTTCTTAATAATTCGGTGCCTCAATATCTTCAAATGTAAAGATTAATGATGACATATATAAAATTTTGGTACATACTGGCTTTCAGTAAATTCTTTGTATTTTCATGAGGAGGAGGATGGTAATGATAAGAGGAAACGGATGATTAGAAAATGAGAGGGAAATATCTAACTGTCAGGGATGGTGTAAGGATTAGGTATCATTTACATAAAATTATTAGTATATGTGTTCAACAGGTGATAGCTCTGACTACTATCAAATTTGTATTACTACTGTGCATTCTTTTTCTTAATTATCCTTATCTCCCTCCACCTCCTCTCTGATTTTAAGCCTAAGCAGTCTCACGTCTCTGCCCTTTACAAATTCAGTGTCTCTACCCCACACACACATTTCTTTGCAAATGCTACAAAAAGGAAGTGAAAGGAGAACCAGATATTCATTCTTCATTTGACTAGCTGCCTGATTTTGTTAGCCTGTGTTCAGTTCCTAGGTTATTAGAGTTAGAAAAGATCTTATGCCTTAAATCATCCAAAGCCCCTCATTTTACATATTGGCAGACTGAAACCCAGAGAGGCTGACTACCTTGGAAGCACTATGGTGTAGTGGCCATGAGACAAACTCTAAGACCCGAGTTTGAGTATAGCCCCCACCAGTTACGAGTTGTCTGACCTTACACAAGTCACTAAATCTTTCTGAGCTTCCTTCCATCCCTCATTTATGAATTGGAGCTAATAGTTACTAATTGATAATGTTATGGACAGGGTTACATGGTTTTGTTTTTTTTAATGTTATATGTCTATAAGAATGTATTTATTGATACAAAGGAATTAGGGTGGAAATGAGGTCATGTAAGAAAGGGCCCAGGAGGGTGTCCATAGTCACCCAATTCACATGTGGTCTTTGTCTAAGGTCACAAAAGTAGTTAGAGACTTTGAATAAGTTAGGACTTGAACATGCTTCCTGACTCCAAATAGTCTCTGCCTCATTCCAGGTCACCCCTTCTGAGCCTAGGGCTGGGGATTATTTTGGTTGTTGATCTTCCTGGCAAATTATTGTCTGCTCATCCTCACAAGCAGGGGTAAACCTCCCAGAATGGGCTACCATTGGTTTGAATTCAGTCCTTTAAGCAAATCATACCCCCAAGCTACTGACACCTTTACTTTGATTCTAAATAGGCTTTCACCCCAGCTTTTGGCTTATTCCTTCAAGTACCCTCAAGGGATTAGAGAGGGCTATTAACTTCATGATAGACTCATGGTATAATCATAAGGGCTATGATACTCCCCCTATTGTTTGCCATTCAATTCCCATAGAAAGAATGATGGATGCATGAACGATTCCGTCTCCATTGATGTGTATTTTAAGCTCTGAACTCTAAGTGATGTGAAGTGCGGCTGAGAATTATTCAGATGCTGGTCCTCATTCAAAGAACTTCCAGTCTACAGGCAAGGCAGGACTTGTTTCTTTGACCTTTGTGGGCAAGCTGTCCGCCAGTTTGGGCTCTCAGGTAGCCTACACACACCACTCTCAGATTCCTCAGCTACTGCTACCTGAAGCCATCTCTACAGTGACCTCTGGGGACTTAAAAAAATTGTTTAATGTATATTTAGTGTACCGCCAAGGAAATTAAATAGGACCTAGAAGTTCATGAGCTGAGGGGCAAGCCCAGGTCACCGTAAAAATCTCCCTGAGAAGATTATGGTTCTTTATCATTTCAGGTCAGAAAATTAATTGTGTTGGATCCTAAGAAAAGGCTGACTACCTTCCAAGCTCTCCAGCACCCGTGGGTCACAGGTAAAGCAGCCAATTTTGTACACATGGATACAGCTCAAAAGAAGCTCCAAGAATTCAATGCCCGGCGCAAGCTCAAGGTTAGATGGCATTTATTTGTTTTATTAAAAAAAAAAAAGATTTCTCTCATATCTTGATGATAAAAGATAATTCCACTATTATTTATCTAATACTATTATTCATCTCCTGTGATACTAGGAAAAATCCTGCTTTGAAATCCCAACACTGCTGGCATAAAGCCAATTGTAGTTCTGTTATCCTCTCATAAGAATTCATCGTGGGGATTTTTGTTTTTTGGGTTTTTTTGGAGGCGGGGCACTGCGCCACTCGGCTTGTGGGATCTTGGTGAAAGCGCCAAGTCTTAACCACTGGACCACCAGGGAATTCCCAGAATTCACTGTTAATAAAGGGAAATGTGTTGTATGTTGAGCTTTACTCACCAAACAAATCCATTATCATTGCTTCTCATTTAATTAAGGCTGAACAGCTTGAACAGCATTGTTCAGGAAACATTTATTCAGAAAGTTGTCTACTTTCTGAATATGCAAAAATTGGGAAACAATTTTTTAAAACTATGTTTTATTACATAGGCAAATAATTATACTTGGTAAAAATTAAAATAATTCAAGTGATAGGGAAAATTATCTACGAAAACATATCTCTTTTTATAGAATGTATATGGAATAGAGATTAGGTGCTTTTCTCTTACTTAATGGTATTTAGGACTAGCTATACATACAAGGGATCTCAGAGAATAGCTGGGGGTCAAAAATAGTGTTCTATTCAGCAATCGCTTACAGGCTGATACAGACTAAATAAACCTGAAGGGTTCCATGGTCATATTAATTTGAAATACACTAGATTAAACAACCTTGACTTAACCCAGGATTTCTCAAACAAATTTGACTGTGGAACTCTTTTATCTACATAGTGCCTACTAACATCCATGGAACTAGTGTCCCATGAAACAAATACTTTGGGAAACACAATCTAAAATTTTTGAATATTGGTAATCCATGGGAAAATGCATTTATTCAGGTTTTTGGTTGTCCAGATGATTAAATATGCTAATTTGAGATTAAACATATTTTGCTGTTCATTCTCCAAACAAGTTTTCATTAGACAATCTTGGAATAATATACTTTCAAAGATTAAACACTAACATATTGTTAGTGTTTTGGTCACACTTAATAACAAACTCCCTAAAAGCAAAATTGAAATTGAGCTCTGATTTGGGATTTTAAGTGAAAGTAACACCTGACACTTTTCTGTTTCCAATCAGGCAGCAGTGAAGGCCGTGGTGGCCTCTTCCCGGTTGGGAAGCGCCAGCAGCAGCCATGGCAGCATCCAGGAGAGCCAGAAGGCCAGCCGAGAGCCATCTCCAACACAAGATGGCAATGAAGATGTTAAAGCTATTCCGGAAGGAGTGAAAATTCAAGGAGATGGGGCCCAAGTGGCAGTTGAGGGGGCAGAGGCTGAGCTGATGAAGGTGCAGGCCATAGAGAAAGTTAAAGATGCTGAAATAAATGCTGCTGAGGCCACCAAGATGGTGCCCGAGGCATTAGAGGATGGGATAAAGGAGGCTGACCCAGAAATAGAGGAGGGCCTAGTGGAGGAAAAGCTGAAGACTGTTGAGGAAGCAGCAGCCCCCAGAGAAGGGCAAGAAAACCCTGCTCTGGAATTTGGAGCTCAGCAGAATGATGTGATCCTGCCAGAGTACTAAGTGGCTTCCTTCCATCTGGGAGCCAAATCCTGGCACTTTATGCATTTTGTCCTTCAGCAAGGAAGGTGTGGAAGCATGATATGCATTATAGTGATTCTGTTTTTAAGGTGCAAAAAAATACATATATATCAGTTGGTAATCCTAACTTCAATGCATGTGACTGCTTTATGAAAAAATAGTGTCTTCTATGGTATGTAATGGATACCAAATACCTACTGATGAATTAAATTTGAAATTGCAAGTAAACACAACATAACATTTAAAAACATACATTTTCAGGGACCAGTAGCACACATTTGAACTAAATAGTAACAAATTGTTTTTGCTTTGAAAACCTAGCCAGCCTACACCCTTTGGATTTCTTTACAAGGACTGTTGCTCAGCTAATACTAGGTAGAGCTATAAGATGTATTCCCATGACATTCACAGTCTTTTCAGTAATGTGTTCAAACTGTTTACAAGAAGATGGTTAGGTTATAGTTGTATGGTATGTGCAAAAAAACAAATCCACTTATAATGGTAAGAAACTGAAGCATACTTTAAGGGCTATGAAACCATATGCCCCTAAAGCTTGTGTGCAGAATGCTTTTTTTATCTTGTCTTTATTTATACACATCATATTACTAATAACCAAAAACATTCTATTACAAATTTCTGCCATTTTACAGTCCTAAAAAAATTATTTTACAAACTCACGCTGAGGAATTTATTCTTTCCTTCACCTGCTCTCTAACAAGAAGTCCTTCTGATGGACAACACTTAGGGGTGGAATAAAGAAATTTAGTGAAGAAAAGGAGGTAAGACTGGGGCTTAGACTAATAAAGACTGACTCCTTGTCATTTTTCAGATAAAATTGAATTTATTCACAAGCTTGTACAATTTTAAAGATAGGAACACTTTTATGGATAAACTCTATACTTACCAAGGTTCAGATATTTAGAAAAGTCTACACCAAAGGCTGATGCCAGAATGTCTGAAGAGAGTGGGAATAATATCCCATTGTAAGATCATCCATTATTGACTTTAGTAAGGAAACCTTTGTTTTTATAAAAGTCCTTTTTTTCCTTCAACTGATGGTTATTTAGATATACGGCTTATGGACTAAAGATATTTCTGAAAAGCTAGTATATCTTTTTCTCATACTTGGAATGGAAGCACCCATAATTTACAATGCATTTTTGAAAGTTTCCATGTCCAGAAATGTAGGACAATGCAGCTTTTAATTTACTTTAGTAAACAAAAACAAAAAGAAACAATGAAAAACACACTGATTTCAAATCAGACTCTTGAGAAGCTGTAACATTAGACCTAATACATTACCATGATTTTTTTCAAAATATTTTTCTTTCGTTTTCATATAAACAGTTTTCCCTTATAAAAATCACAGTTAAATTCCAAATACCTCAGATTTATTTCTAGCTTGAGCTTAAATGAACATTTTTATCAAATTAATTATCCAGCATATTTTAGTAGGTTTCTTTAATTTTAAAAAAGGATTATTTTCAGGCCAAAATTATGAATAAAAATGACTATCACATAAAAATCCTCCTCAAAAATAGAGATCTTAAATTCTTTTGGCTCTTCCTCAGACCTATTAAATTAGAAAATTAAATTAAACCTCTGGTTTCTGGGGACTATCGGACCTTGGAGACATTCTGCTTTCCAAGTGCAAATCTTTCTTTACTCCTGTTCTCATGAGAAGAAAATAAGGTAGAACTTCTTGTCTTCCATAATATAGGGGCCAGACAGATCACTGACGTGGAGGAAAAAGCCCTTAAGGGCACATCATCTGGACTCAGAGAAAGATTTTTTGTTTCATTTTATCTTTATTAATTAGTAGAGAGTACTTATCTTCTTCTCTACTGTTTCCTTCCTTCTTTATTCTCTCAGAATTTCCATTTTAGCTATTATAAGGGGCTCACTAGTTTCAACCTTTAAGAATGCCTTCTTCCCTAAGCATTAAGATTTCTATTTTAAAAGACCAATTGCCTGGTATACTTTTCCCAAAGAGACTTAACAGGTGTATATGGTGAGGCGTATATGGTAAGTGTCCCGTATATTGGAAAAGGGAAGAAGAGAGGGAAAGGAATCTTAATGGAAAGTGGCAATACTAATAGGAAGATGAGAACACATTGTCCCTCCCAGCCCACCTCCATATTGTTCCAAGGTCAGTGGTTATATCATCCCAACACTCAGGGCTGACTGCAATGGTCAGACCTGCAGACTGTGTAGTGTGAAGAGCACTGCAAATGCCAAGGCCAGTGTGTGTTTAAGAATTTACCCATTTAAATGAGTACACATGCCTATTCCCTGGTGCGTACTCGAGGGTGTGAGCGTAATTTCCTCTTTTTTAACCCGTAAATTGCACCCTCTAAAAATCAGCAGGAGTTTTAAATTTTGACTTGTATGTTAAAGATTAAGTCCTGATAATGCCTAAGTGACTGAGTTAGTCATTTCAGTGGAAAACAAGTCAAAGCTTCACAAAAATCGGTCATTTCAGCCAAATGATTCAACCTAAGATTTCACAGAGATGCTATTTAAGTTAGGATAGTTAAATTAACATTTTTGAAAAAACAGTAAACATTTATATTGCTTGTTAAAATGGGATATATTATCTATCTCAAAGATTACTTATTTATAATAGTAGACTAATGCAGATAGAACCTTAATTTGATGAACTATTTCATAATGTTTCCTTTAATTGACAATATAGTCACAAAGCAAATAATTAAGGGAATTTCAGCAAACAATAAATTACATTTTGCATTTTAGAGATGACAGTTATTACATTATTGATTTTTGTTTTCAGATAAGTTCAGATACATAGCATCAACCAGACTATTTTGCCATAGAGAAGGAAAATCTTGAATTATTTCTCCCATTTAAAAAGTCTAATTGGAATCCCAGTGGTTTTTCTCAAACCGTAAGAGCTCATTTGTCCCATGAATACATAAATAAGGTAGAAATTAGAATAATATGGTTGTAGAAGTTATTGTCTAGAACAAGTGCTGCCTAATATAGATGATACGAACCACATATGTAATTTAAAATTTTCTCCTAGCCACATTTTAAAAAGTAAAAAGAAAAAAAAAAGCTGGTAAAATTAACTATATTTTAATCCAATATATCCATACTATTATTCCAATACATCATCAATATGAAAAATTAACAAGACCTTTTAAATTTTTTATTTTTCTACTAAGCTTTCAAAAGAAGGATTATGTTACACCTTTAGTACATCAAGTGCTCAATAGCCACATGTGACTAGTGGCTACAGTGGTACTGGAAGAGCACTGGTCTAGAGCACTTTCAAAGCAAAATGACACACGAATTTCTATGCTTAGATTTGAGCTGCCTCAGTTTTCCACACTGATGAGTTGGTAGGAGGCCAAAAAGAAAATGTTTCAGAAATGTCATAGACTGAGTAAAAACTGTTGGCCACGTCTACTTATTCATGTGCTTCAGAGGAGAAGTGTTTCCCAGCATGACGGTTAGAGAACTTTCCTGGGCATTGGCAAGTTGTCTGTTGGCTACAGTTCCTCTCTTTGGGCCCTGGAATCTTGACTACAGGCTAGCGTCTCCTGAGTACTGCCATGAAGCCAATCGTGTTCTCACATACCAAAATCTACTGCGGGCGAACCATGTGTCCTCATTCAGGAAGGACTGCACACAGAATCTTAGTGGGATTTTGTAGGCCTGGCCACCAACAAGGCTGGACACCATCCTTGTGTTGCAGGCAATATTTCTTTATAGAAATCTTCTGAAATAATACCAAATTTGCATGATAAAGACTGTATGATAAGGATGATATCACCCCAGTTATCCTTAAAATGAGAATATGACCATCTACTGGCATTTTTTATATTTCCTTAGAAGAGTTTAATCAACTCTGCCATTACACATGGATTCAAAAGACTTTTTGGAATTTTCTTACATATTGCTATTTTAGAATAATCCTCAAGGTTCTATAGCCATTTTTAGTGGCAGACTTTAAAAGAAAGGAACAGTTTGCCTTTTACTGTGACCTCAATTATATAGTATTTTAAACATATTTTGTAATTTAGAATGTTTAGCAATCCCTATTTCCAGTTTCACATGCAAGGTAACTGCTTGAAGATTGCCTATAGACTGAAAATTTAGAGAAAGCCATTTTGTTTCATAATTCAGTTGTTTCACAGAAGCATCTGGTTGCATTGCAAATCTGAAAATAAAAGAAGTAAATGCCAAAAAAGGCAAAGGATAAAATCAGTAAATCATTTATTCTGTTTCAGGATTGTCTTTGCAAAGCAAATGCAAAAAAAGTCAAAAAAGTGAATCAGCACTAGGTTTTTCTTGATGAGGCTGACTCCACATAAATTGACATAAATATACTGAGCAGAGTCAATTACATAATTACAGTGCCATTATGTAATTTACTTGTCATTGCGGAGTATTCAGTCTGGTTATCTAGGTCTACTTTAGCTGGTGCCAAATTTTCAGACATCTACTTACATAATAGGATTTGTAATATCCTTGTAATTACTGCCTATTAGGTCATATTCAAATTTCCTTAATGTTCAGCACTGATATGTCTCTGATCAAGGTCGTTGCTAACATTTGAGCATTTACTGGTTAAATACTGCTTACTGGTTAGACTCTACGTGTGTCTTCAGTGTTTTTTTTTAACATTTATGCACATATAATCTCAATATTGGTATTATAATATTCATAACCACATGTTAAGCAGAAATGTAACCAATAATTTTCTATGAAACTTTTTCAAAGTTCTTTTCTTCGCCGGCACAACTCAGGGTGAGTTTCTGGCTCCTTGACAAATGGAAAAAGAACCTAAAAGATCACTGGAGAGATATCAGGTATCCACCCATAGTAACCAAGCTCAGCATTTCTTCTTTCTACATCCTGATCTGTTAAGGGCCAGTTTTTGTCATCATTACTTTCAAATATCACCTGAGATCAGATAATATAGTCTCAGCTCACATAACCCAACCGTTTATATACTTTTCTTGGAGAGCAATAACAAACTTGACTAATTTATGTTTGCTTGTTTAAAATTCTAATTTTCACACACTCTCTGTGGTGTACTCTAGAGGCTTTGATTGTGTGATTTTAACTTCCTTCAAGATTGTCTTTTCTCTGTCACCTGGCCCAGAAGTCTACCTAGGACAAGGAGGAAGCCTTGCCATGAGAGTGGACCATGTGAGTCCTTGACAGGAATCAGACATTGCTCTAGTGAAGACTCAAGGCATGTGACTTGGTTGAGCTCAAATGAGCCAAATGGGAAACACCTCTTCCAGTGATACTGTTTGAATATTGGTACAATGCCATTAGTCAGTAATGGAAAATGAGATTTCACCAATCATTTGCTCTTCCCATGACTTGGTTTGCTGCCACTTGTCCCAGATCAATGTTTTGTTCCATCCCTATGGCCATCAAGCTGCCCTCTCGAATTCTGAAGTCCTCTAAAATCCTGGAAAGAGTATCCCAGACTGGTTGAAGAAATGTAGAGTCCTTGGTGGCCCAGAATTTAGTTTGAAACTCTAAACAGCAATGCTAAGACAGCAAAATCATACTGTTCTTAACTAGTTGTTTTCAGCACATTTTGAAAACTGACCTGGAATACCCATGGATATGGAATATTTATATCTGTGTAGTCTTTTCTGTGATTCACTGTGTTAAAAATGACAGATACTTAATCTTCAGTCAGATCATATAATATTTATTTTCCATTTAAAAGATTATTTTGGGCTACTCAACTATAACAGGCTTCATATTAGAATTTTTGAAAGCTGTTGTTTTCCCTAAGCACGCTCTCACTCTGACAATCAGTTGTGGATGATAAAAATTTACTAAGTTTGTCCTTTCTTTGTCCTTTCCTTGATACATGTATGGTAGTTAATCTGGTTTGTAAAGGATACAAGTAAGAATGACTATAAAGTGACAACTGTCATCTCATAACTGCCTCCTTTTAACTTGACCTATTTTTATAGCCTATCATGCAGCTAATATACGGTACATACAAATAGCATATTCATGAGTATGATTTTTATTGTCAAGATTATTATTTCAGAAGTTCTCAAAATGTTTATATTCATGCACCCTTAATTTCAGTAGTATTTTCATGACCCCCTACCTACCAAGCCAAAAGAATTACCTAACATGCCCATTTTTTAAGTAGTTAGGTCCAAACAACATAATAGTAGTAGTGCATTCCATGTCTGACTGCTGTTGCTGTGTTTCCCTTGACATGTTAAAATGTCCTCTGAGTTTACTGAGTGGGAACAGCAGACAGGTGACAGACAAAAGGGATTATCAGTAAACAAGTTAGGGGCTAATGTTTATACTCTTCCTTATTTGAATGCCAATCATTCTTTTATCTATGGTCTTTGTGATATACACATAAAACTTATATGTGCATTTTTAAAAAGTAATTTCCACATAACTACCCAAGGAAATAAAGTTAAATCTCCAAAGATCAGTTTTCAAGAGTCAGGCAAACTATGGGTCACGGACCAAATCCACCAGAGCCCTGTTTTATAAATAAAGTTTTATCAGAACACAACCATGCTCATTTATTTATACATTGGCTATGGCTGCTTTCATGCTACTAGGACAGAGTGGAGTAGTTTCAACAGAGACTGTATGGCCCAGAAAAGCCTAAAATGTTTATCTGGCCTTTTACAGAAAAAAATTGATGACCCTGGTTTTTCATGGCACCCTGCCTTTTTGGTAACATCTAGGAATACAGATTCCCATACTCCAGATTTCTTCTCCTTAGCTTAGGGTTCTTATCCCATTTGCTTCTTAGGAAGTTAGGAGAGGTTTGTTTCTGTGCAGATGGTCTCAACAATAATTTTGCTGGAAGTACAACTTAACAGTAAAATTTCCCTAGAGAACTAAAAATTCAAAATTGCATCATTCCTGAAAAGAAAAGTTTAGAGTATGAATTGACTTGTTTAAGAGAGAGGAATTAGAAAGATTTCTAGCACATCAAGCATGTTTTAGAAAATTGATCCTTTTATTTAAAATCATGTAAATGACATTTTATATTGCCCACATTTAAGTCAATCTGCAGCTGTTATTTAGTAAGCCAAGAAATGAGAGCCCCCTTTGGTTCTGAATCCTTCAGAATATTTTCAAGTAATTTATACCAATTGTATTTTCATTTAATCATTTTTAGGAAATAACATGCTTTATTATGTGGCATTCTATGACAATGACTTGCTTATCAATAGCTCAGGAAACAGGCAAATAGCCAACTTTTTAATGTAAGAAAGCTACTTTCCAATCCCTGTGTTTTTCTGAGTGTTATATATTTCATTTCTTCGGAAAGAGAAGGCCTTGAGCAAATGCTTTCCTTTCCTTTTCTTACATATTTAGAAATCCAAGAGGGCCCCTTTTCTTAGTCTATTTCTGTCACAGAGAAATTATTCATTCCACAATATTTGCCTTAAGGGAAGCAGGTGGCCCAGATATTGAGAATGTAGGCATGCATGACCTTTGTGTTTGACTTTGAACATCTATAGCCAAAAGGTTACAAATGAGATATTGAGTAGAAAACCTATTATCAGCTTATTATTAGGAATACCTAAAATTATATCATGACTCTAATTAAATAATATATTGTTTTCTTTAAACTGTTGCAGCAATCAATATGATGTAGCCACTGGATACACTATAGAACTCAGGAAAAAAAGAGATGAATCGTCTGCCTGCTCCTCATGGTTGATGTGAGTAGGAGGGAGACTTTACTGGAATGGAAGAGGGAAAAGGTAAAATGTACATTAGGATGCCACATTCCCACCTACCCATTTTTCTTGATTGCTCAGAGTTTGAAGGCAGTTGTTAATGGACTAAACTTATCATTTTTAAATTTCTCTCAATATCTGGGTCACCAGCTTCCCTTAGAAATGAGTAAACCAAAGCCAGTAGCTAATTTTCCTCCCAGAATAAGAAACTAAACAGTGTAGTTTAGGGAATATTAGGCCTACATCGCAAGCACACTTTAAGGAGATGATTCGGTAATTCTGAAGCTTTCTAGGAGCAGCGCATGCCAGGGACCCATTTTCTCAGTAAACTTTCACTGAAAAACAATTACGTACAATGAAAGAGTCAGAGTTGAATTAAACCCATGCTACCCTCTAGGATTGAGCTTTGTCGTTGGAGAGAAAAAACAAGTGTATATATAGCCTGTGCTAAATCTAGGCAGGCAGTAAGCCCTCCAGGGATGGAAAGCAGGAAAAGCTCCCCTTTGCTTGGAATGATCAAGGGAAGCTTCCTGGGAATATTAGCTCAATATAAAGGATGGGGAGAACCTTTGAGGTCGAGAGGAGGAAGGCAGAACATTTGGCTGAGAAATCTACAGAGTGGAGAAATGTGTCGAAGGAACAATGTTGGGTGTGAAAGACTGAAATCTGCAGGGAAGTGTTGCTAAGTCTGCCTAAGAGTATCAGATCTTGTGCAAAGTTGAATTAGGCTTCTTCACCCCTTTCTTACTCTGGGTAGACATTTGTGCAGCGTTTCCTCAGAGCATGTAGCCCTCTGTGATCTCCTACATACGTGGCTAATTTGGTGTGTCCCCAAGCAGAATAAAATCACCCAACACATCAAAGACATTTCTGCAAGTCACCAGTTGAAATAAAGCCTCAGTCACGAAAAGCAAAAACTGCACTGGCGAGATCTCCACTGACAAAGCAGAGTAAAAGAAGATAGTGATTATCTGAGTAAGTCTGGCAAAACTCCAGTATCTGAATAACTCCCGGTGACTAGAAAATCACCTAACTACTTGCTAAAGCTTTGCCAGTGGAGGCCACGTCAAGGTTACTTCTTTCACAGTTATTTTAACCTTTTAAATTATCTGACCTGAAAGGGCAATTCCCGCAGGATCTAAGATAGAATTATACCTGAAAGTTTAGACTTCAAAAGACAACCTGTGCTAAGCCTCAGACAATGAAATTTAAAATCTTCGGAGCTGCTTTCCCCAAACTTCAAGCCGATCCTGTGAAGTCCTTTCGTCTCCATCTCTCCCTTTTGCCCCTTTATACACCTCTCTATAATTTCCTTTTTATATCACTCATTGCAGGCAGTATTTTACATCCATCTTCAAGAAACTTTTAAAAACATAATCAGATCACAGTATATATACTTCTAGTTGTCTTGCCACTTTGCTTGTTTCAGATAATGTCTGTGATTAGTAACTGGCTATATTATTTGGGCAAATGAAACGAAGGAAGGGACAAATGTTGACCATCTTCTGAGTGATGGAAGAGGAGTTAAGACGTGGAGATACTGTAGGGGTACAGAAAATACAACTTAGCAGGTGTTGAGAAAGGAATACTTCTTACTAGGGTTTTCAGACTTAGGTGACAGTATCTGGTATGTCTTTTCTAGTTTTTCCTAGAGGAGAAATCTGTACTGCTGCGTTGTCGAAAGTTTTCTGGACTAAAAGGAGATACGCAGCTCAATAGCAGCTTGAAGGATTAGATAATGGAATACCACTCTATACAGGAAACCTACATCTCCAGTAGTTTAGACTGCAAATCATTAGCCAAAAATAACTGCATGTAGGATTTGGAGGACAAAGAAAAAGTGTAAATATTGCAGTTTACACCGCCAAGATTATAGGCTGCCTTCCCAATTTCTGATTGAAAAGTACTGGAAAAGGAGCTGTGAACATTTCATTTTTAAAACCTGTCAAAATGGTGCTATTGACTCCTTCATACAAAGATATATTACAGTATTTTTTAGGTAAACATGTAAGTCTGACCTGGCCATAAATGTAAATATAGAGAATGTTTATAGAGAATTCATCAAAATCATGCCCATTTGCTTTTGACTGCTACTGTTTTGTTCAACGGCAGTGACTGACAGTCCCTGCTTCCAGCATATGGGACACATCAGAGTCACTGGCTCTCAGCTGCCCAAAGCCTGGGGCAGACAACATGACAGCCACAGACAACTGGCTTCTTCTTGGACTCAGGTTAGACAACCCAAGTAAATGACTAAACATGCTCATTTTTTGGTGTTTCCCAGGAACATAACGGAAGAATATGTGACTTGAGGCAAAATGGATGTTGGGAGACTGTTGAAATTGACCTTAGTGAGGGCCAATGTTGCTTTGTGTAAGTTCATTCAGATTTGTCAGAGCATGCCAAAAGAAGCATACACCTTACTGCTGGGAAACTTGTAAAGCAATTTGCATGTATGGTATGATAATAAATCATCTAAGAGCCCACCAATACTTTGCATTCCGTGATTTGAAATGTTAGCACAATTCAAGAGTGACACAATGGACATTTTCCTTATATCTGAAATATGGAGTTGAAGCATTTCTTGATTGGTTTTCCATTCTCTCAGGCAACGTTATACTTTGAGTTTCATAGCATTTTTAATATTATACAGTGATGTCATAAAATCATAAAGTTAAAAGGGGATCTTAGTAATCATTTAACCCAACAAGCTCATTTTATTAAAGAGAAGTAACACCCAGAGAGGTAATGACTTATCTAAGATCGCAGTTAGTGGCTGAGAAGAGAAGAGATCTGGGTTGCCCATCTCCTAGTCCAGTGCTCTCACAACTGAGAAGTCAGTTCACTGGATACAAAGTCAATGCAGCGATTCATATAAAAATTGATTTTCATTATAAAAATATGAAAATACCAAAAAGTAGATTACCATAAGAACGCCTTCCAAAGACAAGCATTGTCTTTTTTAAAATCTAGCATTAGTTTATTTTTTTCTTACAGACTTTAATCATATTGTAACTTTTTTATGTCAACCTACCACTACAGCAGGCATTTTTTGTATAATCTTCAGAAACAATTTTGATAGCTGCATAATAATCCATTCTCAATTCTTTTTCTTTTCTCAGTTAACACTACATAAAGCTTTTTTCTGAGTTTGGGGAAATCTATCCTAAGGAAATAATCCTAATGTGGAATTGTCGGGCCAAATGATATTCAGTGGTCCCTTCATGATGATGCTTTCAAACCTGCAGGACCTGAGAATGAAAGGGAAAAACCTTTACGTTCCCTCCTAAGAAGCTGATTGTTAGCAACAATAGTTGTAAAAAGAACTAAAAGTCTTTCTTGAGCTTGGCCACCCAATCAGTTAGCAAACATCTGTGTGAAATATTGAGGGGAAGGCATAATATGTCAGTGAGGTTCACTCTCAGAATTGCAGCTTGCTACCAACTACTATTAGGTCCAAAATCCTCACCTAAACAATGACTTCTGAATTGAGGGAAATGCTAGAGAAAAACAAAAACCTCTCCCATCTGCAAGTCCATTTTTGACTATATGAAACATCTTTTTATTTCAGCCTGGTTTTGCACAATCTCTGGACTACTTCCTTTAATAAAAAACCAGCTACTTGTACTTAAGGAATGTCACTAAAGCAAAACCTAAGAAGGAAGGTAAAGCTCCTGAAAAAGAACAGTACCATCCAAATAATGAGTAAAAAGCCAATTTTGGTATTTGTACACTATGCTTCCTCCATAATTTTTATTGGCAGAATACTACACCCCACTAATCACCTGTACAGGTAACACAAGTAACATGGATCCACCCTCTATCTCCTGGGATACATTTGCAGTTCATGTTTTCCAGCAATTTTCTGTCATCTCCTGGCCTAGAAGTCTTCATCCATAGTGGACCCTTTGCTCCAGAGGAGTAGAAATGGTGTACTATAGATATAAGTCATTCACATCGGACGCCATGTGACACCAACCATTAATTAACAACCTTCCGAGGAAGCTCCATCACCTCATTACCTCAATTACGGACAGCTATGTAGAATCTGCCACATAGAAGGGGCCCAATAAATGTTTCATGGAGGAGTGAAGGACTACTTTGCTCTTTTCATTTCTATTTTGTGAGTCTATCAATCATTTTCCTATTGACATTTAAAGGAGCTCTATACTCACTTTCCAGAGGTGACCCACTGAGAGATGCTATGATTGGCTAGCCAGAGTCATTACAAACCCTTTCTCCAAGAGGCTGGAAATACTTGCCTTCCCGGCTAGTGGTAGTCACGTGACCCAGACTACTAGAAAGAAAACCTATTGGAGGCTCTGGAAAAGCTTTTACTTTCCTGATAAAAGAGACCAATGAGTAGTGCCATGCCTTCCCCTGCTTCTTCTTTACTTGAATGCACATGTAATTTCCAGGGCTAGTTGGTCACCTTATCATATCTATCTGAGGGAAAGATGAGAACTGTAGAAACACTGGCCCTGACATCCTTGAGTTGATAAATACTAATAATTACCGACATCCAGATTTTTTATTAAATTAGGAAAATAACTCCCTATTTGGTTTGTTTTTTGTGTGTTTTTTTGTTTTTGTTTTTTGTTCGTTTGTTTGTTTTTTCGGCCACACCGCACAGCTTATGGGATCTTAGTGCCCCGACCACAGATTGAACCCTCAGCAGGTTCAATCAGTCCTAACCACTGGACTGCCAGGGAATTCCCGACTCTCTATTTGTTTAAACCACTTAATAGTCATATTTTCGACTGCATATTTCCCACAGCATCCATAACTACTTTCTTATAATACAGATCAACAGTTCCTTTGTAATCACTTCCACCTTTTTTCAATTCCAAAGGAAATCATCACTACAATTGCTAATCAAGTTAGTACAATTATTTAAAAATGTATACAATAAACCTTACCTATATGTTACAGTAGTAAGAGCAGAATATGTCATCATCCTTGCTATATGACAGCAAATCAAAATTCAGCAGTATTGTAGCTAATATTATATGAGACATTGGCAGGAGATTAGCATATGCATTGTTAATCTTAATTTTCCAGTTTATATTTTTCTTTTGTAAGAGTTCAGGAAGCTAAACTACATACTTTAAATTCAGATAAGGTTAAAGCAACTTAGATAGTATAAATGGTCAATACACAAGTGTCTAGAAATTTTATTCTGATATATTTCATAGAAATTTTAAAATAAATACACATTTTATTATATTAATGCATGCTCTCATTAGTTTAATGAAGGTTCCAGCTTTATACATTGGCCCATAAAAGAAATATAAACTTCTTAAAAATAAAATCTATATATAGTATAGCTTTTATTGAATTACAAGAGATGAATTTTTATTTAACCATACATGTAAAATCTTTGGAAACAACAAAATAATACAGAAATTATAATTCCAATTTCCTGTGCTCTGGGATTAATCTAATGTTTCTCCTAAGCTCAGATCCCACCATCCCCTACTTCTGGAATTTGAATAAGAAAGGCATGGGAGATAGACTGGACAAGTAATTATACAACACAGGGTCTAATGGACACCTGGTCAAGTCCCCTAGCTTTTCTGGGTTCTGTTAATTTATGCATAGGTTTGGGATAGCTACAGTATCCACTTAATTAAAAGAAACTGGATTCTAACAACTTATTCTAAGGATGCTAGTGTGCTCTTAAACAAACAGGTAAAGCTTTTATCCACATCAAAGGGAATTACTCATATCTAAAAGCTCAATAGACATTAGGAGTTTAAATTGTGCAATGTTTTCCTATCTTCTCCAGAGGCAACCTCCATTACAGAGTTTTTAGCTTGAGAGGTTAATTTAATTCAACTTCAGTGTTGATAAAATGTCCTTCAGTTAGGAAAGAAAGAGGGAGGAGAGTAAGAAAGGGCTTTTTTATTGGGAGATAATTTTACATATAGAAATCTACAGTTTCAAATATATCCAACCTCAATGAACAGTGAAATGAAGAGATTTTTAACATTAACAATCTGTCTTTAATACTCTAGCAGTTTATATTATACATAACTGCAGAACACTAAATTCTCATAACTATTTTTGCTGAGTATTGTGTTAAACTTCAAGGATTAATCAAGGATTATCAATACAAACTAATATTTCATGCAGAAGTATCACTTATGATAAATTATTTTTTTCTTGTATGAAACTAATTTCCTTAAAAAAATAGGTATCATGTACTGAAAACAGTACTATGCCAAGTGTTTCCTGCATACCCGTGTTTCTAATACAAACTAGCTATAAGCCAGAGAAAATAATCAACCACATAACTACAAGGCGGATTATATTCTTTCATTTCATCAACTGCCCTATGAAAAGTTAATTATCTTCAAAGGAAAATCTTTTGGGGCTGTAATTTTTATTTTACTGACAATTACAACTGATTTATTTCTAATGTTAAGGAGTCCACGTTGAGCAAGCACTGAAGGCTTCAGAGACCAGAAAAGATTTTGTATTTAAGAGAGTGATTCTATGAAATTCTCTACTTCATATTATAGAAAGACAAATTAATATACAGATTAATATAGAACTGTGTGTTATTAAAAGTTATTAAAATTAACTTGAAATGTGGCTAGCCCAAATTAGTAAAATATACACCAGAAATCAAAAAATTAGTATAAAAGAAGAATGTAAGCTATCTTAAAGATTTTTACAATGATTACATGTTGAAATAATAATATTTTGGATATATTGAGTGAAATGTACTATATTATTAAAATTAACTTCAGCTGTTTCTTTTAATTTTTTTAATGTGGCTGCCAGAAAATTTTAAATTACATATATGGCTCACATTATTTTTCTATTCTACAGCACTGCTATAGAAACAGCAGACTCCATTACATGTTAACATTAATCCCAATCCACACTGTTAAATTTCATATCATTATGATATTTGACATAACATATTTAATACATTATCACAAGATTCCTGAGCTTAGAATCAAATATACCTCTACTCTTGAAAACAAAACCAAACAAAACGTGCTCTAATCTTTTCCATCATCTTCTGTACACTAGCAACTGTGCTAAACTTTGGTTATGTATGATTCAGCAAACACGGAAAAGGGATATTTTGGGTGATAGAACTATTCTAAAACTGGACTGTTGTGATGGCTGCACAACTATAAATGTATTCAAAAACCAATGGATTGTATACTTACAACTGGTAAATTGTACAGCACTGGAAATTATACCTCAATAAGCTGTTTTTTTTTTTTTTTTTAAGTACACAGCTAGAGCCCAGCAGATTTAAAGTGCCATCTAGAAGCTGCATATACATTTCAGGTAATTCAAATATAATTCTTCAATCCATCATACGGCTCAACATTGCAATGAAAATTTTTCCATGAGGGTCTTGTTACCTGCAATGGGTCCTCATTCAACAGTGGATTATGTCATCACTAGTTGGAGGTATAAGTTACAAAAAACAAAGGGAACACAGAGTAGCTGAAAGTGGACAGTTTATTAGTGGCACCCAGCTCAGGTGATAACAGCCCTTATAATAATGTACATCTTGTTGCAAACTTATCCAATCTGGGCACCCTATAAGTGGACATCTGCTGGTATTTTGCCGTGCTAGACTGAATACTGGAATATAAGAAACCTCCTGCTCTACACTAATAAAACCAAATAAAAGACAATAGATTGAGTCAAAATTAACATTTAACAATTTCCATGCGAAACTGAAAGCTAAACTGCTCATATCTCTTTCCCTATTGCAAGAAAAAAAAAGTAGCAGAGAAATCCAGCAGCTCAAAAATTATAGTCAATTTGGAAAAACATATTGGTGATTAATAAATTTCAAGTTAAGAACATAGGATCGTTTGTGCATTGCTTCTATCAGACCTTGAAACAAACTATTTTCAATCTAAAATTTGTGAGATTATTCACTATGGATATTATGGTGCTGCCACCTTTTGCTTTTTTTGAACATCATCTCCACACCAAAAAAAATAAAAATAAGTCAGCTCTACTTTTTCTACTTTATCAAAATGGGTCTGAAGAACTATGACTTATGCTTTCTTTACACTCAGGAAAACACAGGAAAGTAAAACACAGATCACACCTTCATGCAATTGAACCACTATACAGTTTTGTGCTTTTTGTGGCCTATCTAGTAAATACTATTTCCAGAGCTCTCTTTACCCCATACTAACCAAAAAAAAAAAAAAAGAAGAGAAAATGAAACAGTGGGAACAGTAATAATAACACATAAATAACACATTGAACACTGGAACAGATTTCAAGATGTGTACATGTACACAAATATAAATATAAACAAAAATTTGAATGGACACTGAGTTCCCTCAAGTTCTCATCTTAGATGTAAACTAGGTGGATAGTTCAAAAGCCAAAGACCATATGGAATGTTAAAATCATTTAGGAATGTTCATTTAATGCAGCCACAGAATCGAGGGACATATTACAGTCCATTCTAGTTATAAAATGACTCATCCAGACATTTAGATAAATCTATGAATGCATTTGTTCTAGTTCCAGACTGAAGTTACATCACAGTTGTGAATGCTTATGATGTAGTTATACTTTATGAGCTGAGTGACACATTTAAAACTCAAACATGTATAAAACATTCACTGAATTTGACTTTCTAGAGAGATGATTCTCTATTGGTCAGTATTGGATACCACCACCCATTTCACCTAACCCAGAATACTGTCCAATCAATGTGGTGTCCCAGCACATATCTGGCAGTTTTTTACACTGTCTTATTCATTCATAAATGCTTTTAAGACTCCCAAAATAAAAGCCCATAAAGATATGAATATATTTTTAAAGATATCTACAAAATAATGCTATCCAGGTATCAAAACTGAATTGCATTTTACTATGATACCTATTCTTTTCTTACTTCTGATATTTTCAATAGGTAAAATAGTACAAGTCAACTGACAATGAAGTTCATCTTTATAAAGTATAGAGAAGAGCTTTTTTTCTTTAGTCCAAGATATTGTTAAACTCATAGAGCATATGAGAAGTAAAACATTAATATTTAACTCCTCCCAAAATTAAAACTTTTACAGAATGTTCATAAAGCTCTAAAATAGGTGATTTTAACCTACCAGCATGAAGCTTGGCTTTCTCTAATTTCTAAGTAGCCAAAATATTCATACTGAGGCACTATTCAATTTCTTAAGAGTTTGTGTCAAAGAACAATATCTACTTCTTGGTGGATTTCTGTCATACTCTCCATTCCTAGACGTATCACCATACCAAACAATGTGCAAATAACTGTTTAGGAAAACTGAAATGCCCACTCTAGATAGCTATTTACTTTAGGAATAAAATAAACCAAAAACATCTCAAAATTTTCTACAGGCTATGCAGAAGACAGGAAAGGATGATTTTTACAGGCCATGCAGCTAAGAGAGAGAGTTGATTCAGGGAATATAATACTATAAGTTTAAACATATTATGCCTTTTGTAAGGCTTTTTGTAAATCACCATAGAAGTTGATTAAAGTGCTTGCCATGGCTGTATCTACTGCAGACTGGGGAATCATTCCACGCAGATCCGTCTGAATATAGCCTGTCAAAAGACTCCGGTTTGGACTGTCTTTAAGAGGAACACAAAACCAACCACAGGGATGGTTATATCCACGAACAAATTCTGATCTCTTTTCACTCCAGTCAAGACTTATCCCTACAAGGCAATTTAAAATGACACTATTAATAGCAATGACTGACATTAATCTAAAACTCTCACTAAAAAATATTATCAGATTTCTTATTTACATATTTTTCTTCTTATCCATGTAGATGAAAATTAAGCCCCAAGAGTGACCGTGGAAGAATGAAAAGGATAATTACCAAGTGGAGTTCTGACAGAGGCTGGTAGATATGTAATGGGGAAAGTTCTAATCCCTTCAGAATAAATGGCATCATGTCATCTTGGTAACTCCTTGGAAACTACAAATCTTCTCTGTAGCAGCCAGGCCTCAAGGTACTAATAATGAAACCTATGTACCACCACTGATCCCCATAGGCACTACCATATCAAACTTTGGTTCTGGCTGGTTCAGATTAAACAGGTAGATGTATACCTACAACTGCCAACTCAAATATATATTGTACATACAAAAATATTAATTTACCTATAGATATATATATTTTAGAAAGCAGGAGCCTTCTAACAGTATCTTTAATTTTGAAAAGAAAAATATTACACAGATCAAGGAAGGAAAAGTACTCTAACACATACCAAGCCTATTTTTTCTACGTATATGACTAGAAGCTGTTTCTTGAGAGTGACTTAGAAGGAAACCCAACGACTAGATCCCTTTCTTAGAGGCAGTCATGCGTTCCATATTTGTTAGCTGTGACCTGAAGGATACTGTGTAATGGGGAACAAAAACTCATCAGAAAGATTGCAAAAACCTTCTCGATATCGTTATTTTAATCCCTAGGGTTTAGCATTTGCAAACAGAGCTTAGTGATTATAAAATAACTATGGGGACTTCCCTGGTGGTGCAGTGGTTAAGAATCTGCCTGCCAATGCAGGGGACACAGGTTCGATCCCTGGTCTGGGAGGATCCCACATGCCGCGGAGCAACTGAGCCCGTGAGCCACAACTACTGAGCCCGCATGCCACAACTACTGAAGCCCACATGCCTAGAGCCCGAGCTCCGTAATAAGAGAAGCCACCGCAATGAGAAGCCCACGCACCGCAACAAAGAGCACCCCCGCTCGCCACAACTAGAGAAAGCCCGCGCGTAGCAACGAAGACCCAACGTAGCCAAAAATAAATTAATTAATTAAAATAAAATTTTTAAAAAATAACTATGAAAGTTGAAAATATATCTTGTGTAGAAAGAAACATCCAGCCTAGAAAACTCAAAATTTAAAACAAACCGAGAGAAAGTAAAAGGTTTTGAGACAATTACCACAGGATAAAAGCCCTTCTTTATAGTCCACAGTATAGGAGAAGTCAACAAACTCTCTTGGGGAAATTATATTCCAAAGCTGACCAGCAGTAGTATAACGCATCACACAGCAATTCTGAAAGAGAACAGGTAACAGCTGTTAGTACTATAGGAAACACATACATAGACTCATATATCATAAGTTAATCTTTAGTAAAAAATTAATACTCACTTAAAATGTGTTATAATAAATATTAATAACATTTCTTACAGTGATTCTGAGAGGTTTAGATCTCTATTCTATATCTCACGGCGACTGTATGGACTTGAAGAGGATATACAGTCAAAACACAGAGGTAAGTTACCCAGTATCCAAATCTCTGTTTCAATAGAGTCACCTCTTATCCTATATGATAAAAGTGGAAGCAGGAAGTGTAGACTGTAGGTGTATAAGATAAAATCCACAAGTACTTTGACTAAAACACCAAATGTGTCAATAAAGGAATTCAAACATGGCAAGGAATGAATTAATAAAATAGACAAAAAAGAAAGCCACTTTGGTTACATAATTCTCTAATGCCTAAGGTAGCATTTTTATCTTTGATTTTGGCTAAATATTAATGGAAAACCTACATACTATTACCTAGAAACCTGAATATGATGGAGGTATTTTCAGAATTTTAGATTTCAGAACCTCAGCAAAAGTTTTACAATTAAAGACACTGATGATTTTCTTAAGCAGCAAGGGTAAAGCTATTGCAGAAAACAAACTCAGTTCTGACTAACACTCATTAGTTAATATGAGGAAACTCAAGCTTTTTAAAAGGCAGCAAGGATTCCCCTGTGAGATCTTTGCCATGACTACTTATTCTCAAAGCAACGAATATAATGAATGCAAGTATACACACGTGTTCACGTGCACATGCGCACACATACACACACCCACACACCCACACACACACACACACACAATCTGAAGCAACATTTCTAAACAAATACCTCTTCAAAGTACTCCAAAATATCCAATGAGGTCATTAAGCTGTCCCAATCCAAGCGACAGGGACCTGGGCGTATATGGTCTATTACACTATTGACGACATCGTCTATAACACCTTGGGCTTTGAAGCTGGAGAAAACATATTAAAGTCAAATGCTATTAGAATGAAAAATTTCAGCATGCTCTCACAGTTCAGAGCTCACATCAAAAATAAAAAAATTTAATGAAGATCTTTTAAAAAGAGTAAATCCCGACTTTTCTGATAAATTAGGTTCTGTCAATTATTTCATCAGAATGTACTCTAAAACGTCCTCAAATCTAATAAGAGATCTGAAGGCTATCTTATGCTTTATCATGAACATAGTAAAATACCTTCATGTTATGGTGTAGCCAAGAGCAGTCTGTAGAACACTGTAATGCTTCTATTTATTTCGTATGCTGTTCTTTTCTCAGCTATGCTCTAACATGTTATTAGTATATGCATATTCTTACCCTAACTTTTAAAACCTTTTTATTAGGAATAGAAAAATAGGTCACTCAAGAATAGAATGTCCAGGATTGACTCATGAATAATATCAGAACTTGACATATTCTAAAGGTGGCATTACATAACAGTAGGAAAAAGATATACTAGTTCATAAATGGTGTTTGGATTCAATAGTTATCCTAACAGAGAGAATAAAAACTGAATTCTTACTTCACATCATTCAAAATAACTCCAGATAGACTAAATACCACTATGTAAAAGGTAAAAATTTTAAATTTTGAGAAGAATATACAAGTGACCATCTTTGTGACCTCAGGATACAGGGGGATTACTTGAATACATAAAACACACAAAAACACAAATTACACAAGATGGTTAAAATTAAAAACTTACATACCACAAATGACAAAATAAGTAATTTCTTTAAAAACTAGCCACAGAGTGGAAGAAGATAAGTGCAACACGTATATACAGATATATACTTATTATAGAGGATATATGATTAATTCCTATGAAACAATGAGAAGAGGACAATCCAAACAAAAGATGGGCAAAGGACAAGATTGACCTGAAATGTCAATAAACTTAGAGAAGATGCTCAATTTCACTCATAATCAAGTAATTACTAGCAAGATACCATCTCATACCCCTGAAAATCTGGCAGAGATTAAAAACTTAATAACAAGTGTTGAATGGAAGGGAATGAGAACTCTCAAAGTGCTACCACCACTTTAGAGAGCAATTTGGCAACATGCAGTAAAGTGGGATGATGTATGTCCCTAACACACAGGCACATCCCAAGAAAATGATACATGTGTGTAGAAGGAGACATGTACCAAGAAGCTTACTGTAGAGGAGAATTGACAACAACCTGAAAATTCATCAGTAGGCAAACTTGCAGACACAGATAAACACATTGTGGTATATGAATACAGAAGTGAAAGACTAGATCAACATGTAACAACATGGGTAACTCTTGAAAACACAGTATTGAACAGAAAAAATTAAAGCATATTACTAAAACAAACACACATAGTCAAAGTGTGAAATAGGAATAATACACACAACTTCAAGACAGTAGTTATCTCTGGGGAGGAAAGAAAAGAGAGATAGATTGGCTTTAACTCCATCATTGTTTTCAGGGGTCTTTTTTCCCTTTTTTAAGCATCTGAAGCCTTTTTATCATTTTGTAAATCTCTCCAGCTCAAGCTTATATTATGTTCCATCCTAAGTCTGCTCTTCTGCCTGTGTTCTCTAACTTGGGGTGAGGGTGAGGGTGAGGGTGAGGGTAGGAGGTGGGTAATACAAATTAATTTGGGCACCAAATTAGAAATCTGGGATTCAATTTCGACTCTTCTTTTTCTCTTAACCCCATTCCAATAGTCAGAACTAATAAGTCACCATGTTGCATCAAGATGATTTTCTAAACGTAAACTGCTTAGAACAATATCTGGTTTTCGATAAATGCTAGTTATCATCGCCATCATCATCATCACCACCACCATCACTATCATAAATCTCTTTCAAGTTCATTTGTCCTTTTCAACTCCCATGCTATGTCCTTAGTTTGGGAACTCTGTGTCCAACTCAACACTGCATCAGTTTCTAGCTCTTCTGATCATATAACTCTTTAAGAATCTGAAAAAAGCCACAGATCTCTTCCCAGGAATATACACATTGTCACAAAACTTTGTATACAATCTTAGGGACACTTCAAGAAGCTAGCCATGGACCCCCAGGATTCAAGCTCTTCTCTAAACTTTCCATGCTCATTTCTGTCTTTCACAATTGTTATTAGAATAAATGCAAAATCCTCTGAGGACCTGGGAGGTATGGGTAGGGTTGAGCGGTAGGTAAACGCAAAACTGAATGCCTTAGTTTAGAATTCAAAGATCCTGCAGACATCCTCTCCCCACCCCCATACTTAATGCTCCAGCTATACAAACACAACTTCAACTTCCCTAAATAAACTCCTTAAAGTGTTTCCCATCTGTGTGAACGTAGTAAGTGAAATTCTCTCTGCCTGGAATATGAATTTATCCTTCATTCCCTAAGAAATACCTATTCGTTCTTTAAGACTCTGCTCCAATATTAGCTCCCCTATGAAGTTTTTCCATATCACCGAGTATAGTGCTCCCTTGGCACTTTTTACACTTTTTCAACCCCAGCAGGGATTACTGATCTAAAGGATTAACTTCTACACTTGCTTACAATGTTTAATCTAGCTCCAGTTTCCCTGTCCTTCTCATAAATACTGTACAACTTATCTTCCTGGAAATGCTATCTTTGGTAATACACTTCCAAATACTCTGTATATAGTAAGTTCAGTCAACAGTTTCATTTTAAAAAGTGCTGAGTCCCAAGGATGTGACTATTCCACTCCAATTTCACACGGCAACTATCTCCTCTGGCTTTAAAAAACAATATTTTTTTACTGGTTAAAGGTATAATTCGTGTTCAACTATATGTAAAAATCAAAAAACAGAAATAAAAATCACACATAAAACTGCCATCTAGAGGTATATATTTTGTGTTAAATAAAACATTTTAATATATAAAAAATATATATTTAAAGTCAACCCATGATTGTGCTACATACAGTTTAGTACTCTGCTTTATTCACTTTTCATTGTATCTTGAGCATTTTATTATGTTTTTAAAGACTGTAAAATAGCACATTTTATAATTTAATCATTCCCCAACAATTGATTATTCAGGTTATTTGTAATTTCTAATATTTTAAGTAATACTGTGATGGAAGAGACAAGTTTAAATAACTATTAATTTTCCCATGATTTCTTCAAGATAAATTCTTAGAATAAAATATGCTACAGCACTGAATAAATGCAGAAAGAATATTAGAAGGGTCTTATACACCATAGTAAGAAATTAAGATTTTATCAGCTATCTGATATCATTATTTATGATCCCCTCACCACCAACTCTGTCCACCAGGGATATGGACATTTTAAAGGCTTTGAATTCATAACAGGATTTGCTTCTCAGAAAGTTTAACATCTTAAAGCAAAAGCCAAATTTTGCTAGCAATGATCATTCAGTGATCATGTGTGTAGGTGTGTATATATCTGAAGTTTAGCAATGTCCTAAGAGCTATGTAACACTACAGGAATTTACTTACAGATATCCATTAAATTCTTCTGAAGGTTTCCTCCAAATTGTTACATCTTTCTAGAAAAATAAAAACAGTGTATACTGATAATTACATAGGTGGAAACCTGGATATAAAACTGACAATTTCATAAACTCTACAGCATTAGCTTTTGCATGAAAATAAAACATAAGTACATATTCAAAGAAATACGCAAAAGTAATTTATACCATAAAATAATCCATACCTGAATTTCTTCTGTATCTGAAAGTAGTACACATCTTACTTAAATTACAGACCCCTACAATAGCTTTTCAATAGCTTAATGACACCCAAACACTGTTAAGATTCGGTGATGGCACTATCTCATTGGCCATTATTATTTGCTTCATTCCAACCTAATCTATTTACCATTACTGACACATTTAGACTGACATAATAGAAATGTTAAATACTTCATTCTGAACTTGCTCACATCTCTTTTTAAAATTAAACAATTCAAATCTATTATGACAGTGCTACCTTGAATTAGTCCCTACATTTTTTTCCAGATCATTTCCCAAGACATTCTGAATAGCAGAATAGCCAGAGGACTTAACTGGAAGAGTCCTGGGTTCAAGGATTGGCTCTGTCAACGCTCAGGTATGTCATATTGGTAAAAAAAGAATACTAACTGGCCATTCTCACAGGCTTGTTAAAATATCTGAAACAATTTCAAATTATCCATTACTATACTTCCTTAAACTGACAATGACACATCTTATTTACTGACTTGAGAGGCTGCTCTTTACAATCTTGTTGCCATGAGTCTATTCTTGTGTCCAATATCTGAAGAACTAATGAAAGCAGTGCAGGATTACTATGTTTCTTCCTTTGTGAGACAGTAAACCATCAACTTTATTAGCACGTTTATCTATCCCGCACATTCATCTAAAGTATGGTCCATATTTTTCTGTACCATTTTGAAAGTCATCCACCAGCTCATTAGACAGAAGATACACCCTCAAGCATAAGTAATTTAATTAATTTACCATTTTCTTAGCAACTCGCCACTTGTCATCTTCAAGGCTGTGGTACTGGATGAGAGTGTTTTTAAGTCTAGTCGCCAAAACAGCTGCATCAGGCAGATCTTCCATTTGTTTCCCCTGTTACAGAGACTAAGATTATCATCAGCAAATACCAGAGTTACATGCAGTAGACCAGTGGGTCTCAAATCTGGCTTCATAAAAGAATCACCTGGGGAGTTGTAAAAGATACCTATACCCGGACCCCATCCTAGATCAACTAATCAGGATCCCTGAGGGTAAGACCCGGCCATAGGTTTTTTTTTTAAAAGCTTCCAAGGTGTGGAACACATAGGGATAAGAATTACATATCTTGAGTTATTAAAATCACTCATATAAAAAATCAAATACAATCCTATTTCCCTTTCTAATAAAATCTAGCCCAAAGGAATAAATTATAAAATTCCAGATAACTTAAAGAAAAAAATACTGCTTTTTCCAAAATACAAAAACAACACACAAGGCATAAACTCTTTTAAAATTCCTTAGAGATTCAGCCGTTGAAAATTTTCATTTTACCAGCCAACAGATATAGGACTAATTCTAGCAAAAAAATGACAAACACAATTGGAAACCTCCTCTTACATCCTTTAAGGATAGGGCTAGAGACCTCTGAAGAATTTCAAAAGTTTGAAGAACTCTATTGTCTTCAATATTTTATTTCACTTGATGAAGTGTCATAGGATTCAGTGAGGTATCTGTGTAACATAGGAGGTGATACGAAGACCTTAGAACCACCAGTACAGCATAAATAAGAGGTTTATAATTTTAAGGCAATAATTTTAACTATACAGAGAGTAAAGTACTATACCATTAATAATTCCAAAGGCATGTTATGTTCAACAATACTTTAAAAGGGAAATGATTACTAATCTTGAAAGATAATAAACTTAATATAATGAGGGATTCTATAATGTGATCATTTTAAAACATTGCTGCAAATCCTGTGACACACTTCCCATCAAGAGGGATTGACATGTATACACTACTATGTATAAAATAGATAATTAATGAGAACCAACTGTATAGCACAGGGAACTCTACTCAGTGCTCTGTGGCGACCTAAATGGGAAGGAAATCCAAGGAAGAGGGGATATATGTATACGTGTGGCTGATTCACTTTGCTGTACAGCAGAAACTAACACAACATTGTAAAGCAACTATACTCCAATAAAAATAAAGTGAAAATAAATAAATAAAAAGCAACAAAGCATTTACAATGAAAAAAAAAAAGAGGTGCAGTCTGTGACACTGCATGACCTCCGCAGCTAGGTTAGAAAATTCCATGCAGCCTCTGTACGTCTCTCTTAGAATAATCGCTCTGGGAGCCTCTGATCAACATGTAAGCATACAAGGAATCTGGTTATCCTGAGGCTGATATGTGGAAAGGCCCAGGTGGAAAGAAGAGGAAGGGAGGGAAAAAAGGAGAGGGAAAGACAGAGACAGAGACAGACAGACAGACAGACAGACAGACACACACACACACACACACAGATCCAAAATCTCACATCCAGAAGCCTATTTAGCGCTTCACACCTAATGGGCATCTCTTGCTTCCCCAGTCTTCCTTCAATTTGCCTCAGTCTTCCTCATCTTAATAATTTTACTATTAAAATGATAATTGAGCCAGTTGCTCAATGTCAAAAGCCTTGGAATCACACTTAATAGGTATTAGGAGATTCACCACATACCTTTGCCTACAATGCTCTTCTCCTACTGGTTTTCTTTCTGTCCCTTAAATACATCAAGCTTGTCACTGACTTTGGGCCTTTGTACTTACTATTATTTCTCTACCTGGATTAGTAGATCCCAAATCTGAGCATGACTAATAACAACCTGTAATAATAATTTCAGTTTAAACCTCCTGTCCTTAATACAACCTTCCCCAAATCACTATTATACCCTTCTTTTATTTTCTTCATAGTGCATCACTATGTGAAATTAACTTGTTTATTTATTGATGTACTATATTCTACTCTTTGACTACCATGTCCCCAACTAATAGAGTGGCTGTCCCATGTCTGCCTTTTTCACTACTATATCCCCACCAACTAGAACACTGCCTGGAACACAGTAGGCCCTTAATATTTGTTGAAGTGTGTTTGCTTCAAAACATGATTTATTTGGTCTTAACTTCTCTCCTTTTGGTGCCATGGTACTCTCCAGTAAAAGGCTAAAGAAGAAAAGGCTTTGGGATAAAGCTGTCCATTTACAGAATCATGAAGTTACTACTAAAAAGGAGATCAAGAAAAGATGTAAATGAAATATCAAGGCTCAAACCTCTATGGGAATAAGGATGCAATTCTTACTACAAATGCATACATCAGAATCATGTTGTTATAATTTGTAATAGTTGTTAATGTTGACAAAGACTCTCTCCTTGGTCGGGCTCCCTCTGAGTCCTCATTTTTTTTTTTTTTTTTTGACAGCATCAGGTCTTAGTTGTGGCATGCAGAATCTTCAGTAGTGGTGCGGGCTCTTCATTGCGGCACGCGGGCTTCTCTCTACTTGGGGCGCACAGGCTCCAGAGCACGCAGGCTCAGTAGTTGCAGCACGCAGGCTCTCTAGTTGTGAGGCACGGGCTCTAGAGCACATGGGTTTAGTTGCCTCATGGCATGTGGGATTTTAGTTCCCCGACCAAGGATCAAACCCACGTCCCCTGCATTGGAAGGCAGATTCTTAACCACTGGACCACCAGGGAAGTCTCCTCTGAGTCCTCCTTGTGACTAGGCCTAGCTCTTGGGCTTATCCTTGGACCCCTTAGTCTAGTTTTAGCAAGAATCCTGCTGAGTCAGTTTAGTGAAAATCCCCTACCCTCAAATTTCCTTATCCCACCCTCAATCTTATCCCCCTGGCCTGCCTTCAGCAAGAATCCTGTCAAGCTGGTTTAAGGCGAATCCCCCTTCCTCTAATGTTTCCTCTTAGTAATTTTCATTCACTGACACCCACCCTGCTCCTTGGCTATACACCCCTACGTGCCCTTGTTGTATTCAGAATGAAGCCTAGTTCTATACCAAGGTTTCTTTTCCACTATTGCAATAGTTATTGAATAAGATTTGCCTTTACCACTTTCATGTGTGTCTGCCTCTGGTTTTCTGTGACACCGTTTTTGGATAGTAGATTTAATGGTCCACAGCCAGATAGTCCGATTCAGTGGGTCTGTTCTGGAATAGGCCCCAGAAATCTAGGTCCTATAAAAAGCCTCACTGATCATTCTTTTTATCCAGTCAGGAGTGAAAACCACTAATCTAAAATCTAAAGTGACAAAAATAAGTCAGTGCTGTAGTCAATATTTAACCAGCACAAAGCAGAACATAAAAGCCATTAAACATGATAAACACCAAAATGATATAAGGGGATTCAAGATGGTGGAAGAGTAAGACGTGGAGATCACCTTCCTCCCCACAAATACATCAGAAATACATCTACATGTGGAACAACTCCTACAGAACACCTACTGAACGCTGGCAGAAGACCTCAGACGTCCCAAAAGGCAAGAAACTCCCCACGTACCTGGGTAGGGAAAAAGAAAAAAGAAAAACCAGAGACAAAATAATAGGGACGGGACCTGCACCAGTGGGAGGGAGCTGTGAAGGAGGAAAGGTTTCCATACACTAGGAAGCCACATCGCGGGCAGAGACTGCGGGTGGTGTAGGGGGTAAGCTTCGGAGTCACGGAGGAGAGCACAGCAACAGGGGTGCGGAGGGCAAAGTGGAGAGGTTCCCGCACAGAGGATCGGTGCCACCCAGCACCCACCAGCCCGAGAGGCTTGTCTGCTCACCCGCCGGGATGGGCGGGGGCTGGCAGCTGAGGCTTGGGCTTCGGAGGTCGGACTCCAGGGAGAGGACTGGGGTTGGCTGCGTGATCACAGCCTGAAGGGGGCTAGTGCGCCACAGCTAGCCGGGAAGGAGTCCGGGAAAAAGTCTGGACCTGCCTAAGAGGCAAGAGACTTTTTCTTGCCTCTTTGTTTCCTGGTGCGCGAGGAGAGGGGATTAAGAGCGCCACTTAAAGGAGCTCCAGAGACGGGCGCGAGCCGCGGCTATCAGTGCGGACCCCAGAGACGGGCATGAGACGCTAGGGCTGCTGCTGCAGCCACCAAGAAGCCTGTGTGCAAGCACAGGTCACTATCCATATCGCCCCTCCTGGGAGCCTGTACAGCCCGCCACTGCCACGGTCCCGTGTTCCAGGGACAACTTCCCTGGGAGAACGCACGGCGCACCTCAGGCTGGTGCAATATCATGTCGGCCTCTGCAGCCGCAGGCTCGACCCGCATCCGTACCCCTCCCTCCCCACGGCCTGAGTGAGCCACAGCCCCCAAAGCAGCTGCTCCTTTAACCCTGTCCTGTGTGAGTGAAGAACAGACGCCCTCAGGAGACCTACACGCAGAGGCGGAGCCAAATCAAAAGCTGAACCCCGGGAGCTGTGCGAACGAAGAAGAGAAAGGGAAATCTCTCCCAGCAGCCTCAGAAACAGCGGATTAAAACTCCACAATCAACTTGATGCACCCTGCATTTGTGGAATACCTGAATAGACAACGAATCATCCCAAATTGAGGAGGTGGACTTTGGGAGCAAGATATATTATTTTTTCCCCTTTTCCTCTTTTTGTGAGTGTGTATGTGTATGCTTCTGTATGAGATTTTGTCTGTATAGCTTTGCTTTTACCATTTGTCGTAGGGTTCTGTCTGTCCATTGTTTTTTTTTCTTTTTGTTAGTATAGTTTTTAGCACTTGTTATCATTGGTGGATTTGTTTTTTGGTTTGGTTGCTCTCTTCTTTCTTTTTTTTATTACTTTAAAAAATTTTTTTAATAATTATTTTTTATTTTAATAACTTTATTTTAGTTTATTTTATCTTTTTCTTTCTTTTTTTCTCCCTTTTATTCTGAGCTGTGTGGATAACAGGCTCTTGGTGCTCCGGCCAGGCATCAGGGCTGTGCCTCTGAGGTGGGAGAGCCAAGTTCAGAACATTGGTCCACCAGAGACCTCCCAGCTCCATATAATATCAAATGGCAAAAATCTCCCAGAGATCTCCATCTCAACACCAAGACCCAGCTCCACTCAATGACCAGCAATCTACATTGCTGGACACCCTATGCCAAACAACTAGCAAGACAGGAACACAACCCCACCCATTAGCAGAGAGGCTGCCTAAAATCATAATAAGGCCACAGACACCCCAAAACACACCACCAGACATGGACCTGCCCACCAGAAAGACAAGATCCAGTCTCATCCACCAAAACACAGGCACTAGTCCCCTCCACCAGGAAGCCTACACAACCCACTGAACCAACCTTAGCCACTGGGGACAGACACCAAAAACAACGGGAACTACGAACCTACAGCCTGCGAAAAGGAGACCCTAAACACAGTAAGTTAAGCAAAATGAGAAGACAGAAAAACACACAGCAGATGAAGAAGCAAGGTAGAAACCCACCAGACCTAACAAATGAAGAGGAAATAGGCAGTCTACCTGAAAAAGAATTCAGAATAATGACAGAAAAGATGATCCAAAATCTTGGAAATAGAATAGAGAAAATACAAGAAACGTTTAACAAGGACCTAGAAGAACTAAAGAGCAAAAAACCAGTGATGAACAACACAATAAATGAAATTAAAAATTCTCTAGAAGGGATCAATAGCAGAATAACTGAGTCAGAAGAACGGATAAGTGACCTGGAAGATAAAATAGTGGAAATAACTATTGCAGAGCAGAATAAAGAAAAAAGAATGAAAAGAATTGAGGACAGTCTCAGAGACCTCTGGGACAACATTAAACGCACCAACATTCGAATTATAGGGGTCCCAGAAGAAGAAGAGAAAAAGAAAGGGACTGAGAAAATATTTGAAGAGATTATAGTTGAAAACTTCCCTAATATGGGAAAGGAAACAGTTAATCAAGTCCAGGAAGCACAGAGAGTCCCATACAGGATAAATCCAAGGAGGAACACGCCAAGACACATATTAATCAAACTATCAAAAATTAAATACAAAGAAAACATATTCAAAGCAGCAAGGGAAAAACAACAAATAACACACAAGGGAATCCCCATAAGGTTAACAGCTGATCTTTCAGCAGAAACTCTGCAAGCCAGAAGGGAGTGGCAGGACATACTTAAAGTGATGAAAGGGAAAAACCTACAATCAAGATTACTCTACCCAGCAAGGATCTCATTCAGATCGGACAGAGAAATTAAAACCTTTACAGACAAGCAAAAGCTAAGAGAATTCAGCACCACCAAACCAGCTTTATGACAAAAGCTAAAGGAACTTCTCTAGGCAGGAAACACAAGAGAAGGAAAAGACCTACAATAACAAAGCCAAAACAATTAAGAAAATGGTAATAGGAACATACATATTGATAATTACCTTAAATGTAAATGGATTAAATGCTCCCACCAAAAGACATAGACTGGCTGAATGGATACAAAAACAAGACCCGTATATATGCTGTCTACAAGAGACCCACTTCAGACCTAGGGACACATACAGACTGGAAGTGAGGGGATGGAAAAAGATATTCCATGCAAATGGAAATCAAAAGAAAGCTGGAGTAGCAATTCTCATATCAGACAAAATAGATTTTAAAACAAAGACTATTACAAAAGACAAAGAAGGACACTAAATAATGATTAAGGGATCAATCGAAGAAGAAGATATAACAATTGTAAATATTTATGCACCCAACATAGGAGCACCTCAATACATAAGGCAAATACTAACAGCCATAAAATGGGAAATCAACAGTAACACAATCATAGTAGGGGACTTTAACACCCCACTTTCACCAATGGACAGATCATCCAAAATGAAAATAAATGAGGAAAAACAAGCTTTAAATGATACATTAAACAAGATGGACTTAATTGATATTTATAGGACACTCCATCCAAAAACAACAGAATACACTTTCTTCTCAAGGGCTCATGGAACATTCTCCAGGATAGATCAATCTTGGGTCACAAATCAAGCCTTGGTAAATTTAAGAAAATTGAAATCGTATTAATAATCTTTTCTGACCACAACACTATGAGACTAGATATCAATTACAGGGAAAAAAATCTGTAAAAAATACAAACACATGGAGGCTAAACAATACGCTACTTAATAACCAAGAGGTCACTGAAGAAATCAAAGAGGAAATCAAAAAATTCCTAGAAACAAATAACAATGAAACAAAATGACCCAAAACCTATGGGATGCAGCAAAAGCAGTTCTAAGAGGGAAGTTTATAGCAATACAATCCTACCTTAAGAAATAAGAAACATCTCAAATAAAAAACCTAACCTTACACCTAAAGCAATTAGAGAAAGAAGAACAAAAAAGCCTCAAAGTTAGCAGAAGGAAAGAAATCATAAAGATCAGATCAGAAATAAATGAAAAAGAAATGAAGGAAACAATAGCAAAGATTAATAAACTAACAGCTGGTTCTTTGAGAAAATAAACAAAATTGATAAGCCATTAGCCAGACTCATCAAGAAAAAAAGGGAGAAGACTCAAACAACAGAATTAGAAATGAAAAAGGAGAAGTAACAACTGACACTGCAGAAACAGAAAGGATCATGAGACATTACTACAAGCAACTGTATGCCAGTAAAATGGACAACCTGGAAGAAATGGACAAATTCTTAGAAATGCACAACCTTCCAAGACTGAACCAGGAAGATATAGAAAATATGAACAGACCAATCACAAGCACTGAAATTGAAACTGTGATTAAACATCTTCCAATAAACAAAAGCCCAGGACCAGATGGCTTCACAGGCGAATTCTATCAAACATTTAGAGAAGAGCTAACACCTATCCTTCTCAAGCTCTTCCAAAATATAGCAGAGGGAGGAACACTCCCAAACTCATTCTACGAGGCCACCATCACCCTGAGACCAAAACCAGACAAAGATGTCACAAAGAAAGAAAACTACAGGCCAATATCACTGATGAACATAGATGCAAAAATCCTCAACAAAATACTAGCAAACAGAATCCAACAGCACATTAAAAGGATCATACACCATGATCAAGTGGGGTTTATCCCAGGAATGCAAGGATTCTTCAATATATGCAAATCAATCAATGTGACACACCATATTAACAAATTGAAGGAGAAAAACCATATGATCATCTCAATAGATGCAGAGAAAGCTTTTGACAAAATTCAACACCCATTTATGATAAAAACCCTCCAGAAAGTAGGCATAGAGGGAACTTACCTCAACATAATAAAGGCCATATATGACAAACCCACAGCCAACATTGTCCTCAATGGTGAAAAACTGAAACCATTTCCACTAAGATCAGGAACAAGACATGGTCGTCCACTCTCACCACTATTATTCAACATAGTTTTGGAAGTGTTAGCCACAGCAATCAGAGAAGAAAAAGAAATAAAAGGAATCCAAATCGGAAAAGAAGAAGTAAAGCTGTCACTGTTTGCAGATGACATGATACTATACATAGAGAATCCTAAAGATGCTACCAGAAAACTACTAGAGCTAATCAATGAATTTGGTAAAGTACTAGGATACAAAATTAATGCACAGAAATCTCTTGCATTCCTATACACTAATGATGAAAAATCTGAAAGTGAAATTAAGAAAGCACTCCCATTTACCATTGCAATGAAAAGAATAAAATACCTAGGAATAAACCTACCTAAGGAGACAATAGACCTGTATGCAGAAAATTATAAGACACTGATGAAAGAAATTAAAGATGATACAAATAGATGGAGAGATATACCATGTTCTTGGATTAGAAGAATGAACATTGTGAAAATGACTCTATTACCCAAAGCAATCTACAGATTCAATGCAATCCCTATTAAACTACCACTGGCATTTTTCACAGAACTAGAACAAAAAATTTCACAATTTGTATGGAAACACAAAAGACCCCGAATAGCCAAAGCAATCTTGAGAAAGAAAAACGGAGCTGGAGGAATCAGGCTCCCTGACTTCAGACTGTACTACAAAGCTACAGTAATCAAGACAGTATGGTACTGGCACAAAAACAGAAATATAGATCAATGGAACAGGATAGAAAGCCCAGAGATAAACCCACGCACCTATGGTCACCTTATCTTTGATAAAGGAGGCAAGAATATACTATCGAGAAAAGACAGCCTCTTCAATAAGTGGTTCTGGGAAAACTGGACAGCTACATTTAAAAGAATGAAATTAGAACACTTCTTAACACCATACACAAAAATAAACTGAAAATGGATTAAAGACCTAAATGTAAGGCCAGACACTATCAAACTCTTAGAGGAAAACATAGGCAGAACACTCTTATGACGTAAATCACAGCAAGATCCTTTTTGACCTACCTCCTAGAGAAATGGAAATAAAAACAAAAATAGAGAAATGGAAATAAAAACAAAAATAAACAAATGGGACCTAATGAAACTTAAAAGCTTTTGCACAGCAAAGGAAACCATAAACGAGACAAAAAGACAACCCTCAGAATGGGAGAAAATATTTGCAGATGAAGCAACGGACAAAGGATTAATCTCCAAAATTTACAAGTAGCTCATTCAGCTCAATATCAAAAAAACAAACAACCCAATCCAAAAATGGGCAGAAGACCTAAATAGACATTTCTCCAAAGAAGATATACAGATTTCCAGCAAACACATGAAAGAATGCTGAACATCATTAATCATTAGAGAAATGCAAATCAAAACTACATTGAGATATCATCTCACACCGGTCAGAATGGCCATCATCAAAAAATCTAGAAACAATAAATGCTGGAGAGGGTGTGGAGAAAAGGGAACCCTCTTGCACTGTTGGTGGGAATGTAAATTGATACAGCCACTATGGAGAACAGTATGGAGGTTCCTTAAAAAACTAAAAATAGAACTACCATATGACCCAGCAATCCCACTACTGGGCATATACCCTGAGAAATCCATAATTCAAAGAGTCATGTACCACAATGTTCATTGCAGCTCTATTTACAATTGCCAGGACATGGAAGCAACAACCTAAGTGTCCATCGACAGATGAATGGATAAAGAAGATGTGCCACATATATACAATGGAATATCACTCAGCCATAAAAAGAAACGAAACTGAGTTATTTGTAGTGAGGTGGATGGACCTAGAGTCTGTCATACAGAGTGAAGTAAGTCAGAAAGAGAAAAACAAATACCATATGCTAACACATATATATGGAATCAAAAAAAAAAAATGGTCATGAAGAACCTGGGGCAAGATGGGAATAAAGACACAGACCTACTAGAGAATGGACTTGAGGACATGGGGAGGGGGAAGGGTAAGCTGAGACAAAGTGAGAGAGTGGCATGGACATATATACACTACCGCATATAAAATAGATAGCTAGTGCGAAGCAGCTGCATAGCACAGGAAGATGAGCTCAGTGCTTTGTGACCACCTAGAGGGGTGGGATAGGGAGGGTGGGAGGGAGGGAGACACAAGAGGGAAGAGATATGGGGATATATGTATATGTATAGCTGATTCACTTTGTTATAAAGCAGAAACTAACACACCATTGTAAAGCAATTATACTCCAATAAAGATGTTTAAAAAAAAAGAGTAAATACTGCAAACAAATAATGCTGAAAAAAATAAAGAAAAAAGATATGAAATGGAAAAAAATAAAATAAAATAAAATGATACAGAAGTTCAGGGAAGAAAAAAAAAAACTTTTCCTCTATTCCCTTATGCTCTGTCCCTGAGACCTGCAATTAAATTGACAAAAGATAGATTAACAGAAAAAAAGGCAAAGTTTACTTGATGTCAATATTTAAATTTTTTATGCAAAGAGGCTTTCATAGAATATAACTGGAGACCCAGAGAAGCTTATATACCCGGAGCTTATACACCATCTTAAAGGGTGATAAACTCTGGAGAAATGACAAGACAAGGGAAAAGGGGTTTGAGCTTCTAGGGGTGGTAAATTATGGCAAGATAAATATATGGGAAGACACTAATAAAAGGTAAAGGCCAAAAAAAAAAAAGGTAAAGGGTATTTTAGTGAAGTTTGTTTGTGTAGACCATCTCAGTGCCAACTTTCTATCTCCAGTGATAGCAGTTATTCTCCTGGTATAGGAGAGAGGAGAGGGAAGACCTTCACCAAAGGATATTTATGTCCCATTTTTAGGCAGATAGTGGAAGGAAAAATAGTTCTTTCCGTGTTTGCTGCTTCTTAATTGCCTTCAGCTCAAAGTAAACTTTATTCTGAAGTGGCATGTTTTGGGGTGGCATATCCCTTCAGAAACATGGGAAAGTATATATAGAAAATTCAGTAATATAGAATTTTGGATCTATGAAAGTGATGTGAAATATTTAATAATTATAGATCCTACCCATAAGAAGTGGTTTAGCTCATTTAAAAAGTCTGCCAGTCAGGAATAGATCCCATTTCCACTCAAGAGACTGCCAACTTGATAGCCAGTATGACCTTATTTAAGGGTATGTTATAAACAAACACAAGTTCTTAGAGAGGACTTGCAAAAGAAATTTAATTTATCCATTACTAAGGATCATTATGATTAAACAACATTCTTTAAATCCAAAGGTCACCTGCCAGGTTCCTGTGGCTAGCAGATAAGAGTATTTTCAAAACTCTTCGATAGAAATCAAAGATGAAGTGGAAAGCTACTGTTAGCATAGACAACATTACCTTTAGGTAAATCTAGCATACAAAAAGTAAGCAATAAAAACTACCTATAAAGATGAGAATCTGAAACTTTAAGGTGTTTACCTTAGTTATCATTCACTCCTACTGATTAGTATAAAATCCAAACTCCCTTATATGGCTTATGGGCCCTTTTATATTTTGGCCAAGCTCATTGCCTAATTTCTACTCTTCTTTCCTGGACCCCTCTTAAGACTATGTTAGCTCCCCCGCCAATGTTAAAAACTCCTATTAATGACCCTCTCTAGTGGTGGTGGAGTAGGAGGTAGGAAAGGAAGAAAATAAAGTAAGTATAAACTTGGAAATCTCTCTTTTAGCCCAATGAAGTATTTAACCAGGCAGTTAATCTTGATGAAAAAAATCCATGCAAGGGTTAAGTCCAAAAGGGAATAACAGTTACTTTCTAAACTGATCATCTGTGCTTAGACAGGCAAGACAGAGAATTTCTCAAGAACCAAGATGGGGTGGGAATGGGGGAACAATATTGGGGTTATCAAGGTCTTGGTGCTCTCTTAATATAATAGGGAACTCACATTAATTGAAAAGAAAGCATGCAATATGCCCTATTGCAATCTCTATCTGTGGAGAATGTCAGGAAATGTTTTAAATACCATTCTGAACTCCCTCTTTCCTTTATTCTCCTTCCTGACCTTATAACAGGAAACTCTCTCTCCAACTCCAACACTTACAGGTCAGAGAAAACAGGTACCACTTAAGTGTATCGGAATCTAACAGCTCTATAAAAAGGTTATATACTCTTGACAATTCTATAGCCAGGTGCTGAGTAATGTCCACCTTTTTTCTTTCTTACTCTAAACTAACCTTTTTGGTCACATTTTCTATGTTTATGTTTTTGAAGTGATTACTAGTGTAGGCAGTTGCTACCACCACTGAGTGGGCAGCCTTCACAGGTTAAAAAGTTTTCTTGAGGACATCTATCAGCACCACAGTCTTTGACCAATACAATTTTAATTTTTGTCAAATGTCAGTGAAATGGCCATAGGTTTTAATTAACTATGGAATATAATAAACATTTTAACCTCTAATAAAAAGTGAATGCCATAAAAATCCGTCTGTACTTACATAGTATGATTAAGTCAGAATTCACATATTAAAGAAACTCATATCAGAATCGTTTTACCTTCCACTACCTGATAGATATGTTTCATGTATGTGAATAGCTTCAATTTAACATGCCATAGATCTTCCCCAAGATGTGCAAACCAAGGCCTTGTAAATTAAATTTTCTACCTAACATAAAAATTTCAGCACAGGCTTAATTGCCAATCAGTTTTGAATTAGTAATTTAGCTTTTCCAATTAGTCAAGTATGGTAGTTTCTCATTTTTGAGACTGGCTGTAGCAGGAATGCAACAGGGTAAGTCTTCATCTGCAATGTGACTGATGATACTCCGATGCAGTGCTCACTTTGGCTTATTTTAGGACAAGCTTTACAACACCAATGAGACTTTTACAACACTTAAGACAATATTAATTTCTAATAATGTCACAGCTTTAAGTTTGAGTCCAAGTTAATGTTCAAGCTCCTAATGCTCTAATCCTTTATTTAAAAAAATAATAATAGCTAACATTTATTGATCATTTACTACATGATCAGTCCTTCTGGCCACTTCAAATTGTATTATTTCATTTAATCCTCATAAATAACCTTAAGAGCCCATCCTATTATTGTCTCTATTTTACAGAAAGGGAAAGTATCCACACGGAGGTTAAGTCACTTGTCCAAGATCCCACAGCCCATAAGTGATGGAGCCAAAATTCCAACCCAGGACCTCTGCCTCCAGAGACTAAAGGTCTATTCTGTAAAACACTGGAAGCTGATCAAAGGCTGCAAGAGACTCTAAAAATCTGACATCATGTTGAATTTGCCGTATTTTGTCTTGGCTGCTGAACCTAAAAAATCTCAGGTAATCTTTCTTAATTGTAAATTAGGGATAACAGGAACATTAATTTATTGAGGAATTACAAGAGTTAATATATTTAGTACCGAACTTGGAAGATAGTAAGCACTCGGAAAACACTGCCTCTTAACCACACAGCTCCGTCAAAGCCTGGTGTGAGGGAATGGACCTTCTGTTGTCTGTGCACCTACTAAGAACCAGGGAGCACTGTGCCCATCACAGAACGGTATCTCAATGAATCTTCACCCAGGCCCCCCGAAGCAAGGTTATTACCGCCCTTTCCCCATTTAACAGATGAAGTAACTTAGGCCTAATCGGCGTCCTAAGCTGGTGAACTGGGTTGAGGAGGAGAGGGGCAAGCCCTGGGATCCAACCAGCGCGACCCCTACCCTCAGTTTGCTCTCACCTGTGAGGTCCACACGCGTCCGGACGCCGGTTTCGCCATCCTGGACCTCCACGGCGGCTTCCCTCGCCCACTGCCCGGAGCAGCTCCGGGAAGACGCCCCTGTGGCCCCGCCTCCAGGCGGCCTCACCTCCGTGCTTCTACTCAAGGCTACTTGAGGTGAAGCGAGGAGTGCGACCGAGATCAGGCGCGCCAGGTAGACAGGAAACTCACGCTTTCTGCAATACTAACTCTACAGCTCTCTCGGCTTCCCCGCCCGCCGAGGCCTCCGGGAGCAGCAGCCAATGGTCGCCAAGCCACTGCCAGTTGCAGCCAATTGGAAGGCATCAAGCCTTCCGGGGAAGGCGTGCCGAACGCAGCAACCACGCCCCCGGCTCGAACACTGGCCTCCGGGGTGGGTAGCGGCAAAAGTTGGCAGAAGCAACGTGTATTTGCAGGGATTGGCTGGCGCGGCAGCGTGCGGAGCGCTGATTGGTCGCCGAGATATGGACTGATTCCGCGTCGGGTGAGAGTTGACGGTCTCCGGGCCACCTGCGTGTGTGGAGTCGCCCGTGGGTTTGGCTCTGGAAGGGTGCCAAGTGGCCAATTAATTCTGAAAGAATTTCGCGTGGCAGTAAATCCAGCTGGGAGAATACGGACGCGAAGAGGGAGTGAATGACGACGGTGAGGGATAAGGCTGGAATTTAATTGCTTAAATTCGCTGTGAAGATCTAGTATCCCGCGGCTGCATTGCCCCTCCCAAGGCCATAAGTCAAATAAGAAATGAGGAAAAAAAAAATTGCACCCGTGCGAGGATGACCGGCTCTTCGGCTTCCTGCCGCCTCCCGTGACTCAAAGCTGAGAGTAGTATACGAGAAAACATGTAAACAAAGTCACTGCCACAGTGTGAATTGATCTTTCGCCAAATGTTTATGCTCCGATATGGGAGTTCAGAGGACAACCTTTTAAGTAGGGAAGAGTTGGGGTGCGCAGGTGGCTTTAGCAGCCTCACAAAGTGTGCTGGTTTTCATCTATTTGAAGGTGAGTGACATTTATACCAGTGTCTGTGAAGTCACCCATCTGATAGGATGCTTGGCAAATCTGAATACTAAAAATCTGGTGTTTGCAAATTACATATACCAGGATATGTAGTTTGAGAACCAAGAATAGGAAGGAATGCAAGGCTACACCATTAGGCATTTTTGATAGACTTGCACTGAGAATAAGCAATACTTCATAAAAATTTTAATTAGCATCACTAAAAGAATCACCAAACACCACTTGCTAGTTATTATTGGCAGATTTTACAAATCTTACCTCATTGTTTATATATAAAAGGAATAATAATTTGGTGATTACTTTTCCGTTATCTTATATGTATTCATCTGTAAAACACACCTACCTTGGGGGGCTGTGTGGAGTTAATGAGATATAAAGTATGTAAAACTTTAACCAAAGCACTTTTCCATGACTATCTCAAGGTATTATCCGTACATACATGCAAACAAGAACCACGATAATTGGCCAATAATAACTAGCAAGTGAATGGAGCCCCAGGCATAGATCGTTAAGGCAGATTACGTAATTTCTGAGTAGCTGAACTGGAATTTGGTCCATGTCTTCTGGATTCTGAAACTGGGGCTCTTAACCCCCATGAAACTCATAATGTGTTTCACAGGCTGTCAGGCACATACCTGTGCACAGCAGGCGGACCAGAAATGAAAGTCCTAATCCCTGCCTGGAAGGTTTACACAGTTAAATGGTGGAGAGGAACAAGTCCACTTAACCATTTCAGAAAAGTAGAAGATTAGTATCTCTCATTATTAGACTTGAGCTGGGTACATTGCTCAGTAGCTTTGCATATTCTCTTACAGAATCTGGTAGAATATGTTTAAAAGAAAATCAACTTGACTTTTTTTTTGAAAGGGATTGCTGCATAAAGTCATACATCACACTTACTCCTGTAGGGAGGTTTTGTTTCTTTGCCCTTTGCTCTTCATCTTTTGCCTTGTTTTTCTTGGTTAGAAAGAAGTTGGGCTAATTCAAAACCCCTCTGTGTCTATCAAAGTGGAATGCTACTAAAAGCAAAACTGCAGGTTCAGAAAAAATTAAATAATATTATCTGAAGCTATTATTGAGGACCATGAACCAGGCACAGTGCTAAGCATTTTACATGTATTAACTCATTTAATCCTGATAACCTCATAAGGTATGCATTATTATTATTATCCTCACAAGAGAACAGTAATATATAGGGCAACAGACAGGTCCCCTATCCAAATAGTTTGGAATAGGTGGAGTAGATGGAAATTAGCTTTCCATCTAAAGTTTAAGTATAAAAGAGATATATAATGTATTTGACCAGCTATAGAAAGTCACCCTAGAGAGGAAAAATAGCTTCCCTGCCAATCCCTGACTGTAATCAGACTGAATATATTAACATATCTAAAAAAGGAATTTTCAAGAAGAAAAACAGAAAAAATTCCAAAACACAGAAATAATATATCCACTATTTCTGCCAGGAGGCAATAAATCTAGAACTAAAAAGCAAAATAAAAACATGGAAAAAATCCCCAACTACTTGAAATTTTTTTTAAAAAATCTGTCCCCCAAACTTTGATCAAAAAGAAAATCAAATATTACATACTGAAGAATGTTAATAAAATATTTCAAACATTAATATTAATAAACATTAATAAATATTAACCCCTTAGAAAAATTCATAGCCTTAATTCAAGTCAACAAGTATTTATTAAATCCCTGCTGTAGGAAACCTGTTGAAGCTGGGGCAGTTTATAAAGTGACCCCCCAACCAATTCCAGAGCTGGATTGAATCCTGAACCTTTTATTTATATAATCCAATAATTTTTTTAACATCAGTTTGAGCTGACTTTCCCTCGTTTAGGATGAAAAGAGCTTTTAGGGAATAGAGGACCCCTTTTCTCTTGTGACACTTTCTTCCTTTGGTCAATTAATCTATGACAAAGGAAGCAAGAATATACAATGGAGAAAAGACAGTCTCTTCAATAAGTGGTGCTGGGAAAACTGGACAGCTACATGTAAAAGAATGAAATTAGAACATTCTCTAACACCACACACAAAAATAAACTCAAAATGGATTAAAGACCTAAATGTAAGACAGGATACTATAAAACTCCTAAAGGAAAACATAGGCAGAACACTCTTTGACATAAATAGCAGCAATACTTTTTTGGATCCGTCTCCTAGAGTAATGGAAATAAAAACAAAAATAAACAAATGGGACTTAATTAAACTTAAAAGCTTTAGCACCACAAAGGAAACCGTAAACAAAACGAAAAAGCCTATGAACTGGGAGAAAATATTTGCAAATGATGCTACTGACAAGGGATTAATTTTCAAAATATACAAACAGCCCATGAGGCTTAATATCAAAAAAAAAAAAAAAAAAAACTCAATCCAAAAATGGGCAGAAGACCTAAATAGACATTTCTCCAAAGAAGACATACAGATGGCCAACAGGCATGTGAAAAGATGCTTAACATCACTAATTATTAGAGAAATGCATATCAAAACCACAGTGAGGTATCACCTCACACCAGTAAAAATGGCCATCATTAAAAAGTCTACAAATAATAAATGCTAGAGAGGGTGTGGATAAAAATGAACCCTCGTACACTGTTGTTGAGAATGTAAATTGGTGCAGCCATTATAGAAAACAGTATGGAGGCTCCTTAAAAAACCAAAAATAGAGCTACCATATGATCCTGCAGTCCCACTACTGGGTACATACCTGGAGAAAACTCTAATTTGAAAAGATACATGCACTCAATGTTCTGGTGGCACTATTCACAATAGCCAAGACATGGAAACAACCTAAATGTCCATAGACAGATGAATGGATAGAGAAGATGTGGTACATATATGCAATGGAATACTACTCAGCCATAGGAAAGAATGAAATAATGCCATTTGCAGCAACATGGATGGACCTAGAGATTATCATATTAAGTGAAGTTAAGTCAGACAAAGACAAATATCATATGATATCACTTATATGTGGAATCTAAAAAAAATGATACAAATGAACTTATTTACAAAACAGAAATTAGACTCATAGACATAGAAAACAAGACATACACACTACTGTAGATAAAATAGGTAAACAACAAGGACGTACTGTATAGCACAGGAAACTATGCTCAATATCTTGTAATAACCTATAAGAAAAATATCTGAAAAACAATGTGTATATATATATATATGTATATGTACAACTGAATCACTTTGCTGTACACTTGAAACACAACATTGTAAATTAACTATACTTCAATAAAAAAAAACTTTAAAAGAAGAATATCTTCTTTGCAGCGTTTTAAGTGTTCAAGACTGGCTGCAGAGGCTGGAGGCTGGCACAGATTTGGCACTGGTGAGCACAGAGAAATGGTAGCAGGGTTTGGGGGGAAGCCCTTGGATGAGAACACGAGTTAGAGTGTGGAACAGAGGTCCCCAAATCTCCCATACATCTGCCTCATGGATGGGAAGCATTTAAAAATACAGACTTCAAGCCCTATCCTGAAACTACTAAATCAGAATCTTTGGAGGTGGGGATCTCTGAATGTGACTTCCGGATGATGTCCCATAGCAAATCTAAAACCAGTCTGGGGACTTCCCTGGTGGCACAGTGGATAAGACTCTGCGCTCCCAATGCAGGGGATTGGTCAGGGAACAAGATCCCACATGCATGCTGCAACTGAGAGTTTGCATGCTGCAACTAAGGAGCTGGGAGCCACAACTAAGGAGCCCGCCTGCCACAACTAAGACCCAGTGCAGCCAAATAAATAAATATTTACAAAATAAATAAATAAAATAAAATAAAACCAGTCTGACTAGTGTTTAAGCACTAGCAGGAAAGAAAAGGAAGCAAGGTTTGTGTGAGAAGAGAGTGGACCAGAGGCACAGGCAAATGTTAAGATTCAGTGGGTAAAATACTGAATTGTCCTTATTATTTATTTCTGTTACTTAAATTTGTGCTTTACTCTTCTGTGCTGTCTGCTCTATTGTTTAAAGCTTATGCTAATTTATTTTTTTTTAAGTGCACTTTTAAGAAAATTTAGGGCAACTGAATAGTAAAACATGCTCTACCAATGTATAGAAAATATTCATGTTAGACCATGATTAAAACAAACAAAACAAGCAAACAAAACTCAAATTTTACTTGTTCATATATCAAAATATTCAGATGCAAATGAAGGCCAACCAGCAATATTATAATCGTCATAAATTATATAACTGGGGGCTTCCCTGGTGGCGCAGTGGTTGAGAATCTGCCTGCCAATGCAGGGGACACGGGTTCGAGCCCTGGTCTGGGAAGATCCCACATGCCGCGGAGCAACTGGGCCCGTGAGCCACAACTACTGAGCCTGAGCGTCTGGAGTCTCTGCTCCGCAACAAGAGAGGCCGCGATAGTGAGAGGCCCGCGCACCGCGATGAAGAGTGGCCCCCACTCGCTGCAACTGGAGAAAGCCCTCACACAGAAACGAAGACCCAACACAGCCAAAAATAAACATAATAAATAAATAATAAATAAAAATTAAAAAAAAAAAATTATATAACTGGCTGATACCAAATTCACCCTTGTAGATAAAATCTATGGACTGTTTAATATAGTCCAGGCACTGCTCTAGGTAGATATTATCATGATCTCCATCTTGCTTACTAGGAAACTGAAGCTTAGGAAGTTTAGGTAATTATCCTAAAATCACATAGCTAATGAGTGACAGAGGTCAGATGTCAGCAGGAAAGCTGATGCCCCATCAGGGACAGCAGTAGAATTTCTGTCTGGGTGTGGGAGGCCATGCCAGCTCATGTGTACTCACGGTACCTGAAGATCAGGAGCCTGTAGGCAAAGCCAGCCCACAGTCGAGGCCGACAGAAAAACACACTGGTTGCTTCACGTGTGGCTGAGCACAGTTGGTAGCAGCTTGCTACCTGTAAAGACGGTTATTGAAGTTAAAGAAATTTCCTGTTGTCTTTAGGTTCACAAATGGTCAGAACATCGATACATGACTGTAAAGTGAAACCAAGCAGAGGGAAGTGCCGGTCTCAAACACCAGAAGTTAGGTTGAGTGTTTGTGTAAAAGAAAGGACTCTACACGCAGAGAGAGAAGAGAAAGGACCAACTATAGTCCATATCTGTGGACTGATATGATCAGCAAGGTAACTCTGATAGAATTATTTTTTTAATTTATTTCACCCTGAAACAAGGGTCCGCAAATGACAACCCATGTGCCAAATTAGGTCTGCCACATTTTTTGTAGGTAAAATTTTGTTGGAACATAGGCACACTCACTAATCTATGTACTATGATTGCTCTCACACCACAATGTCATGATTGAGAAATGGCAACAGACACTATGTGGTCTGCAAAGATGGAAACATTACTATCTGAACCTTTATAGTAAAACTTTGCTGATCTCTGCTCTAAAACATATTTCACAAATCTAGGTTTAAGATTTAAAATTTAAAAGAGATAAACGCAGTCTTGATACACATCTGAGAGCCCTTATTTCCTTGAATCACAGGTATCAAACACATGGGGAGGTAAAACCACTTGAGAAGGAACAAAGTATAAGAGAATTCAGTTGGACCAGGACCTTTGACTTACAAGGTCAATTTTTCCTCCAAAGGAAATCTCCTGTTTCTGATTTCACATTTTCTCTCTTAAGAACTCGTGCTTCCATAAATTTGTCAGTGAGGGCCTGCTCTGTGTCAGAGATAATTCTAAAATATTTACATTCATAATCTGACTACTTCTTCTTTATCTCCTTCCCCCTTTTCTCTCCCTTTTCTCTCACAGAATTAGAGCTGTTAATTTTTAGCTGGGCACATCAGAGTCCAGAAAAACAGACATTTCCCAGGCACTCTGATAGCTAGAGCTCTGAATGGACTTGGGTCCGCTAATAAGATGTACTCTTGAGAGATCTGAAGAGATGTCAAAATCATGCTTTACTGCTTCTGCAATTCTAGGCAGGCTTCTGTCTTCCAATGCCCTGACCCAGTTTAAGGTTGCCTTATGATCCCAATGGTTTCCCAGCAGCTGTAGGAACATCTGCATTGCTGGCTCCACACTGTTGAATTGTTCAGAAAGGATTTCTTCAACCCTCCAACTGATTCTCTAAGCAATAACAAAACCTGTACTAAATCTTTTTCTGATTAGACTAGTTAAAATGGCTTCTGTTCTTTGCAAGTGAACGTTGGCCAATACAAAATCTGGAATTTAGAAATGGGGTGATGCCCTAAAGTATATTAATGTACGTTTTCTTGACTTAGCAGTCCAAGAAGCAGATGATGAGGAAGGACAGGTAGCAGTTGGTCCTCCTCATCCACGAGTTCTGCATTCACCAATTCAACCGCAGAACCTGAGGACACTGAGGGCAAGCTATATCTCTGCTAAGGAAAGGACAGAGAATCTAAAGCTGTAGCAGAGAATCTCAACCTGTGTCAGAGAATCTAAAATATTTGTAAGCCTGACGATTTGGTGCTTCACAGCGTTAAAAAATGTCCACTGTGTCTGTACCTCCACACTAAAGTGATAATAAGAGTTAGCTGTGAAGGAGTACAGTGGCCCCAACTATTTACAAGGATCTCTAGAAAGCCTTCTGGGCTGGGCAAGAAGAATCAGTACAGCAGCACAGATCAGATTAAGGGTGTTGCCCTACCACTCAAGACCCTTATTTTAGGGCATTATGGAAGCTGCCTCTATTAGTTGCTAGGGCTGCTATAAAAAGGTACTGCAAACTGGATGACTTAAACAATGGAAATTTATTGTCTTACAGTTCTAGAGGCTAGAAGTTTGAGATCAAGGTGTCCACAGGGTGGTTTCTTCTGAGAGCTGAGAGGGAAAATCTGTTCCTTGGCTCTCCCCTGGATTCTGGTGGTTTACTGATAACCTCTGGTGTTCCTTGGCTTGTGGCTGCATCACCTTGATCTCTGCCTTTATCTTCACATGACATTGTACCTGTGTGCATGACTGCATCCAAATTTCCCCTTTTTTTATAAGGACACCAGTCATACTGGGTTAGGGCTCACCCTAATGATCTCATTTCAACTTGATTACCACTGTAAAGATCTTGTCTTCAAATAAGGTCACATTCTGAGGTACTGGGAGTTAAGAATCAAACATATCTTTTTGGGGGGTACACAATTCAACCCATAAACACCATAATTAGGTTGAAAAGAGGCTGTGCAGATCATAGCAGGTAATAATTAAAACAAGATCTGCAGACTTTTATATATATATGTATTTGATTGATAAATATATATAATACATATGTGTGTATATACATATGTACACATATGTGTGTATACACACATATGTGTATATACACATATATACGTGTGTGTGTGTATACACACACACACACACACACATATATAATGTCTAGATGATTTCTTTGGGTACAATTTTTACACTGCAACTGACCAGAAGAAAGACTGGATGCCTATTAAGTTAAGATGAAATTCTTTACCAGAGAAACCATAAACCTGGCCTGCCAAAGCCTGACTGAGTATAATGCAAACTTAAGTACCCAAACCTACACTAGCAAAAAGCAGGATGTGAAAGTTTTGCAGCCCCAAGAAGGGCAGACTCTCCAATGCTCAATGAAGATGTGATCGAGGAGGCTAATGGACAAAGAAGGACCTCCAAGAAAACAAAGCCAGTAGTCATGGAGATGATAGAGGAACCAGAGGTTTTTTGGATGGGGTAACCTAGAAAATTATAATAGTCTATTGCCAGGGCAGACATCTCTGAAATTTCTGCCCATTGCAATATTTTTTTTTGGAAGGGAACTTTTTATTATAGTTATCCTGTTCCTATTCCACCATAGAAGTGGTGTGTGTGTGTGTGTGTTGGGCATGGGGGAATAACTCACCAGCCACTTCCTGGATCACCTGTCCACAGGTAGCCACATCTGGACCTAATGGAGAGAACTTTGTGTCACTCAGATATCCTGGTCTTTGAGCTGGGTTTAGTCTCTGGAAGATGGAACTTTGAAGTCATTCCTCTTAGGTAAGGTATGAATTTTCCCTATTTGGGAAAAAGGGTGCTCACAGATCTCAGGGATGGAAGTGGTGGTCTATGGCAGACTGCTAGATGTCCTCCAATAGCTGTTCTTCCCCTTTCTTTTAATCTATGGTGATAGAACCTCCAGTGTTTTATTTGGACATAAGATCACTCTAAATAAAGACTATATATCTGAGTCTCCCATGCAGCTACAGCTGTGGTTATGAATTAGTTTCTGCCAATCAGATGCTCTCTTGAAACATTTAGAAGGCAAGAGCCAGGAAAGGCAATGTGGAAGTCTCTGGTTTGCCTGCAGTGGCTTCTTGATCAGAGAAGCTTTCCTGGTCATGGTAGAAGCAAAGTAGTTTTAAAACTGGTAACCAGGGCTTCCCTGGTGGCGCAGTGGTTAAGAATCCACCTGCCAATGCAGGGGACATGGGTTCAAGCCCTGGTCCAGGAAAATCCCACATGCCGTGGAGCAGCTAAGCCCGTGCGCCACAACTAATGAGCCTGTGCTCTAGAGCCGATGAGCCACAATTACTGAAGCCCGCGTGCCTAGAGCCCGTGCTCCGCAACAAGAGAAGCCACCGCAATGAGAAGCCCGCGCACTGCAACAAAGAGTAGCCCCCGCTCGCCACAACTAGAGAAAGCCTGTGCACAGCAATGAAGACCCAGTGCAGCCATAAATAAATAAATAAATAAATAACCGGTAACCATAGCAGTAGCTTCCCAAATGGACAGGTGGCTTCCTGAACATAGAAAGAGGCAATAGGTCCCTTGGTGGCCCAGTTTTACACTATGACTCTCAGATTTATTTTTGAGACCTCAAACTATAACTGATTTTATCAGTCTTCCCTACAGTTCTATAGTGCTCTCTGGAAAATTCCTTTTCTATTTAAACTAGCAGAGGGAATTCCCTGGCAGTCCAGTGGTTAGGACTCCACGCTTTCACTGCCAAGGGCATGGGTTCAATCCCCGGTCAGGGAACTAAGATCCCTCAAGCCATGCAGCACAGCCAAATTAAAAACAAAACAAAACAAAACAAAACTAGCAGAGAGATTCTGTTTACTGCAACTGAATGTGTCCAATACAGATTGGAATTTTTTTTTCATTTTATGGATGAAGAAACTAAGGCTTAGAGGTAAACCAGCTTTCTATGGGGAAAAAAAATGCCCCCATTTGTAGCATTTGACACCATCTGTGGTAAATACTCCTACCATGGCTGATTTCAAGTCTCCAAAGGTTTAAAAACTTTTAGGCAAAATTCCTGAAAGTTTAACAATTGGCTCTTACAAGCTGGCTCCTGTTCTAACACACCCCTGCTTACAAAATTTAAGTAACTTTCCCAAGGTACCAAGTCAGTAAGTATTTAACAAAAAGATTGAAAATAGAATGATATTTATTCTGCCTAAAAAACCATTATACTACAGAATGTTAATTAGAAATATTAAGGAATTCTAAAGAATGTTGTTAAAAGCAATAATGGAACTACATTTATATAAGAAAGCTTCTATCTTTTTTAAAGATAACACACTGAAGTATTTCAAAGTGAAAAAAAAAACATTATCAGGAGAGTTTTGGGCTGCCAGCGTTTACACTAAACAGAAATTTACATCACATGGTATAAATGCTTCCAATGTGTTCACTTCAGAGATTTCATTAATGAATGTTGAGACGGTAGTGGAGAAGTTCATAGTGTTTTTAAAGCTTTAGGTAGGATTGGGGTGAGTAGTCATTACCGATGTTATTACATGCACATGACATAAAGGGGATTTAAACAGCTTAAGACCATCAAAGTTGCAGGTGGAGCTTAAGGAATGAGGGAAATAATTCATAACTTGAAAAATTTAAAGTTGGTGCTTCTTGACTGCTGTGAAACTGAGTTTGTGGTTGAGGTAGTTATGCAACTGACCTACTAGAAAATTCCCGAAGACCAAAAGGTAAACGGAAACTGGGCATTCTTCAAGCATGTTTAGATCATCATAGTATTGCTTTTTGACATTAAATGAGCAATAGAGAAACATATAGTGTACTTTCTATTTTTCTGTGGGGTTTGTGAAGAAATTTGTTGCTTAGTCTAATGAGTTGGACCTGGCCATTGATTGAGCCTCCTGATAGCAATGACGCCAGGCATCTATTTTTTAACCTCGCTGTGACTGTGACGACCCGGCCAGGGCAAAGGGTTTTAGGTAAGTGCTCAGAAGAAACCTTAAAATGAGATGACAGATCTTATTTTTTAAATTTTGAGCAAAGAGCTAAATAATCTGCTAAAATAAGAGATAAATTGTGCAAGGCACACAATTATGAACATTTCTTAGATCTTAGCATTCAAAAATTATAAGGTCCTACTGTATAGCACAGGGAAACTATATTCAATATCCTGTGATAAACCATAATGGAAAAGAATATGAAAAAAGAATGTATACATATATATAACTGAGTCACTGCTGTACAGCAATAATTAGCACAACATTGTAATTCACCTATACTTCAATAAAAAATAAATTTTAAAAATATTATAAGGTGAGAGAGGTAGGAAAGAGAAGTACAAAGGAAAGGAGGCGGGTAAAGCAAGATGTGAGTGGAAGGCTTAGACATGGGCCTTCTCCGTCCATTGAACAAGCCCAGCAAGCCACTGCCCAGCTCCAGGCACTCTGGAGGCACTTGCAGGAACCAGGGGTGGGCTGTGTCCTCTCAGGGATTTATTGACAGGAAGACAGGATGAGTTCTCCTTCTCTAGTCAAGTGACCAAACAGGTTTTGCTTCGACACATTGCAGGGTAACAAATAAATGTATAATAAGATAGAGATAGTTCTCAAATTTGCTATTTCTTTATGTGGAAAGGATATAATTCAAAAGGGACTAAGAGAATTTCTTAGAAGGTAATGTGGAGTTATATGAATCCTGTTCTTTCTCAGATATAATTGCTTTAGAAACATTTGCCCTGGTTTCCTTCTATGAAGAAACCCTTATTGAATAATTAGAAAATATTACTGCCTGACAAGTGAGAATAAATGCTAAGAAAATAGATATTTTAAAGATAAAAGTGAAGACACAGTTTTACCTAAAAATGCCACTGCTTTAAAGATAAATTAATTTTAATTCCTACATCAGTCAATAAGTCTTTTGAATCTTTTGTTTTAATATCTCTTCCACCCATCCTGACGTCTTCATTCCTCTGTCACCACCACAACCTCATGTTTATAGTATTATATTAGAATCTTAATGGTATGGAATACATTTCCCTACTTCCAGTCCTTCTCAGCCCAAATCTGAGAATGGAATTTTCTTTACGGGAAGGTTTAAAGTTTCAAATTCAATATCTTCAGTAGATACCGGGCTCCTCAGGTTATCTACTTCTTCTTGAATAAGCCTTGTGGTTTGTATCTTTTAAGGAATTTGACATTTTTCTTGTTTCTTAAGGTGGAAGCTGATGCCATTGACTCAAGGTCTTTCTCCTTTTTCAATATAGGTATATACAGGAAGAATACTCCCCCTATATTACTGCTTTAGGTAATATTACTTCTTTAGCTGTATACCATAAAATTTCTTTTGCTATGTTTTCATTTTTATTCAGTTAAAACTTTTCTTAATTTTGCTTTAGATTTCTTTATTGACTCATGGGTTATTTAAAAGTGTGTCACTTAATTTCCAAGTAGGGTTTTGTCCAGATAACTTTCTGTTATTGATTTCTAATTTAATTCCATTGTGGTCAGAGAACATACTTTGTATGTCTTTTGATACTCTATCTTGATTGCAAACAGAAATTCAATCCCATATATTTGGACTTGTAGGTTGTTTGTAATTTTTGTGCTATTAAAAACAATTCTTGGACGAAGATGAACTTGGAATCGTTGCACCCATTCTTTAGTATTTTCTTAGGTAAATTCCAAGAAGCAAAAATTCTGAGTCAAAGAGTGTTTACTTTTTATAGAATTTGTATATACTGTTAGGTGGCTTGTTTCATGCTTTTCTTCATATTCAATAATGTGCAAATACTTTCTTCAGATCATTTTTTTCTATAACATGTTCTTTCTGATTGCATAATACTTTATTGATACACCAAATTGTATTTAATAATTCTCTCTTGTTGGACATCTTGGCTCTTTCTAATTTGGGACAAATTTCCATAATGCTTTAATAAATTATATTGTGGATCATTAGTTTCTGGGAAAATATTGACCTCATAAAAGCAGTGATTTGGGAAAATTAGTCAGGGACTAGATATCTGTTGAAGACATTGAATCAAATCAAATCTAACACCATATTAAAAGGATAATAAATTATATTGTGGATCATTAGTTTCTGGGAAAATATTGACCTTATAAAAGCAGTGATTTAGGAAAATTAGTCAGGGACTAGATATCTGTTGAAGACATTGAATCAAATCAAATCTAACACCATATTAAAAGGATAACACATCGTTACCAAGAGGGGTTCATCTCAGGGGTGCAAAGTTAGTTTAGCATTCGGAAAGCCAATCAATGTAACTTACCATGTTAACAGACTAAAAAAGGAAAACAATATCATCATTTCAATGATGAAGAAAAAGCATTTGACAAATACCCGACGTCGATCCTGATAAAAACACTCTGCAAACTAGGAACAGAAGTAACAGCCTCAACCTGACAAAGGACATCTATGTACTGCTAACATAATGATGAAAGGCGACCTTCTTCCTGCTAAGATGAGGAAACAGGCAAGGATGTCTACTCTCACCACTTCTATTCAACATCGTACTGGAGGTTTTCACCAGTCCACCAGGCAAGAAAGAGAAATAAAAGACATTCTGATTGGAGACGAAGAAGTAAAATTGTCTTTAATCACAGATGACATGATCATCTATATAGAAAATCCTATGGAATCTATATATCTATATATTTACTAGAGCCAACAAGTAAGTTTAGCAAGGTTGGAAGATGTGTGATCAATATACTAGCAACAAACAATTGGAAATTGAAATTAAAATAACAACATTTATGATCACATAAAACATGAACTACTTAGAGATAAATATAAGAAAAAAATGTGGAAGACCTGTGCACTACAAATATAATGAGAGAAATTAAAGAACTCCTGGGACTTCCCTGGTGGTCTAGTGGTAAAGAATCTGCCTTACAATGCAGGGGATACAGGTTCGATCCCTGCTCAGGGAACTAAGATCCCACTTGCTGCAGGGCAACTAAGCCTGAGTGCCATAACTACTGAGCCCACGCGCTCTGGAACCCATGCACCACAACTACAGAGCCCATGTGCCCTGGAGCCTGTGTGCCACGACTAGAGAAGAGAAAACCCGCACGCCACAACTAGAAAGAAGCCCGCACACCACAATAAAGAGCCCACGTGCCACAACGAAAGATCCCGTGTGCCGCAACTAAGACCCAACACAACCAAAAATAAAATAAATAAATAAATCTTTTAAAAAAGAAAATAAATTAAAGAACTCCTAAATGAATAGAGAAGAAATGCCATGTTTATGGATAAACATGGATAAAATATCAATTCTCCCCAATTTGATATATAGGTATAACACAATCCCAATTAAAATCTCAGCAGGCTCCTTTGTAGATGTTGACAGCTAATTCTAAAATTCATGTTGAAATGCAAAGGATGTAGAATAGCCAAAACAACTTTGAAAAAGAAGAACAAAGTTGGTTAACTTATACTCTCTGACTTCAAGTTTTAGTATAAAGTTACACTGATCAAGGTTGTGATATTAGAATCAAGAAGACAAATAGATCAGTAGAACAGAATACAGAATCTAGCAATAGACCCACACACATATGCTTAGTTGATTTTCTGCAAAGATGCAAAGGCAATTAGAAGTATGAGGTTAATTGAGTAAATTATTTTGTACAGGATGCAGCCAATAAATTTTGCTGTAAAAATACATATGTCAACATAGTAACATGTTCATAATACATTCAGAGAAAACTGTAGGGTCTAAAACCGTTTATGAATTATTCTATTTTTGAATAGGATCTATATTTTTTTCAAAAGGATACACACACAGATAAATACATGCATACACATACAGTAGTGACTGTTAACAGTAGGAGCTTGGAATTGCTTATAATTTTAGTTTTGCTTTTAATGTTTATGCTTCTATTTTATTTATTTATAATAGATATACACTGTAATAAAAGACAAAACCAAAACATTAAAATGCTGTATAATTATTACATAAAGTGCAATAACAGTATTATTTGGGGAAAAAAGGGGGTTGTGTGTAATATAAAGAATGGAAATATATTCCAAGTAATACAAAGAGAGATGGAGTTACAGATGGTCTTTTAGCTTTCTCTTTACTGGTTTCCAAGTTTTCTACATTGGGCATATCTAGCTTTTAAAAAATTACAAACGCAATCCATATTATCCATACTTGCAATAATTCTCTATAACTACCGGGCTAAAGATCTAACTTCTTAATCTGATGTTAAGATCCTCCACGAACAATATGGCCCAGACTGACCTTTCTGACTTTCCTCTCTTCCCCTGCAAGTCCTCCTGTTCTCTGCTTCATTTACCTGGTCCTGTTCCCGGCACCCACCCTCCCTCCCTTCCTCCATTGCTGTCCCTTCTTACTTGGGCCATGCTTCCTCCTCTGTACCTTTCTACTTCACACCAAAGTTTGAAGTCAAGTTCCTGCTGTCTCTGAAATTTCTCTGAGAAATGCTTTTGTCAAGTTCTATCTGTGAATTCCTATGGCACTTCTGTCTTTCCCATACATTTGACACTTAACCACGTTCCAGTTAAAGGATAAGCGAGCATTAGATTAGTGGGGAGAATTTTGATTCCACGGTACTAATGTACATGTTGACCCTATGCTTAGGTTCTGGAACTAGACTGTTGGGTTTTAAATCTTGGCTTTACCTTGTTAATGGGTGGTTGATCTTGGGGGAAATTTTTAACTCACTTTATCTCAGTTTTCTCTTTTAAAAATTGTATAAAAGAGAACTTACCTCACAGAGTTGCTATGGGGTAAATAAGTAGTACTGAAAAGTATTAGAATGTTTTTTGGAACATAGTAAGCACTCAATAGATGTTAGCTATATTATTACAATGATTGTTTTTATTATCATCACAACCTTAGAACCAAGTCTCAGTCATATGTGTCCTTTTGGTAAACCTGGAAATTTAAGGGCTTAGAAAGCATTCTGAAATAACCCCTATATTTGAATTTCTAATATTTAGTCTCCTTAGTTAATTTAAGATTTCTCATATGCTGTCTCCAAGCAGTATTTAGGCAGCAAATAAAGCTAGAATTTAGAGCTGATTGAAAATTAAATGTCCATTGCAAAGCCCAATTTTTGCCACGAGGTGGCGATAAAAGACTAGTCATGATTTTTAAAATCAACTACAAAAAACATTCATAATTTAAAGAAATGTTCCATATTTCACATTTACTTGCATGATTTCTAATTGCTCCCTCCTCAAATAGGGAAGAAGGAGAGAAAGGGAACCAGGAGTCAGAACTCTTCCTCTTTGAGACCAGGGGGCTTGTTCAGAGGAGTTAGTATTTTAGGGACCTCCCTAGCTTGGCTGCACACCCTGACGAGAAGCCTGGCAAAGGTCGTGTTCTATCAGAAGCACTGCTTGCCTAACCTGTGCACTCTGGACATGAGGAATCTTGATTTTTCCATCACTTGCTGCCTAATAATAGGGGAAGGCTTCTTAACCTGCAAGCTCCCTCTGGCTTAACTGTTCCATAGGCGAGAGCAATGCTGTGGTCTGACATGATAGGGCACGGGCATCCAGCAAGAAGATGGAGACAGAAATGAGGTTTAATGCTGGGGAGGCTGCCAGTGACTCATATGAGCAACCCGTCCAGGTTCAAGGGAAGGTCTCAGTCCCTAGGAGTCAGTGCTGTAATATGAAAATACAAAATTTTCTTAGTCTCTGTATCTGCAGGTCCTAAACATTCAGATTTAAAATATGGGATTGTCCACTGTATTTAAAGTTCTTGAATATATTCTCCCCAAGATAACTGCCACCAGTCTTTTTTTTTCTTTTTGTCATGCCGCGCAGCTTACAGGATCTTAGTTCCCCAGCCAGGGATCGAACCCAGGCCCACGGAAGTGAAAGCGCCGAGTCCTAAACACCGGGCTGCCAGGGAATTCCCCAGCAGTCACTTCTTGCCAAGGAACATCTCCTCTCTGCACCAGCGGGAGGAATGTCTGTGTGGTTCTGGCTGCTGCTTCTGTCTGCCACACGTGTGGAGCTCGGAGAGAATCACATCCCATCCTCCTTTTGCTGGGGAGTAACTTCCAGATCCAGGTCAAGTCTCCAATTGGTCTAAACATAGACTCCATTCTCCTGCAATTCTATAAATGTTCTCTACAGATGCCACTTCTCAGGAGGATTCGTTATTATTACTGTGGTAAAAACATCAAAAAACATAAAATTTACCATTTTTAAATACACAATTCAGTGGCATTAAGTATATTCACAAATTGTGCAACCATCACCACTACCCATTTCCAGAAGTTCTTCATCATTGCAAACAGAAAATCAGTGCACATTGGACTAAACCTTCCCATTACCTCCTCCCTCAGGGGGTTACTTGTAAACAGTTTTGGTGCCCACAAAACCTGCAGCTGTTTTTACACTTCTTTTAAAGGACTTTGTTATTTCATTTCTTTTACAGACATTTATTAGGCAACCATACTGGGTGAAATCAAATAAATACCCGAAGGAACTTGCAGCAAAGGAGCTTGTAATGAACTGATATAGAGACATAGATAAATGATATCAGCGCAGTGTGATAAATGCTATGAGAAAGGAAAGACAAGAACTGGCTAGAGATCTAGTGTTTATGGAACACAAACTGTCAGACTGCACCAAAGTGCTTAGGCATTTCATTTCTCTTCATAATAACCCTGTAAAGTAGTTACTGTTACCCCATTTTGCAGATAAGGAATCTGAAATCTAGAAGGATCTAGCAATTTGCCTACAGGAGCTCAGTAGCTCAGGGTGCAGTAGAGGGGGCAAGCCCTAAACAGACAGTTAGGAGTTCTGGGTGCCAACCCAGACTGTGTGATTGACGAGCTTCATGCATGTAGGTTTGTGCTCACGGTTCCCTGGGCCTTAGTTTCCTTTGTATAAAATGGCAGAACTACACTAGTAGACCTCTTAGGACCTTTTCATCGAAAGATAAAAAAGACTGAGTGAATATTGGAGAGTTCTAGTCGCAGATCTGAAGAGGAAACAGACTGAAGAGAATTCTGTACCTCTGGACTCAATGCGGGAGTGCCCCAGAGCTGAGACCCCATTAGCTGGGTAGGTGGGGCTTTGGGACCACAGAAGTGTGGCTTTTAAATCAGTTTGGGACTCAAGACTGCTTAACAGAGGAGGTTGGACTTGGTCTGGTAAATTTTGTTCAGTTATCAATTTATGTTTTCTGCCTCAGTTTTCCATTTTCTTTATGCCGTGTTCAGACAGTTAGCCAAACTCCCCCCTTGCCCCAGGAGAGGACTAAGGCAGGGTGGTTTGTATTCAAACCCACTCAGCTAGGGGATTGTATGGAGGGAGCAGAGGGAAATAGTAACAGGAGAGGACTGAAGATGTAGGTCTTGGATGAGATTCCTCCAGGCTGGGAGGGAGAGAAGATATTAGGTGGGATTCTCAGAAATGCACCTAACTGTGTCCTGGCACTGCTGATGGGGTGGAGATGGAAAATTCTCAGATACATGTGTACATAAAGTGGAGTGTGGGCAGAGGGGACTGTAGCCTCACTTATGTAGCAAATACGGGTAGATCTCCCCATATACATAGCAGAATATGATGCTTCCAGGCCCTGACCAATGCTTTGCTCTCTGCCTGGAGAGGTCCTCCTTTCTTGTCTACTTGTTGACTTTGTGTTGTTGGAGCAAAATTGCAGCAAAGTTAAACAGGCAAGGAAGACCTAATTCAAAGCTACGGCAATTGAGGAGAAGATCCAGAACCAAATCTTAACTCAACTCCACTGAAACAAAGGGCAGGAGGGATTTTTAAGAGCAAAATGAGCTAGTGGAAGAGTACTTGGGGACTTTAGGAGGCTTATCAATGGGATGTGTCCAGCACATTGAGTTATTTCTGATTATGTAAATGGTTTTCTCTGTGATTAGGCCATGTGTTTGCCAATTGGTGCCATAGAAGTTAGGCTTCTCCCTCCCATAGAGAGTGGGTATGGGGGTGCCATATTCCTTGATGATTACATTTCAAAGGAATGGTTCCCAGGTCATTGAGAAATACAGTCTTGGGTTGTAAAACTGGCAAGCCGCTTTTAAGAAGGTTTACATCTCAAAGGGCAGAGAAAAAATTTACAATTACAAGTTTTCTAAAGAATTGCTCTAAGAAAAGGGAGGTCAGGGCCTAGAGTCAGAAGCAAGCCTTTCTAAAGTTGCCAAGCTGAGGGGAACCTTAAGACCATTTGGTCACTTATTTTTATTTAAATTAATTAATTAATTTTATTTATTTTTTGGCTGCGTTGGGTCTTCGTTGCTGCACGCGGGCTTTCTCTAGTTGTGGCAAGCAGGGGCTACTCTTTGTTGCGATGCGCAGGCTTCTCATTGCAGTGGCTTCTCTTGTTGCGGAGCACGGGCTCTAGGCATGCGGGCTTCAGTAGTTGTGGCACGTGGGCTCAGTAGTTGTGGCTCGCGGGCTCTAGAGCACAGGCTCAGAAGTTGTGGCTCATGGGCTTAGTTGCTCCACGGCATGTGGGATCTTCCCGGACCAGGGATCAAACCCGTGTCCCCTGCATTGGCAGACGGATTCTTAACCACTGAGCCACCAGGGAAGTCCCTATTTTTTTAATTAAAAATTTTTTTTTAATTTTTGGCCACGCCACATGGCTTTGCGGTATCTTAGTTCCCCAAACAGGGATTGAACCCAGGAGTTCTAACCACTGGACTGCCAGGGAATTCCTGGTCACTTAGTTTTAAATTCCACTTTTTTGTCACTAAAAATATAACACGTCTCCTGATTCTCTTTCTTTCCCCCATCCCTAATTTTTTACTTCAAAATCTATAGAAATTCTGATTCTTCTTCATGCATCCATCACCAGTATATGGAACTGAACTGCAAGTATTGATTTATATATTTGAGATATTTGAAGCAGGGACGGTATCTTATTCCATCAGTACTGTCATGATCACATGGTTGGAAATGCAGAATAAATATTTGCTAAACTAAGTCTTACCAATTCATACAGGCTATTCCGACTGTTTTCACTGACTGACCTTTCCATCAAACTGGCTAATTACATCAATAAATGCACTTACTTTCCCTCACCTATTTACCACATATGACTTGTTTTTTTGTTTTGTTTTTTGTTAATTTGAATAGTTTGTGTCCTTAGGTTGAGTGATGAGAATTCTAACAGGACACGCTACCACTCAGTTTGAGTCCAGTTCAAAGACTGGATAATTTTATCCAAATTCTCAGTTTTGTTACTAAGTTTTCCATTTTCTCTGTTAGTGACACTCAGGGATGGTAACACCAAAAAGAACCTTCATGGGTGTTATGATGGTTACTTTTGGAAAAGGAATTTGAGTATCCAAATGGCTCCCAATTGTCCATCAGCGAAAACACTGCCCCTCACATGGCCCCATCAGTGATCCTACGCAGGCCAAGATTTCGCCTTCACACAGCGAAGGGAAGCATTGAAGACATGGTTCGCATTGATCTCAAATTCCCTCTTCAAGACTCTCTAGTAAGAGGAAACGTTATTCTTTTGGTCTGAATTATCCAGAACTGGTGTCTATTTTGATTAAATCTACCAGACAATTTCTAGTCAGCTCTGAGCAGTAACCCTATTGAGCCACCCAGATGGCTGAAGATGCCATGCCAACATTCTTTTTCTTAGTATGTTGTCTACCAGACACAGCCTGATTATTACCTTGGGTTTCAATAGGCACAAAAAATATGAAATATTATATGGTTGTTATTTTTATATCAAGCAAGGGCATTATTCTAGTCCTGAGACTTAATTTAGGCAATTCTGGACCAACAGTTCCTGTTGGCCACTAGAGTAGCATTTTGTCCACAGCACCAGTAGGTTACTAATTGGGTCCCATCACATGAAAGAGTTAATGTGTTTCTAAAAATTATTAGTTGCCAGGTCTCAGAAAGTCGGTTATGTCCAGACCACCAGATGACAAGGAAATAACATCACATACAAGTCTCACAATAAAGTGCATCCAAATTAATTTTGCTCAGGCTAGAACATAAGGATTTTTTCAAACTACAAAGAGAATGAGGTCTTTTGAGACAAACCATATTTCTTAAAATATGGGCTTCTGTTTTCAAATATCTCTTCCTCACAGCTTCCATTCTTCTACTGCTTCATTTATATCAATTACAGTGTATTTTTAATACAATTATCTGATTTGTTCACATGGAGATTGATGCAATATATATGCTAGACTGAAAAACAGTTGCATGAGAAATACATATGAGAAGATGGGCTCTCAAGGGAAGAATATGTAAGATGTTTTTTCAGCACTTTTAAATCTGAGACTCTGATTGGTGCTGTGTTTGTTAGAGGCTTGTTATTTATATTGGTTTTTAAAATATTTCCTCCTAAATATCTTTGGTATGGGGGAAGAAAGGTACACATTTAGATGCTAAAACCTCCTCTGTTTTTATGACATCTTATTAATTTGATGTGACATTGGGCTCTGATGCCAGTAAAGCGTTGGCATGAATACATGCTACTAAGTCTGGTTCATGGTGTCTCACATTTTTGAGTATCCTCCACGTTTAAGATTTTTGTTTATACACATAGAGCTTTGGAATGATGTCATTAATAAATTGTATCTCTAGTTCTCTCATGGAAAAGGTCATGCCTCTACAAGGCCACTGAATCAGTTGATTGAATTAACCTTGCATTAAATTCAATTCAGTTAAGAAAGCCCAAACTGCCACGATTAACCATTTCTCACTCTGTGTATCTGCTTAAAGGAGAAAACAATAATCTAACAAAGATAATCATCACACTCCACTTTTTCTCAAGGAGAAAGTTCATTGTATGCACATGGCAATCATTAAACAAAGGAAATAAAATTTAATACATTTATGATAAATCATAAGATAATTATCTTACAATTAAAAAAACTACCATGAAAACAAAGTCCTTACCCACAGATAAAAGAGATAGGCTGGCTAAGAGATGTCAACTTTCTCTAGATCTTGAGTCTAGGCGGATAGATGAGAAAATTATTCCTTTTTCTAGCTGTGCTACTGTGGAAAGTTATTTCATGCCATTTGACATATGTTTTTCGGTGCCCTCATCTGTAAAATGGGAACAAAACCACCTGCCTCTTAAGGTTGATGTAAGAATTAAATAAGACATTGTTTAAAGCACTTAAGAAAAATGATTGGTGCATATTAAATTCTCAGTAAATACTAGCCATTATTAATTTCATTGTTAATTAGAGAGGAAAGGGCCTGAGAAGATAGGTAAAATGTCATAGCCCAATGCCTCCTGGAGAGCTGTGGGGATCAGGAAGTCCCAGGGGTTCATGGTTCCGTCAGCTCTGTCAGTCGTGACATTTCTCTTTCTCCTCCAGACATTTCCCTTGCTTTTCCTCTTGGAGAAACCCACAAAGGTGCTCAGCCTTCTAAATCCCACTCTTATTTCCTTATTAATCACAGATCTCTAGGCCTCTCAGCCTGCTTTCTTCTCTTCGTAACTGCCACTACCCATGTTGTCCCTGGATGTCTTGTTCCTTCCAAGATGCTAGAGTGGGTGTATGAACTCCCCACCTCCTTCATTCATTTCTGGTTTGAAAGTATGAGACTCCTGCAGTGGCATATAAGCATAAGGGAGGATAGCTTATGTAGGAAAAATAAAAGTCAACATGGCTTGCACTGGAGCACAGGGGCAAGGGAAGAAGCAGGAGAGAAGGGGTCAGATCATGGAAGGCCTGGAAGGTTTCGCTGGCAGGCAGGATTTTATCCTGAGGGCAAAGGTGAGCCAATGAGGTACAGTTTAAGCCTGGAGGGACCTGATGACATTTTCATTTTATACTGAGGACTTGGGCTATAGCACTGAGAATGGGTTGGAGGGCCAGATTATTTGAAAGACATAATAGGAGCCTCTTTAAAAGCTGTGGTAATGGGGATGGAGAAAAGAGACCAATATGAGGAGATATTAAGGAGGTAGATTCACCAGGACGTGGTGGCTCACAGGAGGTGGGAAGTGAGGGGCAGAGGGAGGCAAGGACTCTGGGGTTTGTGGCTTGGAAGACTAAGTGAATGATGGACATAATAAGAGGAGCCGGCTGTGAAGAAAGAGAATAAGGTGGAAAAGGCAAGCAAATGGGCTCTCTGCTAGAGCCTGCAGAAGGAACATGGCCCTGCTGCCACTTCGATTTTAGCTCAGTGAGACTCATCTCAGATTTCTTTCTTTGTTTTTAAAAAATATTTATTTATCTATTTGGCTGTGCTGGGTCTTAGTTGCAGCATGCGGGATCTAGTTCCCTGACCAGGGATCGAACCCAGGCCCCCTGCATCGGGAGCACAGAGGCTTAACAGCTGGACCACCAGGAAAGTCCCTCATTTCAAATTTCTGACCTTCAGAACTGTAAGATAAGATATTAGTGCTGTTTTAAGCCAGTCAGTTTGCGATAATTTGTTACAATAGTAATAGGGAACCAATATAGGCCATTTTAGCTCCAGAGCTTTCTGTGAGGTCAGGCAAGGCTGCTCTGGGGCCTACATCATAGTGTGACTTCTCCCTTTTTCCATGCTGCTCCCTTCACCTCCTTTCCACACATGTTGGGGCACCAAGGGCACTCCCAAGTAAGCATCCTCTATGTGAAACTCTGTCTTGGAGTCTGCTTCCCAGAAAACCAACCTGGGACAGATTGTAAAAGCTCATGTTAACTTCCTATGATTGTAAATATATGACTAACAAATATAGTAAAGTTTATCATTGTTATCCCTTTTCAGTGTCACTCAAAAAGTATAATGCCTAACGTGAATTGCACTGGCCCTGATATTAAGACAATGTGAAGTAAATATGAAGAACATGAGCTTGACAGGAAGATATGAGTTCAATTCCAGCTCCTTCACTTGGTCACATTACTTAAACTTTTTGGATTTAATTCCTCTCACTTGCCATCCCCTGCCCCATAAATAGGAATGATAAACACTTTCCCCCACTAGGTAGCATTAGAGTATTTAAACACCATTACTGATCTATGACAAGGGCTCAGTGAAAGATAGTCAAGCCCCCTCAACTCTACCTCACTGTTATAATTGATACTCCAGGTGGCGGAGGCAAGTCACCACTAAACTACATGATTCTGCTGTCAAAATGTGTGCTTCAAGCTAAGAGGGGTCTGGGAGATCAGTGTGACCTGGGGAGGTGAAGGAAGGCTTCTTGAGGGATATGGGAACTTAGCTGGGCTCATAAAAACACCTGAAAGAGAGAAGGGCTGGGAGAAGGCACCATAGGGGTCCTCATTCCAACTCTAGCGTGTAGTTCTAGTTAAGGTAAACAGAATTTGGAAGCGCAAGTACCAGATAATCAAGTTTGCACAGTGATGCACTTGTTTTAGTTGTTTTAACTGGCAACGTTAGACATGGAAGACAGTATATCTTGTAATTTATACAGTGTATTTTGATATGTTTTACATAAATATGAAGTATTATTATAACCAAGAGGAATCTGAGAAGGAAAAAAACTGGATAAGGACAACAATGTTGAGCTATGTACTCATCGCAAATAAATACATAAAACCTTTGAAATTATGACATAACCAGTACTGTTAGATTTATGGTTATAGGTATTGCTCTCATTCCAAGCTCCTACTTTACATTTATCAACTTTATATTCATATGGCATCTCTATTTTCAATGTCTTAGAAATTTCTCCCTCTCCTAGTAACCTTTTCAGCTGAAATTTCATATGCTTCATATTAGCTCAGAAGCAAATTTTTTTTCTGAAAGGTTGAACCCATCTGTTCAGCCATTTCTGAGTTACTCAAGCATGAACAAATGTTGTTTAGGAAATTTGTCAAGATCCACTTTTTATGTGTTCAGATTTAATTCAAGATGGTTTAAATTTAAATCCCCAGAGCTGTCATGCACATATTCTCTTAGGAGAAAAACATTCTTTGCTTTGAGATATAATTGGTTGAGGTTTACACTCCACTTTCTGTGTAAATGGAGTGTGGTTATGAAGAGATCTACTCAGATCCTGGAAAACCTTTTGGGTTTCCAGACTCTCCATGCATATTTATAAGAATGCTTTTTTTCTTTTTTTTCCCCCAAATTATCAACTTTCTAGGAGAACTTGAAGGTAACAACTCCTGTCTGGCTGTTTATTGTCAGAAAATAATAAAATCTTATTTATGAAAAATTTGAAAAATAAAGATTTAAAATATTTATTTATTTATTGAAACTTGGGCATTAGTCCTTGTTCAGTTGTAGACAGCAATATCTGTATTGCTAACAGCATCTTTTAAGCAAATATTATTGGGTATATTGATAAGACTTTTCTAAGATGGCATACTATTCATCATAAGATTTTAAGTGCTCTGAAATACTGGGAACTTACAAAATTAAAAAGAACTAAAGTAGGAATAGGGGGATGGGGTAGAGACAAGAGAGAAGAGGGCAGAGACGCCTTCCTCATGACCTGGCAAACAGTCTCAAAACATACGAATGTATCCTAGTTATCTATTGTCGCGTGACAAATCACCTCAAAACTTATGACTTAAAACAATAATCCTTTTAATATCTCTGGGGGTTGGCTGGGCTCAGTTAGACCATTATTGCTCAGGGTCTCTCATGCATTTGCAGCTTCTAGGGCTAGCATCCTCTGAAGGCTCACTCACTGACTCACTCAGGTATAGCACCTGGGCTGGGAAGCCTCAAACACCTAAGGCTCCTTGGGCATCTCTTTCTGTCTTTACATGGTCTCTCCGCATGGTTTCTCCAGCATGGCAGCTTCAGCATAGCCAAACATTTTCCAAGGTAGTTCAAGGCTTCAAAGATCCGTGTCCCAAGTGAGACAGCCAAATGGAATCTGTATTTTCTTTTCTAACCTGGCCTCAGAAATCAAGACAGTCACAAAGGTCCACGCAGGTTGGAGGGGAGGAGACAGACCCCACCTCTTAATGAGAGGTGCGCCAAAGAATCTGCAGATATGTTTTAAAACTTCCACAGGATTTCATAGACCTCTGGCAGAAAGTCTGGGACAGAAGAGTGAGTCATTCACTAAACCACAAATTGGTTCATTGTGGTTCCTTTTCTGCTGTGGTAGAAGGATACTGCCATGTTTAAGGGCTCCTGCCCTGGAGTTAGAATGCCTGCCTGGGCTTGCCTCTGCCCTTACACTTACTAAGCTTGAAACCTTAAACAAGTTCCGGTGCCTCAGTTTTCTTATAAGTTGGAGATAATGAGAGCTAACGTTTATTGAGCACTTAGTAGGTGGCAGGCATTGTCATAAGTGCATTATATACTATCTTATTTTATCACCAAGATAACTCCATGAGGTAGTTACTTTACCTCCTAAATCATAGGGTTGACAATAATAGAGACATCTTTCAGGTGTGTCTGTGGTGTGGCTCAAATGAGACTTATTACATTCCCTCTTGACATTATTAAACCTGATGGGGCAAATTCTAGTGATGCCAGGTCAGGAGGGTGAGCCATTTCCAGAAATGGACCAAATGTGCACAATGCCATGTAGGAGCGCAGACTGTTCCCAGTCTAGTGCGGAAGACCCAAGGAGGATTAGATTTCTTGTTAGGTGTTAAAAATGCATAAAAGATCAGTCATTCCGGGTCTTACCTGGGGTTACGGGTACAGAATCCAGCGCAGTCCAGCAGAGTAGGACCACGAGCCCAGCTTTGAGTTTGCAAAAACGGAAGCGTTTATCTTTTTCCTGAAAAAGAAATCCATGACTTGGGGCAGTGAAAAGAGTTCTGGCCGGAGAACACGCTCCCTCTGCCTGGAGCGTCCGCAGGTGTCGAGAGCCCGCTTCTTAGCCGGATGCACGACGCTGACACCCTTCCCGGGCGGCCTCCCCTCGCGTCCCCGTCGCCAAGCTCAGTTCCCTGACTCCACGAGCCTCCTCCCCTTCCTCCGTCTCCCCTAAGGTGCCTACTCCCGCGATTGAAGAGCGCCCATCTTCCCAGGCCGGGCAAAACCCGGAGAGCTGGAATCCCTCTCCTGGAGCGCCCGGGCGGCTACTGGGCATGCTCCGTCGTCAGGCAGGTTCGGGGCCGCGAGCGCGTGTGCGCCTCGCAGATTCCTCCTGCGGCCGCGCGTCCTCCGCCTCCCGAGCAGGGAGCGGGCGCATGATGGCGGCGGCGGCGGCGGGGAGCGCCAGGAGCGCCAGGAGCGCCAGCAGCGACAGCAGCGGCGGCGGCGGCGGCGGCAGCAGCAGCAGCGACACGTCCAGCACCGGCGAGGAGGAGAGGATGCGGCGCCTCTTCCAGACGTGCGACGGCGACGGCGATGGCTACATTAGCAGGTACTCGGGGAGGTCCGCGAAACGGGCTGGGGCGCGATCAGCCTCTCGGCGCTGCCCTTGACCTCTCCTCTGGCCCCTCGTCCCCAACTTCCAGCAAGTTGCTCAGAAGCTCACGCGGAAAGTTGCCTGCGACTCTGAGAGCGCGTCGCCAGCTCGGCCACTGAGGCCGAGGGGCTGCTCTGCTTGTCTTCTGGAGGTGCCAGTTAGTCCAACTTTTCCTAGCGCCGTCTTTGTCTGGGCATTGGGAGACATCTCTTTCGGATGCGAGTTCTCCCCCGGGGCCCGGAGCGCTCCTGCCTGTGGGGAGACGAGTTATGGCCACTTGTTCCCGATAGAAGAGGCTGCCCTGCAGATGTGGGTGTCAAGGTGCTGGGCCACCGGGCAGCGATCTTGTCCGGTTGCTCGGTGGACAGACCCGGGGCCGGACCAGGATAGGGATGCGCTGTCAGTGACAGAGTTGACCATGAAAACAAGCTGTGAAAAACTTTCGTGTGGCACAGAGACCCTGCGTTCCCAACTTCGGAGTCCAAAGAATGGGCATAGTTTGCCGCTCAGTACTGATTTAAACCTATTAGCCTGAGGGGAACGACGCGCTCAGGTGCACACTGGGGGTTTACAGGTGAGGCTGGAAATAGACCCTACGCCCTAGCCCGGCTCCGCGCTCTAACCAGGTGAGCCTCCGGAGGGGTCTCGGGCGCCTCTGCGCGACCACTCCTAACCCTCGCTGTGCTTGCTTCCAGCTCCCCTACAGGGGCGGTGTTGCAACGTCAAGCGGCAGGGCTTGGCAAAATAATTACTTCTGCCCAAATTTTTATCACTTATCGGACACTGATGGTGAAGAAGGTAATCGTAATGTTTTCTGGTATGCTTATATGAAAGGTCGACACCGGGCGCTGAAGTCTGTACGCGCCGAAATGTGAATTGCCTTCAAAGGCGTAGGCAGCCTGAATTGTGTACCACATCTTTCTTTAGCCTTTGTCTTGGTGATGCTGAAGATACTCTGAAAATTCCAGGATGCCTCCTGCTGATTGTCCTTGCCTACCTAGAGAAAAAAAGAGTGGGGAATCCCTCCCCACCCCCAAATTAGAAAAAAAAAAAATCTCTGAAACAGGTGGTTTGACATGTAAAAGAATTTGACAGTTAAAAAAATAATTATTTATTTGGGACTTCACTCAATTATGATAATTCTTAGCTGAACTTTATTACTTTTCTGAAGTTTCATTGGGAAACATTAGAAAAATATCAGAAAACTGTATGGAGTAGTTATGTTATGAAATGGAAAAAAATATGTAACTCTAGTTGACCTAATATAGATTTTTATCTGGAAGTCTTTCCCTGTTTGGGTTCTGGGTTAAAAAAATTTCATCCTATAGTTTAGGGTTTTGGGTTTTTTTTAACTTTATTTATTTATTTTTGGCTGCGTTGGGTCTTCATTGCTGCGCGCGAGCTTTCTCTAGTTGCTGAGACAGGGGGGCTACTCTTCGTTGCGGTGCGCGGGCTTCTCATTGCCGTGGCTTCTCTTGTTGCAGAGCACGGGCTCTAGGCGTGCAGGCTTCGGTAGTTGTGGCTCGCGGGCTCAATAGTTGTGGCTCACGGGCTTAGTTGCTCTGCGGCATGTGGGATCTTCCCGGACCAGGACTTGAACCCCTGTCCCTTGCATTGGCAGGCGCATTCTTAACCACTGCGCCACCAGGGAAGTCCCGTTTAGGGTTTTTTTGTTGTTGTTTTTCTACTTGAAAAGCCGTTATCTCATTTGCAATAATAAAAACTATCTACATCCTTCATGTTAGAATGCAAAAAAGAATTTAATTTCACATGGGCAAGAGTACATATAGAAAACTAGCAAAATTCTCTCCTTTCCTCCCACTAATCCTATCAATATGTTGCTTTACCTGAACTACACTTTCTGTGTAAATGCTCATATTATTTTGAATGGGGGCTATATGAGCACTGAAGGATAATGAATTCTTTAAGCACAGTTTGAGAACTTTGTTTTGGAGGGTGAAGCAGTGTGAGGGCATGATGTTAAAGAAGGAATTTTAGATGAAGGTAGAAACCTGCTGGGGCAAACGTGGGAAAAAATGTTATCCGTCCTTGAGCCACATCACTTTAATATATCTGCTTGAAAGTTGGAAGGCATGGGCAGTAGTGGACCCAAAGCCAAAACTTTAGCTGTGGGCAGAGTTGCCCTGGAAGTTATTTTTAGGCTGTGACAGAATTTCCATATAGGAGGAGTTCAGGGGTGGCAATCTCATTGAGAGCAGGCACCAAAGAACTTGTCTAAAAGTGTGTTTACATAGCAAGCACAGTTTTATTGGAATATATGTTTATTTGGTATGCTTGAGGAATGGGGTTAATGAAAATAATGACTCCCTTTCCAATGTCACTCCTTTGTGCTGCCCCTATTTAATGACTTTACTGACCACTGTATAGTGGGAGATAAGGTGTGGAATGCTGTGAATTTTCTCTTTTATTAAACATGAGAGTTGGGCTTTCTGCTTTAAAACCTTGGAAACCTTGAATTCTCCTAAAGATGTCAAGTTTATGCTAATCATAAATAGCTGTATCCTTTAGGATTTCAGTTTGTCTATATATAATAGAATCACAGTCAAATAAGTGTTGACTGTCACACCTAGAAGTCTTGAGGTGGGCCATCCACGCTGAGGCAGCAGCTGCAGAATGGTATCAATGTCCCCCTTCCTTGTATCTTTCTGCATTGCATTCTTCACATGGAGCGTTCATCCTCATAGTTATGTCGCAGTCCTAAAATGATTGCTCTGTCTCCAACTTCATCTCCAAGTTCTAGGGAGCGAAGGTGTAAGAGGAAGCTGAAATGAATGCTGCCTGTATCATCAAAGCACAGCTTTCCCAGATCCCTAAATTGACTTCATGTTGGTCAAACTACATCACTGTACCATGCCTACTTGCAGTAGAGTTTAAGGAAGTATATCATCCAATTGGGTCCATCGCCTCCTATACAAAAGCTGAGTTCTGTTATTAAGAGCGGGAAATGGATATTGGGTAGGCAAGTAGCAACCAATACGTATAATAAAACTCCCCATGTTAACCTAAAGTCAACTGTATTGGCTCCAGTCCTTTTACCTAGCCATTATCCTCAAACAGGAGTGAGCTGGAGATGTTATATTTGGAGGAAGGATGAGTGGAAGAGAGACTGAGGCCATTGGGGAAATATCAGGGTACATCATTTCAGGAAGCAGGGAGGTAAGAGTTAGGGCTTTGTGTCTTAAATATCCCCTTGGCTCAGCCTTCCTCCCCAAACTGACAAAAAGGGTATTAGCTAGCTGGAGGTTCCTGGAGTTACTACTTCTGCCCTGGAACTCCCAGCCTGCCAGAGGGACCCAGAATCATTTCCATGGATACTTAAGCTGGAGCAAACAACTACCATCAGGTGGAGCCAAGCCATAGCTTGGACAGGGCAGGATTTGGGCTGCACAGTGTGAGCACAGCAGGCTCTTCTGGTGCATTTATTAACCTTACAATGAGTTTTGGGAGCCCTATATATCATGTTATAGGAGATGGAGGTTTTACTCTATTTGTTGAAATTAATCTCCCTTTGGAATTTTAAAGCTTCTTGTTTTTATCCTTCAGTTTAAGAAACCATGTTGAACATTTTGACAAATATCTAAAACCAACACTTAACATTTATATCTAGTCCCCAAGCCTCAGCTTAAACACTGTTGCCTTAGAGAGAACTTCCATGACCACTGTATCAAAGTGTTAGAGAATTCCCTGGCGGTCCAGTGGTTAGGACTCAGCGCTTTCACTGCCGAGAGCATAGGTTCAATTCCTTGTTCGCGGAACTAAGATCCCACCATTGGCTTTCTTCCAAAGCACTCTTTACAACTTGTAATTGCATTTCTATTTATTACTTTGCCCATTTATTGTCATTCTCCCATTGGCCTTCATGAGGGCCAGAATCATGTCTGTTTTATTAAAACAGTACACTCAGGATCTAGCACAGTATTTGCCATATAGCACTCAGTCAGTAAATTCTGATGAATAAATGACCAAGAATAAAGAGTGGTATGTTCATGTAGGTTGAACAATCTTTCAAGCATTTTCCATGTTTATGAGATACTTAAATGTAAGTATATTTTATTATATAATATTTTCCTTTAAAATAACTTCTTTTTGGTTATATAAAAGGTATTTTTGGTGATGAAAATTTGCAAAATACAGAAATATATAAAAATAAAATCAAAATCATCCATTATCCCATAATTAAGGTGTATTATTTCTGTTTTCCTGGTGACATATCTATACCATATCATTCCTCTAGTACGTTTAAAATGATTCGATAAAAGGAAAGGCATCTCATGTTCATGGTTAGGAAGTTTTAATATCGTTATGATGGCAATACTCCCCCATTTCACCCCAACCTCCCCAGCCCTAGGTAACCATTAATCTACTTTCTATCTCTATTGATTTGCCTATTACGGATATTTCATGTAAATGGAATCATACATTATGTGACCTGTAGTTGCTTGTGTTTTGGTGTCATATACAAGAAGGTTTTGCCTAATCCAAGGTCACAAAGATTCACTCCTATGTTTTCTTCTGAGAGTTTCATAGATATAGCTCTTACATTTAGGTTTGTGATCCATTTTGAGTTTGTGTGTATGGTGTGAAGAAGGGGTCCAGGTTCATTCTTCTGCATGTGGCTATCAAGTTGTTCCAGCACCATTTGTTGAAAAGACTATTCTTTCCTATTTTCATGACACTCTTGTCAACAATCAATTGACCATAAACGTAAGAGTTTATTTCTGAACGCTCAGTTCTTTTCCATTGGTACATATGCCTATCCTTATACCAGTACCACACTATTTTGATTACTGTTGCTTTGTTGTAAGTTTTGAAATTGAGAAGTGTGAATCCTCCAGTTTTGTTCTTCTCTTTTTAAGATTGGTTATTCTTAGTCCTCTGAGTTCCCATACACATTTTAGGATCAGCTTGTCAATTTCTTCAAAACAGGCAGCTGGAATATTTGATTGGGATTGTTTTGAATTTATAGACCAATTTGTTCACTTGCATTTTTAGTAAGTATATTTTTCAGGATAGTTTTGTTTTTTTCCACCAGCCCTTTATTTTACAGTCTTTTAATTTGGAGTCAGCAGGTTAGTGAACATCTGAAGTAATAATAGCAAATGTGTATAGAAGCTTTTATAGTTTACAATCAATTGGTCCATATATTATCTCATTTAACTCTTGCAACAGGAATTAATATCTCTGTTTTAAGACAGGGAGCCAAGACAACATAGCCTCTAAGGAAAAAGAATGAACCTGTGGCCCTTACCTGAGAGCCTTTTTTACCATAAATGCTGCGCAGCTAACACAAGAAAACCTATTAAAACCCCTAAAGCCTTAAAGTTATTTCCTGTTTAATTTACCCAAGGTCTATGGTGCAGATGAATTTTCATTTTTAAACTGGCTTCTTAGCATCAGTGGGAATGGCATTTAAATTCTTGGTACAGAAGGTGAGGCATTTGCATTCTAAATGAGTTTCCATGGGGGTCTCAGCTGGGGAGACTCTCTGTTGTTCAGTAAATTGAAAATCTCTTTAAGTGTTAGTCCCAGAGTAGAAACCATATGGAGAGAAAGGGCATTTCCTTAGAGAACAGTTAATTGTCAGCTTCTCATTGTCATTTCAAAATGTCAGTTTAAATATGTAAATGAGTAATTACTAAATCCGTGCAATTGATTATTGATGACTCTGATGGGAGAAAAAGAGTTGGGTAGGCAGAAGGACTCTCTGGACCTATTCATTGTTCAAATATTTGGATCCCTGTCCCTTAGCAAAGTGAAAATGTAAACGGAACAAATTGCTAGGTTGACCCAATAAGCATTAAATGTGTTTGTCTGATGTGACAGTTGTTAGTTGAGTTTAAGTGTAGCCCTCAGTTGAATATTTAGTTGTGAAACTTTTGCTTGGAAAATTCTAGATAGATGAGCTCTTTGTTTAATTTTTTAAATATTCACATCACAATGTAGAAGATAATTGAAAATACATCTTAGACTTGGTGTTAATTGGGCATCTATTCAACATTGTGGCAAGTGCCATAGATTAAGACACCTGTTGTCTATTGTTTAAAAGTTCTCATGTACACATTTGTGATACAGATGAAGGAAGTAAAAACAGATAGGGTGAAAGAGGGCATTTATATAAAAGTGTGACTGCATTTCATTTAAATGTCAGAATTTTTCACTTATTTACAAAAAATCAGAACTTTTTTCTGAGAATAACAACCTTAACAGAATATTCCACATTAGAGGTTAATGCTTTTAGGCAAGAGTTTTACTTTAACAATTGTATGTACTGTAGTCTTAACCTGAGTGTACTTCATGATAAACAGGGTGGAAATCATTGAGAGAATATTTTTGGGGAAGTATTTACTCTTCTAAAAATATGTTGGCAGTTTTATATTTATTGTAAGCAAAGGGGGAAATCAGTGCTGCTCATCTCCCTCCCCCTTCTTGGTTTCCTAAGTTCCTTCATCTCGGACCAGAATTATTCTCCTAGTGTCGTAACATGCAGGCTCGGCTCCTCCAGGCCACTTTACGTGGACATTAAAGTCATTTTTCTATAAAATAAAGCTGAGCAGGCAGCTCCTCGTAAAGTCCTTCAACAGTTAGTTGCCTGTTTCTTACAGCTAATTTCAGACTCCTCCTAGGGCCGTTTGATTTGAAGCGCCTGGCCATCTGGCACAGTGATTGTATCCCCTCTAGCATTATCTTTCACACTCCCTCCTCTGGCAGGCCCAGCTATTCCAAACTTCAGTGCTTTGCACATGCAGCTCCTCTGTAAGTGCTCTTCTCTCCCCCTTGTTGTCTGGTAAGCACCTTCTCAGTTTTCCTAGACTCAGTTCTCATGCAGCTCTTTCTCTCTGGAGACTTTCCCTCATGCCTCAGGACCTTATACACACTCCTAGGCCAGCTCTGCTCACCTTTGATATTCTCACTGTTTCCATTTCCTTGCTTCCCACACTCAAGGCAGAGACTATACTTCTTTTGTCTTTTGTCTTCATAAACTCAGTGCCCAACACGTAATAGAAATTTATTAAATATTGATCAAATAAAATTGTTCATGTGTAATGGTAATTTCAAACACTTTAGAATACTTAGAAAAAGATTTATCAGGTTTTGTCCAACTTAGAAGAAGCTGAGAACCTAAATGGCTGTCGACAGATGAGTGGATAAAGATGTGGTACATATATACAATATATAAAATATATAATATATATAATATAATATATAATATATAAAACATATATAAAAAAGAATGAAATAATGCCATTTGCAGCAACATGGATGCAAGTAGAGATTATCATACTAAGTGAAGTAAATCAGAAAGAGGAAGATGAATACCATATGATACCACTTACATGTGGAATCTAAAATATGATACAAATGAACTTGTTTACAAAACAGAAACAGACTCACAAAGAAAACTTATGGTTACCAAGGGGAAAGGGGGTAGGGGAGGGATAAATTAGGAGTTTGGGATTAGCAGATATAAACTACTATATATAAAACAGATAAATAACAAGGTCCTACTTTATAGCACAGGGAACTATATTCAATATCCTGTAACAAACCATAGTGGAAAATAATATGAAAAAGAATTTATGTATAAGTGAATCACTTTGCTGTACACCAGAAACTAACACAACATTGTAAATCAACTATACTTCAATAAAAAAGAAGAAGCTGAGAAATTTACATTTGAAAATATGTATCATGTGCATTTTACCTAATCTAGAATATTAGGGTGATGGGGACTCTGTGCCCCTTCAACTAACTAGTCATGTGACTTTAGGCAAGTCACACACACCTCTCCAATCAGTCTTCTTCTATAAAGTGATTTTAACATCTTTTTCAGGACTGAAAGAGTTTTATTTTCTGGACTGTAGGTACTAGGATGTTTTTGGTAGCATATTTTTTTGGAAAAGCATACTGTTTAAATTAGTCCCATTGGGCAACTGTTGGTGTATGCTTGTGAACTAACTGTGATAAATCCATAGTTTCTCTGTATTAGTAGCTGTTATCATCCAATAGGCTTCAATACCATCTAGTTAGTAGTATTTTCAAAAGCATTGAACTGTTGTTTAGGTTCTGTGTCAGTTCCTGAGTAAAGATTATAAGATGAAGTAAATGAAAAAAAAAAACAAAACTACTCTTAATTGTGTATTCTAGTTGTTATTAAAAAGTTGTTTGGCAGTTGACCACATGGTTCTATCCTGACTCTTTCAGGGTAGATAAATGCTTTAAAAACTATTTTCAAATTAATATTTATAGTCCACTTTTCTTAGGCTATTCCTTTCTGGTTACTGGGTATTCACAGTGAACAAACATTTTAAACTAATCACGGAATAAAAAACTAATAATAGAATTAAGGGAATTTATTTAATCCTAACTTGTGTTATAGTAACTTCTATTCAGTTTCTTTCACCTACCAGATTATAAACTTCATGAGTGTAACAATCATGCCTTTTATCTCTCACACCACCTGACACTATTCCTTGTACATAAATGCTGTGTACATAGATGTTAAATCAGTGTTGAATGAATGAAGTGACGGATTAATACTACCTTAAGACAAAATTATGTTGCTACTTCTACACTTGCAAGGTAGGATTTTGACTTTTCTCATTCCTAAAATAGAGAAAAACTCCTGTGCCAGTGTTAACCTGTCTCTAACTGTATGCTTACATGCTTCCAGATTTACCATCAGTAAAATAACATGGAACGAGGAAAACACAAAGACTATTGCCATGTAAGTTAGTTTGTTGAAGTCCCCTATTTTGGTAATATAAAATAAAGGTTCCCTTAAAGGAGTAATTTGCTATCCATAGTGGTTTTTTACTTTATAGATTCCTTCTCAATCTTCAGTCCCTATAGCATCTGCTGACTGTCACACCAGAGCAAATTTAAGAATATTAATTTTTATTTTTAAATGTTTATTGCATGCCCACTGTATGCACAGAGGAATTCAAAGATGGGTGTGTTACAGCATCTTCCTTTAAGGAGTGTTTGGTCTTATGCAATAAGTACACACATGACCAGAGACAAGGAGAAGTGCAAAGCATCTAGGAAGGTTCAGGGGAAGGGAGGAAAACAACTGGGCTTTATAGGAGGATGTTGTTCTAGTAAGTTTGTTGCAAGGAATATGTAACTGGCCCAGACTGGTCGCTTAGCTTCACCTCCCATCATAGATCATGGCCTCTGTCTTTACTTCAGCCAGAGTGGCTCTAGCGATGGCTTCCCTGCTGCCCTGCACTCTCCCACAGACAAAGGAGCCAAGGGCAGCCCTGATGACAGGGAGAGACCGCCCTGCAGAGGCCCGGGCTTCCTCAGCGACTGCCTGGACCTGTCAGGTGCGCGCAACCCTGGGCTGTTGTGGAGGTCACGCCCTGTGGAGCAGCAACCAGTGAGAGACAGGAAACCGGAGGGAACCAGCTGTTAAGCTGCTCCTCCTTCCTCCCCGCCGAGGACCTGTTCTGATTGCAGTAGTTTCCTCTGGCCTCTGTAAGACCAGACAACCAGCTACGTGTGCTGCAGAGCTGTGGCCAGCTTGCTTGCACACCCCTTATATTAGCTCTCTCCGCTTTGTTTCCTCACTCAGCTTTTCCCTTCACTCGTGCTTTCCTGAGACTGCACCCCCAATAATGTATAAGCATGTAAGTTTAAGACAGAACCCGTGTAAACAGCTCACAAAAAGGAGATTATTATTTAAATACATTGGGCCTCATTGGCCCTGAACCTAATTGCAAAAAAATTAAAAAATAAAAAATGCATTCAATAAGGAAAAATACAAAGAAAAAGAGATCATTCTTAATCTCATCTACCCAGAGATAGTAAGAGTAAAGACACAACAGATACACACAGATATGACGTAGTGCTCATTATTTGTTGCGCACATCTATCCCTACTTCTCTTCTTTCCAAAAGATCCCTAACAAAATTGCAGGCAGCCTCTCCTCCTCCAAGAAACCCATGTATTGCAGGGTCCCACCTCCCAATGTAAGGGGAAGCCTGACAGATCTAAGGGTAGTCCCAGCCTCTTGATAACATTTGAGTTAGGAATGGACATGTGATAAGACTTGCACTAATGAGTCTCTAGAAAAAGTGTGCTGGAGATAGCTAGAAAAGGTTTCCACGTTCTTCTGGTAGAGTTTCTGAAAGCAGCTCCTTCTCTCTTTCCCTCCCAAATGGGAGATAAACATGAAGAGGATGCATGTACCCTTGATTGCCAGTAGTAGCCACTACAGATCCAAAGGAGATTAATATTAGGAAGAAGACCACACTTTTAAGGGAGAGGAACAGCATGGAAACAGCTAGAGCCTTCATGATATTGATTGAACCACCCTGCCTCTAGCCTTCCTGCTGCACAATACATTTCTTTATTATTTAAGATCTCTTGAGTTATATCTTCTTTACTTATGCCCTAAAACATACTAATGTATTTATATATAAATGGGATTTTACTAGGCAGGGTGTTTTGTAATCTACTTTTTTTTTTACATACTATATCATGCAAATTTGCCATGTAAATATAGACCTCATATCACCATTTAAAATTAAGTATTGCATGGTGTGTGTGTGTTTGTGTGTGTGTGTGTAACTTGATATATTATACTAGTTGTCTCTCTCCAGAAATTTTATTTTACTTTCTTAGTTTATTTGTTGCTTACCGCAAAACTCAGTGGCTTAAAACAACACATATTTATCATCTCACAGTTTTGTGGGTCTTGAATCCAAGCATGGCTTAGCTGGGTCCTCTATTTAAGGGTCTCTTAAGAGGCTGCAGTCAGGGTATCTGCTGGAGCCAAAGTCATCTCAGGGTTCAACTGGGCAGGTCCGTTTCTCAGCTTCCTCAGTGGTTGTTGACAGGATCCAGTTCCTGGAGAGCTGTTGGACTGACGGCTTCAGTTCCTTCCTCACTGTTGACCCGAGGCCACCCTCTGTTCCTTACTCGATGCTCCTCTTCCCCAGAGCAAGCGAACAAGAAGGGCCAGCAAGACAGAAGCCACAGTCTTTTGTACCATGATCTCAGAAGTGACATCCATCACTTTAGCAGTATTCTGTTCTTTAGAATCAAGTCCCACGGTCCAGCTGACACTCAAGGGGAGGGGATTACATAAGGGTGTGACTCCCAGGAGGCAGGGATCATCGGGAGCTTTTTTAGAAGGCTACCTGTCCCACTTTCTGACTTACAGACAGTTACCTGTAAGCCAAGGAGAGAGAGGCCTCAGAATGAAATCAACACTTCTGATACCTTGATCTTGGACCTCTAGCCTCTAGAGTCGAGAGAAAATAAATTTCTGTTGTTTAAGCCACCTAGTCTGTGGTACTTTGTTATGGCAGCACTAAAAAACTAATAAACCCCTCTATGAATATCTAGGTTAATATATTACTAATTGCCTTCCAGAATTTACTGTGCCTTCTGGAACCTGTAAAATTGCCCATTTCCTCACATATTCAGTAATGTTACACATTATTACCTTTTTTAGCCTTCACCAATCTGACCTCTGAATAATGGGATCACATTATTTAATTTTACAGTTCTTTGAATCCTAGTAAATTTGGACATCTTTTTGATTTATTTATTGACTAGCTCTGTTTCTAATTTGTGTATTTTCTCAATTCTCATTTTTTTTCTGTTAGAGAATTTGTGTTTTTCTTTTTGGTTTATAAGAAGTCTTTGTATATTAGGAATATTAATTTTTTGTCAGGTTGGAAATGTTTTCCCCAAATTTTTGCTTTCGTTTGAAATTTGTGATATCTTTTGCAAAACATAAGTTTTAAATATAAATGTAGCCAAATCTGTCACTTTCTTCTTTTACTTTTTCACATCGAGCTCAGTAGATAAATATTGGCATTTTCTTATAGCTATCTTATGGTTCATTTATAAATATCTAATTCTTCTGGAATTTATGTGTATATGATTTACATGATAGGAAGCATCATTTTTTCCCCAAATGATTAGTCATTTGTCCTAATCCCATTTAATAAATCCATTCTTTCCCTGATGATCTGAATGTACACTTTATTATATACTAACTTTAAAAGTATATATATTTGCATTTGATTATAGATCCTACATTTTCTTTTATTGATCTATCTGTTCTTGTATTAATACTGTTACTTCATAATATGGTTAAATATGCCATATGGATTGGCTTCCCTCATTGTCTCTCCTCAACCCCAAAAAAACCATTTTGGCTATTTCCAGGCATTTTTCCCATCTAAGAGAGCTTTAGAAATTCCATTGAATTTTTTTTCCTTCTAGTTTTATTGAGGTATAATTGACATACAGCACCGTGTAAATTTAAGGTGTACATTATAAAGATTTGACTGACTTACATCATGAAATAATTACCACAATAAGTTTAGTGAACATCTATCATCTCATATAGATAGAAAATGAAAGAGAAAGGAAGAAACATTTTTCCTTGTGATGAACACTCTAAGGATTTACTCTCTTAACTACTTTCATATAATGTAACACACAGCGGTGTCAATTATACTTATTATGCTGTACATCACATCCCTAGTACTTACTTATCTTATAACTAGAAGCTTGTACCTTTTGACCGCCTTCATCCAATTCCCACTTCCTCCATCCCCCCACCTCCGGTAACCACAAATCTGATCTCTTTTTCTATGAGTTTGTTTGTTTGTTTGTTTGTTTTTGAAGTATAATTGACCTATAACACTGTGTTAGTTCCTGGTGCACAGCATAGTGATTGGATCTTTCCATACAATACAAAATGATGACCATGATAAGTCGAGTTACCATCTGTTCCCTTACAAAGATGTTACATTATTTTTGACTGTATTCCCCATGCTGTACCTTTAATCTGGTGACTCATTTATTTTGTAACTGGAAGTTTGTACCTCTTAATCTCCCTCACCTATTTCTCCCCTCCCCCTAACCACCTCCCCTCTGGCAACCATCTATTTATTCTCTGTATCTATGACTCTGTTTCTGTCTTGTTATGTTTGTTCATTAGTTTTGTTTTTTATATTCCACATATGAGTGAAATCATATGGTGTTTGTCTTTCTCCGTCTGACTTATTTCACCTAACACAATACCTTATAGGTCCATCCATGTTGTCACAAATGGCAAGATTTCATTTTTTATGACTGAGTAATATTATATTATATATATATACTATATATAATATTCTTAATATATATATATTCTTTATCCATTCATTTATTAGTGGGCACTTAGGTTGCTTCTGTATCTTGGTTATTGTAAATGCTACGATGAACATAGGGGTGCATATATCTTTTCAAATTAGTGTTTTTGTTTTCTTCAGATAAATACCCAGGAGTGGAATTGCTGGATCATACGGTAGTTCTATTTTTAATTTTTTAAGGAACCTCCATACTGTTTTCCATAGTGGCTGCACCAATTTACATTCACACCAACAGTGCACAAGTGTTCCCTTTTCTCCACCTCCTCATCAATACTTGTTATTTATTGTGTTTTTGGTAATAGCCATTTTTTTTTTTAATGCTATTCTTGTCTGCTTACATTCTTTTTATGTATGTATGTATGTATGTATGTATGTATGGCTGTGTTGGGTCTTCGTTTCTGTGCGAGGGCTTTCTCTAGTTGTGGCAAGCTGGGGCCACTCTTCATCGCGGTGTGGGGGCCACTCTTCATCGCGGTGTGGGGGCCACTCCTCATCGCGGTGCGCGGGCCTCTCACTATCGTGGCCTCTCGCTGCCGAGCACAGGCTCCAGACGCGCAGGCTCAGTAATTGTGGCTCACGGGCCGAGCCGCTCTGCGGCATGTGGGATCCTCCCAGACCAGGGCTCGAACCCGCGTCTCCCGCATTGGCAGGCAGACTCTCAACCACTGCGCCACCAGGGAAGCCCGGTAATAGCCATTTTGACAGGTGTGAGGCGATATCTCATTGTGGTTTTGATTTGCATTTCCCTGATGATTAGTGATATTGAGTTTCTGTTTATGTGCCTGTTGGTCATCTGTATGTCTTCTTTGGAAAAAATGTCTATTCAGTTTCTCTGCCAATTTTTAAACCGAATCATTTATTTTTTTTGATGTTGAGTTGTATGAGTTCTTTGTATATTTTGGATATTAACTCCTTATCAGGTACATTGTTTGCAAATATCATCTCCCATTCAATAGGCAGCCTTTTTGTTTTCTTGGTAGTATCCTTCACTGTGCAAAAGCTTTTTACTTTGATATGGAAATTTCATTGACTTTTAATTATCTGTTAATTTTAATTTCATTAACTTGTGATACATTTCTAAATTAATGTAGGAAGAATTGATATCTTTGCAAGCCAGTTTTTTCATAAGAGGGATTGTATACCTCTACATTTACTCAAGTCTTTTTTATGTCACTCAGTGGTTTTCCTCATATTTGCACATTATTTTTTGTTCTGTTTGTTTCTCTGTCTTTCCCTCCAGATTTTGCTGCTATCATGAATGGAGCTTTTTTTAAACCTCTTTGTTTTTCTAGTTGATAATTGATAGTGTATATTAAAGCTATTTATTTTATTTGTTCAAATATTTTATTTTTTCAACACATTTTTTGAGTGCTTACTAAGTAATAGCCACTGGTCTAATCACTGAGACTGTAGCAGTGATCAAAATAGACAAAATTCTCTGCCCTCAAGAAACTTACATTCTTGAGGGAGGGGATGAGATAAGTAGTAAACACAGAAGCAATATATAATCTGTCAGACGGTAAGAAGTACCAAATGAAGCAGGGAAGGGAATAGTCAGCACAAGCGAAGAGGTGAATTTTAATATTAAATATGGTAGTTAGGGGAGACCTCACTGAGAAAATAATTTTTGAGCCAAGACTTGAGGAGTTAGGGAGCAGCCGTTTATTTATGTGGAGGAATAAGTTTCCTGACTGAAGGAACAGCAAATGCAAAAGTCATGAGGCAGAAGCTGGTGCATCCAAAGAATAAGGAAGTCAGTGTGGCCGGCGTGAGAAAGGGAAGAGAAGTGGAAGATGCAGTAAGGAGGGGTAGATGGTATGGCCTGGTAGGTTACTGTAAGGACTTTGGCTTTTAGTCCGAGTCAGAGTTTCTTGCTTGATTCTGTAGGACTGTCTTTACTTACGTTCTCCATTTTTTTACTCCCCATAAAGTCCTCAACCCACTCAATTCTGGCATCTGTCACTCTCATCAATCCATGCTTTCACGACATTGCTAAGGTCACTGGTGACTTTGTCAGTAAATAAAATGGGCATTTTCAGTCCTTGCCTTGTGTGAATTACCTCTCAGCAGTCGACCATGCTGACCATTGCCCGCTGCTCGCAGCCCCGTCTCTTCCTGGCTCCCACGACCCCAGAGTCCTCTTGCTTTTCTCCCATCTGTCTGGCTCCTCCTTTCTGTCTCATTTGCAGGCTCACCTCTTCTACCTAACTCTCGAGGGTCAGAATTTCGCAAGGCATCAACTTTTGCCCCTTCCTCTTTTAACCTCATGCATTCTGTCTGGGCGTTTATGTTTCATCTCTCTTATTTATGTTTCAGCTTCAGTTATCTTTGAAGAGGCCACTGACTCCCATAGTAAATGTCCAGCTCAGACTTCTCTTCTGAGCCTCAGACCTGCAGGACAAATTAACTCAATTGCCTATAAATCATGTCCCACCAGATATTTCTAAAACATGCTGATTTATACCAGTCCAATATTGGATTCATCACCTCCCGCCTAGTCTTGCTATCTCAGCAAATGTGTCTCCATGTACACCCACTTACACAAGCCAGAAGAGATCTTGGCATCATCCTGGACACCCCCTTTTCCATCAACTCCCATACTGGTTTCACGACCAATTCCTAAGATTTTTTAAATTTAATTTTTATTTTATATTAGAATATAGTTGATTTACCATGTTGTGTTAGTTTCAGATGTACAACAAAGCGATTCAGTTATACGTATACATATGTCCACTCTTTTTCAGATTCTTTTCCCATATAGGTTATTACAGAATATTGAGTAGAGTTCCCTGTGCTACACAGTAGCCAAGTCCTATTATTTCACCTTCTAAATCTCTCTCATATCTGTCCAGTGCTTTCCATGTCTACTCCTGTCCTGCCAGCCTAATTCTCTCTCTCGGAGTGCTGCAGATACTCCTAACTGACTTTCTTGTGTCTCCTTTGGCCCTCCTCCCATCCAGCCTTCCACACTGTAGCCAGAGGAGATCTCTTCTGAAGTGCCAGTCTGCGCATGTCACCCCAGCTTAAAACCCTTCAGTTCGGTCAGATTCTTAACTTGGCTACCACAGGCCCTGCATGGTTCCACCTCCTTCTTCCTCTCCTGCCTCACCTTTTCTCTCCTCCTGGCTCTCTGTCCACCAACCACTCTAGTCCTTGAATTTCAGCTTCTCCGTCGTCATCTGCTGTCAGTTCCCATCCAGTTCCCCTGCGGCTGAATATATCCAGCTGTTCTCAAGCTCCTCAACTGAACTTCACCATCGCTTTTTCAGCCTTCCTTGGCCCTCCCTCCCGTCTTTCTTGCCTTCAGAGCACTTATTTCAATTTGTAACAATGTGTTCATTTGTGGGAATTTCTTGGTGAATGTCTTTCTGGCTCACTCCACCATGAGTTCGTGAGAACAGGGACTGTTTCTGTTCACCATTAAATCCTCAGGCCTAGTGCAGGAACCTGGCACACTGTAGGCACTCAGTAAATATTTGAGGAAAGAATCAGTGAAGCCCTTTTTGCTTCTTAGAACTAAACCAAACGTTGCATTTTTGCATAACTGGCACACTAGTACACGTATTTTTATTTGCATAAGCAACTTATTTCTATAAACATAAAAGCACCCCTTTTGAGAGGTTTCTGAGTTTTTCTGGAGCTGCTAGAGAAGGAATTGCTGTTGGGGATTTTCTTACTTTATCAAGATATGATATAACTCCTCTGTTCTTTGTGCATGCCCCCAGGGCTCAGGATTGAGTAAATACACACATTCTGAGTTGATAGCCATCCAACACTGTTAATGACTTTTCCAAATGTGTTAAGGGTGTTGTTCTGATTAGGGTGAAATCCACCTTCTGGAGGCTTCAGGAAAATATTGCAAGGGTGAGGTGCTATTTCTTGGTGTTTCTGTTGAACACTGCCCAGGGGACTATGAAATAGGCAGTCAGGAAACCCAAATCTGTGGGCAGATTTGAGATCAGAGCTGTGAGGTGTTTCCGAAGGATGCAAGGCCCAGAAAAGAAAGTAGAAAGTGGGGGAATGGCTGGGTCTGCTGAAGTCACATCGCCACACAGACAGTTCCAGAAGGCCAGAGGCCCAACTCTGTGGGTGGTCTGCAACTAATTTTGAGGTATTTTGACCTGACTGACAAGTCAAGCAAGAAGAGTACCAATATTTAAATCTTATTTATTTCCCTCAGTTTCTAATGTGCTGTGTGGGCATTAACTGGTGAAGGTTCCCAAACGTGTGGGTTAAACCTTTTTACTTTACCATTCAAACTGACCTTCGTTTCTAAAAACGTTTTTAAATGTATCACTAAAGTATAGTAGTTTTTGTTTATTTAGTATAACAATTTTTGTTTATTTAATAAATAAGTTATCACTCCTACTTATCTTGAATTCCTGATCATCTGATGGGAAGAACCTTTCACTTCTTATAGCTCTTCCTGAACTAACAATCCTTTTGGAACAGAGGATCCCTCTGGACATTCTAGTGTAATCCATAGCTTCCAGAACTGTTATTGTTTTCAACACCTGTGGATATTTTTTTAATGGTGCAAAGTGGCCATCCTTTAATATCAATTGTAATTATTTATTGTATGTCTCCAAGAGGCAGGCAGTATAGAGTTGTGACATTCAGAATGGGTTCTGGTGTTCTAATCTTGACTCCATCACACACTAGCTGTGTGACCTTAGGCAAGTACTTAATACTTTCATACCTTGGTTTCCTCATCTATAAAATGGGGGTATAATAGTATCTACTATACTATTATAAATGAGGTTGTTCTGAGGAGTACATGAGTTACTGTTGGAAAGAATGTGTCCTTAAGAGTGCTTGGCTTATAGTACGTACTATGAGGTTTCTTAAATAGAATAAATGTGATAAAGTTCCATAAACCAGTACTTCTCAAATTTTGATGTGCATAGAAATCATTTGGGGATATGGTTGAATTGCAGATTCTGACTCTGCGGTTCCAATGTGGGACCTGAGAGTCTGCATTTCTAAGATGCTCCCCCAGGTGTTGCAGCCGCTGCAGGTCCACAGACCACACTTGGAGTAGCAGCAGCCAAATACACGGCAGCAAGCTGCATCTGTCTCCAACATTCTGCCCGGATGTGACATGCTGCATTTATAAGAAACTGGGGCTCCCAAATGCCCCTCTCTTCTGCAGCTCTGTGGGTACAGTGGGCACAGCATGCAGCATGGGGCTGTCAGGGGAGCCTCAAGCGGTCTGCAGGCTCCTCTGGTCCCCACACCTTTCAGTGGGGAGAAGCCAGCATCCTTGTTGCTGGAAGTTAGGTCTCTGATCAGCTGGGGGTGAGCTACTGACGCAGCACGTGTGCTGTGTGTTTGGCGAGAAAGAGAAGGAAGAGGGCAGGCTGATGAGAAAATTCACGGGAAGAGATACTCATCCGAGTATTAGTTGAACAAAAGAACAAATGGTCACATCCAAATAAAGGTTCCTGTGCCTCTTCGGTTGAGGGATCCTCACTGACAAGGTGCCTCAGAGGATTTGTCACGTGTCTCGGGCTTGACCCTCTTTCCTGGCTCCACAGATGGTCGGGATTGCCAATGGAAAGAGGGTTCCCTTTATACAAAATATTCCCCAAATCCAACCATGGCGATAATGAAAAGCTAGAAATAATTTCAGCTACAACCACTTGGGAGGTTCTTTTTTTTTCCTTAAACATTTTTTTATAGTTTAGACATAAATACTGTATCTGTTTTCATGTAGGGAACTCTCTTAGGCAACCTACTTTCTATTGTTTCAGTGCTTTCCCTTTCTCTCAGTTTCCCATGAATATCATGTGAACAGAGAAAAAGTTTACAACTCAGTTCCCTGCCCTAGGGTGTCTAGTTTCCCTTTCTTTAAATGTCTGTATCCACAGAATACGACTCAGGTATGTGTGTGTGCGCCACATGTGTGCATGCATGTTTCCATAGTAATTCTGGGATTTTTTTTTTTTTTTTTTTTTTTGGCATGGGTGTCTGGGTCATCTAGTTTCCTTTGAAGCATTTGTCTGCCCTTTGACTTTCAAATCATTGATCTGAAGGTAGATCAGTTGCTTCAGTAGCAACACAGGTTTCTGAGGCAGCACATGATGACCGGCTACTTCTGCTCGGAAAGTTGCCTTAAATCAGGATTACCCCTCCTCCCCCACCAGTCAGAGAATAACAGAGTGTTTATAGTTCAAATAAAATTCTTTGAACACAGAATTCTGATTTTTTCAAAAGATCTCTTTTTCCAAGGTCTTCACTCATGTTCTACACACAACACACACACATACACACACCCTCGGCCCTGGTCTTGATTGGCCCTTTCAGCTTGCCTGGATCTTCTTGAGCAAGCTGTCTGGGAGAGGCCGGTGCCTGGCACCAATGGGATGTTTGTTCTCAGGAAAACTCTCCCACAAAGTCAGTTCCACTTTGCTGAGGTGAAAACCCTTTCATCCTCTGAACCTTTGATCTAGGTAACTTGAAGATTGCTCTGGTCAACTGAAGTGCTGAAAGTGAGATCTTATTACATAAGCCAGGCCACTTTCGGTTTTGTCTTTATCTGTGGACAACCACACCAGACACCTGCTGGTTCAGGGCCTGGGGCACTCTCTCTGTATGTAACCCCTCAAGCCTTCCTTTCTAATCCCTTCCACTTGGCCCAGCAGCTCAGGTCAGCGCACAGCCCGCACTCCTGTTATGCTGGCCCCATGAGCAGCACACACTGGTCTATTCCAGTCACACACCATTACGTTTTTATACACTGCGGTGCCTTGTCTAAGAGCTCTCATTCATTTATACCTCAAATTGCATCATTTTTACAACTTGGAAGCAATATGACTTTGTCCCCTCCTCTTCATAGGTCCCTTGCTATTATAAAAGGACTTAATTTCCCCTGGTGTGATCTCCTGGGCCCCACCCAAGAAGCTGACATTTGAAGCCTTTAAAACCCAGCCTGTGTAGCACAACCATTAAAACCCACTGTGAATGTAAATTGGTGCAGCCACTATGGAAAACAGTATGGAGGTTCCTCAGAAAATTAAACATAGCATTACCATATGATCCAGCAATCCCACTCCTGGGAATATACCTGGACAAAACTATAATTCAAAAAGATACATGCACCCCTATGTTCATAGCAGCACTATCCACAATAGCCAAAACATGGAAACAACCTAAATGTCCACCGACAGATTAATGGGTAAAGAAGATGTGCTACGTATATACAATGGAATACTACTCAGCCATAAAAAAGAATGAAATAATGCCATGTGCACCAACATGGATGCAACTAGAGATTATCATACTAAGTGAAGTAAGTCAGAAAGAGAAAGACAAATACCATATGATATCACTTACATATGGAATCTAAAATATGGCACAAATGAACATATCTACAAAACAAACAGGCTCACAGACATAGAGAACAGACTTGTGGAGGGATGGTCTGGGAGTTTGGGGTTAGCAGATGCAAACTTTTACATTTAGAATGGATAAACAACAAGGTGCTACTGTATAGCACAAGAAACTATATTCAATATCCTGTGATAAACCATAATGGAAAAGAATATAAAAAAAGAATGTCTATATGTGTATAACTGAGTCACTTTGCTGTACAGCAGGGATTGGCACAGCATTGTAAATCAACTATACTTCAATTAAAAAATAGTAAATAAAATTTTAAAAATAAAACCCACTGTAATGTGACGGTAATAACTTAGCCTTAGCCTGCCCTGGTGTGCTGTATCCAGGGGTTAAGATCAGTGTTCATCTCAGTAAGTTGGGTAGCAGGCTAATTTTTAATTTATTATTTTAATTATTATGCGTTAATTTTCATAAATGCCACATATATTATTTTGTGTGTATCAAATACCATATCATTTAACCTTTTTAGAATTTTGAGTTCTGGAGTCAGGCATTGAATTTTAGTTTATTCACTGTATGATTTGGGGCAAGTTACTTAACTTTTCTATGTCCCATTTCTTCATTTCTAAAATATATAAGGACAATTGTGAAAGTCCATACACATTTATTTGCATTTCTGAAATCCAAAAGCTCCAAAATTGACAGCTTTTTTTCATAAGTTTGCTGCAAACTCAGTAGGAAGCAAAACTTGACCTGAACTAATCAGAGTCTACTTATAGTTCATATTTATTCCACTTCATGTGATTATTCATATGTGTGGCTGATTGTATATGATTATATGTGTATGATTATCAGTGATGCCCCAAAAATCCCTCTGGAGGTATTATATATACTCTTTAATATAACATATTGCCTTTCTAAAATACAAAAATGTGTGAAGTTTACACCCTATCTAACCCCAAGAGATTTGGAAAAGGGTTTTTGGACTTGTACTTTCCACCTCAGAGGGCTGCTGTGAGGATTAAACATGAGTAATCTATTGCAAGTGCCTATCATATAAATTGTTAGTTGTTACAGACCCCTGAAAAACAAAAACAAACAATCAATTTTTTTTTAACATCTTTATTGGAGTATAATCGCTTTACAATGGTGTGTTAGTTTCTGCTGTATAACAAAGTGAATCAGTTATACATATACATATGTTCCCATATCTCTTCCTTCTTGCGTCTCCCTCCCTCCCACCCTCCCTATCCCACCCCTCTAGGTGGTCACAAAGCACCAAGCTGATCTCCCTGTGCTATGTGGCTAAAGCAATCAATTTTTAACAGGGAGGAATGTGAACAATTTTTTAGGGAATTCTTTTTAAAATACTCTTTATATTTATTACTGTAATAATTTTTAAATTAGTCCCTGCACCCTCGCTCCAGGGATCTTCTCTTCTGTGACTCTGTTCTTGTTATTTCATCTAGTTTAACTGTGATGACACAGAAAACAACTGCAAGGCAGCTGGGAAGTCCCTTATAAACCAGGCCTGCTTTCACAGAGGGAAACACCTCTCCTAATGGCTCGATACCAGAAAGGGAATCATCATACCTGCCCTTGTGGAAGAGTCACAGCCACTGCTGCCTGCTGACTGCTTGTGAAGCACGAGTGATGACAACTTAGACTGTGACATTCCATGGGGGCTCCAGTTACTTCAGGAGATTTGTGAAAATCTGAAAAAAGTGTCAACTTTAATTTTCACTTATTTAAAATAGCTGTTCCACAACATTTTATGGTGGTGGGACTGTGTGTGTGTGCATGTGCGCGTGTGCATGTACGTGTGCATACGTGCGTGCACGTGTGTGTGTGCATGCGTGTGTGCGCGTGTGCGTGCATGTGTATGTGTGCGTGCACTCGCACAGGAGCTGGGGACCTGGACAAGTGGGGGGTGTGTCAGGTGAGTTAGGCATGGAGGAATTTCATGCCTAAAAGAATCTCAGCTGTAACCATGTATCTGTCTAAGGAGAGGTTTTAATTGGATGACCATGAAATGTGCCTTCAAGCCAGAAAATTCAATAAGGCTGTGAGTCAGTCACATAAAAAACCTTCTTCCCATGATTTCTGCTGCCAAGTGGCTCTTTGCCATTAACATTCATCAGCAAGTCCCCTTGTGCAGGCAGTCATTTGTCACCTCATACCTTGCTCTTAAAGTCCTTATTGAGAATATTGGCGTTATATTAATTTAGGCCCACAATTATATATGGGCCTAAGGTAATCTCTGCCTTCCAAATAAACGACACGTAAAGGCAAAGGTGCAGTGATGCCAGCATCACCTGAGAGCAAGTAGGGAATTACTTTCCTATGTGTCTGTCATGAAACTTAACCCTAGACTTGAACATTAAGAATTAGCAGAATAGTGGCATTCTCACTGATCTTCCTGAGTTCCAACTATACCTGGTGTGGTAGATTGTCTGCAAATATAGCTGCCCACAATTCTTCCCATTCCTGTACATGCATGTGGCTTCAACATCAACAGATTGAATCTATTTCCTTCGCCTTGAATCTGCTTGGCCGTGGCTTGCTTTGACCAGTAGAATGCAGTGGAAGTTGTACTGTGTGACTTCCAGGCCTAGGCTTTGAGACCTGGCAGTTTCCATTTTTGCACTCTGGAGATTCTGCCATGTAAAGAAGTCTGGGCTGTCCTAGGAGAGAGACCATGAGAAGAGAGGTCTTGGGGGATGAGAGGCCATGTGGAGGAGAGCCACATTGCCCCCACCAATGGCCAGCACCTACAGCCAAACATGAGAGTGAGACCCTCTTGATTATTCTAGCCCCAACCAAGCTCCAAGTGGATACTCTGTGAAGCAGAACTGCCCGGCCAACTCGCAGAATCATGAGTAATTATAAGTTAATTTTTCTGAGCCAATACATTTTGGGGTAGTTGGTTATACAGCAGTAGGTAACTGAAACACTTGGTGTGTGACTTGGGCGAATGATTTGACTATTCCAAACCTCAATTTTCTTAATCTGTAAAATGGGGATTATACAAATGACACTTGCCTCACAGGTTTGTCATGGTGACCAGTAAGATAGGTAAATGTTCGGGATAAACTGTAAATTGAATTTAAAATGCTAGTTGTTTCATTGTTATTCCTTCTTCATCTCCTCCTGCAGAAGCACTTGTTTTTACCTTGGGGCCTTTTGTCATAGTACAGAGGGAAGGCAGGCCCCTGTGGAGAGTATACATGCAAAGAAATTCCACCTCAGTCAGGGTATTCAAAACGTTTTTTCTTGGTGTTATTTTTTTTCTCTACATTTAACCCTTTTCCTTTTGACAGTTTGATGTGTATAGTGTATGAGTGTGTTTATTTATTTGCAAATATAGAAACATTTAAATGTTTGGTTGAGAAGAGATTCTCTAAATTATTTCATGCAGGTCATATAAATGAAAGGGTTTGGACAGGGAACATATTCTCTTTTCTGCTGTTAAGTATGAAGCTGAGAAAGTATTATTGAAATACGGAGCTTTACATAAATGTGAAAGCATGTAGAACATTGTCTGGAACATAGTAAGGGCTCAGTAGGTGTTAGCTATAGTTATTATAATGAAGCCCTATCACCCTTCTGTAATGGCTCCACTACCCACACCACCCACTCCAAACCCTCTACAGACGTTTGGCTTCATCTCAGGGGTCTGAAGAAGAGGTGAATGGGTAGAGCATCTCATCAGGTGTGGTTAGGAGTATGGACCACATACTGGTCCAGACTAATAAGACTTCCTTCCACCAGGTAGGAAGTCTTATTTTACTTCCCGAATTCCACTTAAGGGGGCCAAACTGTATCGTGATATGTGCTGGCCTACGTCACAGGTAGGAAAGAAAAATATACAGTTGTGGAAAGGGAAAGATGAATGAGAATAAACAAAGCAGATAAGGCTGTGGGTCAGAGGGAAAAATCAAGGAGAAAGAAGCCAAGAAAAGGAAGGTAGCGGCTGTCCTTAGAAAGAGCATTTCAACCTGCAAGGCCCTTCTGTTAGTACAATGAAGACTAACCGGCCTCTTTCAGAATAGAAAGGTAAGTCTTTGTAAACGTGTTTCAGGAATTTGCATGTGCAGCCTTTACCAAAGCTGCTGATGGTGCATTGCAGAAGCGCTCCCTCTCGGGACCACCCTTTTCTCGGGTGTGTATGTACATGTGTACAATGGAAGAGGCCGTTTAAGGGGAACATATTTGAAAATGCTTACGAAAACACATTCAAAATCACCTTTCAAGAGGGGTGTGGAAATTCTGCACTACCTTACAAGCATTTCTTTTTTTTTTAATTAATTAATTAATTAATTAATTAATTTTTGGCTGCATTGGGTCTTCGTTGCTGTGTGCAGGCTTTCTCTAGTTGCGGCGAGCAAGGACTCCTCTTCGTTGCGGTGCGCGGGCTTCTCGTTGCAGTGGCTTCTCTTGTTGCGGAGCACGGGCTCTAGGCACGCAGGCTTCAGTAATTGTGGCCCACGGCTTCAGTAGTTGTGGCTCGCGGGCTCTAGAGCGCAGGCTCAGTAGTTGTGGCGCACAGGCTTAGTTGCTCCGTGGCATGTGGGATCTTCCTTGACCAGGGCTCGAACCCGTGTCCTCTGCATTGGCAGGCGGATTCTTAACCACTGTGCCACCAGGGAAGCCCCACAAGCATTTCTTAATGTGGCATGTGCGGTGAGAACATCTGTTAAATGGCTTCAAAGGTGTGCAGGGTCCCATAAGGGTCATGGTAATAAGCAAATGGTCCCAACCAAAACGCTTTCTCTCCCAGGGTTCACACACATTTCTGTTCATGGGGCTGCCAAGTTTGGGGGCACCATGTTGGTCAAAGACAGTTATATTTGCCAAAAGAATTGTCTCAAGCTGCCAGGTCCCCCAGGGCCAGGCCCGCCGCAGCCTGGAGCTCACCTTCGCCTTCTCCCCGAGGCCCTTCCACAGCCTGAGCCGCTCTGATGTCTCCTGGCTGCCAAGAGGCCGTTCTCTAGGCGCAACTTAATAAACAAGCTCAAAATACGGTATTAATAACAAGGTAACATTTAATGTTATTTCTCCTCAACCCAGCATTTGATTTTAGCTGTGAACTTCTACTCTAACTCAAGGGAAGAGTTCAATGAAGGAACTTCATTCTTAGGGCCTTGGGGAAGGGTGTATACAGGAAGAGACCCTTCCAGTGTTCATAAAATCATATCTTTAAAAAAGTCCACTAAAATGCTGGCAGTGTATTCTTCAAATTGTACCTCATGAGCTGTGTCCCTTTTATAAAAAAAAAAGTAAACCTTTTAAAATCGAGAAAGTCAAACTCCAAATGCAGCCATAGACTTCACCAACGTGTGACACCACCCAGGCCTCCCCGTCCAAAGAAAGGTGTTCTTTTCTTTGTCCCACACAGGACTATAAATGAAATTTCTCATCTGGCAATACATATACTTTTAAAATCATCACTTATTTGTTGTGATTTTGAAGATATTGCTAGGATCAGATTAGGCAAATGTGACCGTAAAGACAAGTTCATGCCAAGTTTTTGTCTTGTAGACTGTCCTGGGTCTTAGCAGCTGTAACTCACGGGCAGCCTCACCTCAAAACCTGCTCAATGGGGACTTCCCTGCCGGTCCAGTGGTTAAGACTTCGCTTTCCAATGCAGAGGGTGCGGGTTCGATTCCTGGTCAGGGAGCTGGGATCCCACATGCCTCACGGCCAATAAACCAAAACATAAAACAGAAGCAATATTGTAACAAATTCAATAAAGACTTTAAAAATGGTCCACATCAAAAAATCTTAAAAAAAAAAAAAGACCTGCTCAATGACTGCTCTGAGTTTGACTATTGCTTTTTTCCTATTTCACTTTACCCTGCCCTGCTTCCCTCAGAAAGGAAGAGAAGAATCAAGTGAAATCCCAATTTAGCCCTTTGTCTTTAGGTAAAACTGCACAGAAATCATCACAGAAGAGGGGGTGACTGGCCTCCGCTGAGGCAGCACCCAGCCAGTGTCTTGCTGGGGCTAGAAACCTAGGTCTTACTGTGGAAGCAAGGAAGGAAGGAAGGAAGGAAGGAGAGGACCCTTTCTCAGTTCCCAGTTATCGTGTTGACTCCCCGACATCACTATATTGGCCTCATTTTATTCTTGTTCTTGCTTCCTTGCCCCAACTATCTTTTCTACTTTTCATATGTACAGGAAGACCTTGATTACAACATTCTTCAGCTTTGTCTTTTCCAGGTTAAGCAATTTGTTTCATTTAGCTTTCCTCATAGGTCCTATTCTCTAGCTTTTACAATTAGCTGTTTTTCTCTCACTTAAATCCCCAGTGCTGAGGAACATCCAATGGGCTTCCAGTAGGGATCTGCCCTCACCTGAGAGTGATTATACAATTGATTCGTTCGTGAGCCATTTGTGCTATTTATTCCCAGTAACCAGGCGAGCTGACCCCTGTAGGATTTTCCTCGTGACCATGAGAGATGGAGCAGGCACTGAGGAGTGGTTGAACGTTAACGGTAAATCAGAGCGCCAGAAAGGGTTAACTTTTACCTGTTATGTACAGTATATGTAGCACAAAACGGATTAGTTAAAAATTGAATCTATGTTGCAAGCCTTCTTTACTAGAGAGTAATAAGTCAAATACAAGATTGACAAGGTCAGGATCAAATGCTATGCCTTCATTTGTGTAGTTGCTTTGGAGATTTCTTTAAAGATCATCCCTTCTTGTTTTTCTCTCCTTTCCTGTGAGCACTGAGATCTAAGGACTTTACAGTAATGATTTTTTAAGGTGACAATTTTGTAATGCCAGGAAAAGAACATTAAAGAGGAAATCCTTAATATGCAAAACAAAGCATTTATTCCTAATATCAATATGAAGGCTAAAGTTTTAAGAATCTGGGGTCTGTATGCATCACAGCTGAAGGCAGTGTATCAAATCTGAAAAATAAAAGACGTCAGGGGCCATTGAACCTACAGCTGTCCTTCTGTGTCAGGGTCTGACAGTCTGGGGAAGCATTTATGAATTCCCTTTCACTTGAGGATATCACTGCCTTTCTTTGTTACTTAGACTGTATTCTTGTGTCTGGTTTTACTTAAGTTTGAGATTTAAACAAAATGTTTACCTTGGAAAGTTTTTCTGACGTGAAGCCAGTTGTGTCTGAAACCATGATATTTTCAGGAGTTATGTGTCCTTATCAGACACAGCTCTTCCCCATATGTTCTTCCTTCCGAGGTTATGCACCAGAAAACAGAAGAAAGGAGAGGCAGACCCACTGCCCCGCTAATAGCATGGCGCTGCCTGCCCGCCCACCCCAGGGACTCTCCATCCCTCAAAAAAGGGCTCTAAGCCTCAGCATAATTAGAAACTTTTGGAAGCTGAGAGTAGGCAAATGACAGAAACATCCTGTTGTGAGATGTCATATGTGTTTCTCATTTTATTTACAGCAGTGGTGAAATCCACACTTCAGTTCTGTTACTTTCCAGGCACTTTTCATTTTCCTTCCTTCCTCCAGCCCCTTTCCACCTCCCCACGTAATGGCGAGATTCCAGCCCATAGGACTCCTGAAGAAGGTCACAAAAGCCACAGCTATTTGTTGGCCCTCTCCCAGCGATTGCCCCAGAGTGAGGCAGCTGGCCCTCTGTCTCAGAAAGCTCTCCCTCGGCATTGCAGACACTGCGGGACATTTGGCACGAACACAGAGGCCCCATGTGTCTTACAGTCTCGGAGGTAGCATCTTCCAACTCTGAGAGAGCAGATCTGGGGAGAGAGAATGTGGGGAGGATCTGTTTGTTTGAATTCTAGCCAATTTAATAGTAGCTCAAGTGTTTAGAAAAGATAAATCTTCAAAAAAAATCCTTGGGGAATGAACCAACGCTAAGTGAATGTCAGAATGTATTCATATTGAACATGTGGTCTCGCTCATCTGTCAAAGGAGGTGGTGGGACTAGATATCTCTAAGACCTCTTCTAGCTCTCAGTTCAGCTGTAGAGAAATCAAAGTGAGATCATAATGGACACAGATACCTGCAGACCCTCAGGGAGAGAGGTTTAATCAAAGCTGAGAAAAGGAGGGTGAAGGAAGGACTGGACCAGTTACTACAAATTATATCATGTTCCCAAGACTCCCTAGACCCAATTTATGACTCAGAGAGACAAAGAAGGTGGCTCCAGCCTTTCTGGAGAGTGGGGATGAAAAAGGGACCGTATTCCAAGGTGGTCATTCAGGGAGATTGAATGATTTAAGATTATGCATCATGTCATGTTATAGTTAAGTATGCAGCTCCACCCTTGGCTCGCCCTGACCTTGGATAAGTTACTTAAATGCTTTGAGCCTCAGTTTCCTCATCTACAGCTGTAATTCCTTTATAGGGTTATTGTGAGGATAAGTGACATAAAGCAGTCTAAAGCCCACTTTAGCATTATTATTGTTGTTATTATTGCCATTGGGTCATTGGCCTAGAAACCAATTCAAGGCCTCCAGTATAGAGAATTATAATACTAAATGAGCCATTAACTTAAAAGGGCTATAATAATTGATGAACAAAAGAAGCTTTTTCATTAGTGAAATAAAAGAGCCAGGAATCAGTAGGAACATTAAGGAGATAGATGGGTTTTGACCTCCAGTAGTGAAACCAGGCATTGGTTTGACGGCCAAACACCATACAGATGGCCACCCATCCCATCCTTCCTTTGATTATCCTCAAGGTTGTATGTTCTAGATGTGGAACATACAACTGTTACCCAAATAAATCTGGGTCCACACGACCCAGTCTTGCTCCCTTCTTTCTTTTTTTTTGTTGTTGTTGTTGTTTTGGTGATTTTATTTTTATTTTTTTAACATCCTTATTGGAGTATAATTGCTTTACAACGGTGTGTTAGTTTCTGCTTTATGACAAAGTGAATCAGCTGTACATATACGTATATCCCCATATCCCCTCCCTCTTGCATCTCCCTCCCACCCTCCCTATCCCACCCCTCTAGGTGGTCACAAAGCACCGAGCTGATCTCCCTGTGCTATGCAGCTGCTTCCCACTAGCTATCTATTTTACATTTGGTAGGGTATATATGTCCATGCCACTCTCTCACTTCGTCCCAGCTTACCCTTCCCACTCCCCATGTCCTCAAGTCCATTCTCTACGTCAGCATCTTTATTCCTGTCCTGCCCCTAAGTTCTTTAGCACCATTTTTTTTTTTTTTTTTTAGATTCCATATATATGTGTTAGCATACAGTATTTGTTTTTCTTTTTCTGACTTACTTCACTCTGTGTGACAGACTCTAGGTCCATCCACCTCACTACAAATAACTCAGTTTAGTTTCTTTTTATGGCTGAGTGATATTCCATTGTATATATGTGCCACATCTTTATCCATTCATCTGTCAATGGACACTTAGGTTGCTTCCATGTCCTGGCTACTGTAAATAGAGCTGCACTGAACATTGTGGTACATGACTCTTTTTGAATTATGGTTTTCTCAGGGTATATGCCTAGTAGTGGGATTGCTGGGTCATATGGTAGTTCTATTTTTAGTTTTTTAAGGAACCTCCATACTGTTCTCCATAGTGGCTGTATCAATTTACATTCCCACCAACAGTGCAAGAGGGTTCCCTTTTCTCCACACCCTCTCCAGCATTTATTGTTTGTAGATTTTTTGCTGATGGCCATTCTGACTCTTTCTTCTTTCTTCCTTCAAAGAAATTCAATCCAGTAACTCTTGAAGGACATCAAAAGAGATCCAGCTCATAACCTACGACTACAGTTTTAATAATTCCAATGTCTCAGTATCTTTCCCTCGTAGCTACCCAATATCTCTCGTCTCATCCCTCACTTTCAATTCTCAACTAAAACTCTTTCCAGGCCTTCAGGCTCTTTGTTCTTTCTTCCTTCTCCTTGCAGGAATGTGCAAACTATGGTCTTCCAGCCAAATTTGACCTATAACCTATTTTGTACAGTCCTCAAGATAACAATGGCTTTAATATTTTTAGAGTGTTGTACAAAAATGAAAAAGTATTTGTGACAGAGAGCACATGTGGCCCTCAAAGCCTAAAATATTTATTACCTGGCTCTTTAAAGAAAACGTTTACCAACACCTGTACTGTACCACTCCCTTTCCTCTATTACTCATAGACCTTGTTTGTTTCTAATTCCGCATCTATCTTTCTTGGTTATTCACCTGCCTTATTAACCTAATCTGCAAATACACAGTGGGGATGGGGGTAGAGAAGAGAAGAAGCTGCAAACTCGTAGACACTAACAGTTTTTGTCCCTGTCGCACCACGATTCCAGCAGTAAGATGAAAAAAGAGGTAGTTCTTTCGTTATCCACCATAGTAATTATGTTATGTTAAACTTCTCCTGATAAAAATGCTCTATTTCTTTCTTTTTCTCCTTCTCTCTTTCCCATTCTCTCTTATTTATCTACTTTCTTCATTTGCTGACAAATTTACTGAAAATGAGTTATTCCCTTTAAAGACATAGGCATCTTTTCTTTCCTTCCCTTTTCTTTACTTTTCTCCTTCCCTTCCCTCCCCTCCTCTCTTCTCCTCTCTCTCTCTCTCTCTTTCTGCCTATTTCCCTTTCTTTCCTTCCATTTCTTTTTCTTCTTTCTAAAATTTTTATTGGAGTAGAGTTGATTTACAATGGTGTGTTAGTTTCAGGTGTACAGCAGAGTGATTCATTTATACATATACATATACATATGTCCACTCTTTTTTAGATTCTTTTCCCATATAGGTCATTACAGAGTATTGAGTAGAGTTCCCTGTGCTATATAGTAGGTCCTTAAAAGTGATATCATATGATATTTTTCTTTCTCTGACTTACTTCATTCAGTGTGACAATCTCTAGGTTCATCCATGTTGCTGCAAATGGCATTATTTTGTTCTTTTTTATGGCTGAGTAGTATTCCATTGTATATATGTACCACATCTTCTTTATCCACTTCTCTCTCGATGGGCGTTTAGGTTGCTTCCATGTCTGGGCTATTGTAAATAGTACTACAGTGAACATAGGGGTGCATGTATCTTTTCAAATTATGGTTTCCTCCAGATATATGCCCAGGAGTGGGATTGCTGGATCGTATGGTAGTCATTTCTTTCTTTCTTGTTTCTTTGAACAAATATCTATTGAGGACCTACAGTGCATTGTGCACTGAGAATCCAGGGACAAATAAGATGTGATATTTGTCATGGAAACACTTAGCTGGGGAGACAGATAAGTAAATGAACAACTGCACTGTAGAGTGTTAAGCGCCTGTGATAAAAATGAGATCAAGGTGTTGTGGCCTGACTGGGGATGCGGTGAAGAGGAAAGTCAGGGAAGGTTGAAACGAAGACAGAGCCAGGCCAAAAAGAGGGGACAAGGCAATAGAAGCAGGGTTGGCAACACATACAAAGGCTCAGAGATGAGAGATGTGAAGAACATAGAGAAAGTATAATATTGGAGGGAGTCAGGAGAGAATAGCAGGAACCAGATGCTAAAGGGCCTGAGATTCTGAAGGAATCTGTACTTTTTCCTAAGGACAGTGGAAATCTATTTAGGAATTTGAAGCGGAGGACTAAAATATCTGGATTTGTCTCTAATAAAGAACGCTGAGGCTACAGGGAGGAAAATGCTATACTGGAAATAGAGAGACCAGTCAGGGGGCTGTCACAGCAACTGGGTGAGAAAAGATGAGGGTATACATGAAGACAGCATCAGCAGTGATGACCCAGATGTGATAAAGTGACCATCAATAATAACAGCTAACACGAGTTAAGCACCTACTGTGTGCTAGCCTTTGCTTAGCACTATCCATCATTATCTCATTGGTTCCTTGCAGTAATCCTATGAGATAGATACTGTTATTGCCCCTATTTTACAAATGTGGTTACAGAGGCTCAAAGAGATGGAATCAGTTGATTAACTGTGACCCCAGCCTAGGATTTTGCTTCTGTCTCTCTCATCAGCATGATCTCTAGCAGAAAATTTGTGACTAACCATTAGATTTTGCTTCCTAGTTCTATCAATGGTGAGGTAGCCCAGGGCATTGAGAGACCTTCTGAGAGCACCTGCCATGTTTTATTCATCCCTGTCTCCCCCGTGGCATTTTTCATATAATAAAGGGTTGTTCCTTGCTATAGTCATTCATTTCTCTGTTTTATTCAGATGTTTCCCTTTCCTATCTACCCTAGCTACATTTACCTGTATAACTCCTACCCTGATTTCAGGGCCCCAAATATCTCATCACCTCCATGCAGCCCTCCACCTATTCCTTGTTAGCCACGTGACACAGCCAGGTCTCAGGCTTGACTGAAACTCACTCTGAGCCAGTTCCTCACCACTCGTCTCGCTCTCCAGCCCCGCAGCTTTGGCCTGCCTACCTGATCAGTCACCTGGGCTCTTTACACCTTTACAAACTGAATTTTGGCTCCCACTTTTCCATGTGATCCCTTGGGTTTTTCAGCCTGGTTTGTTGATGGTTTCCTTCGCTCAGACCTTGGCCCTGCATTGTGGAGTGTCTACCCAGAGTGACCCTTGGCCACTGAAGGTTGTGCTCCTGGTATCTGTTCTTTGGTTTCAAGTGCTGTGGTCTTAGAAGGTACTGTCCCCACACCCTGCCATGGGTCACCTCCCAGCCACTGCATAAGTTTAATACTTTAATATTATAACATTCACATATATTATAGTGATTTCTCCAAGTATAAAAATTTCTTAAAAGATGGGGCCATATCCTAATTTTGTTAGCTTCCCCACAGTGCCCAATAGTATTGAGAAGAGTGCTCAGTGGATACTTGAAACTAATTTGTTTACAGGATCCCTTCTGGAATGTTCTAAGATAGATCTACATTATAGTGAATGTCACTTTGTACATAACTTGGGCCCAATATAGTAGAGTGGCTCTGCGCTACACCATTATGACATAATGCAGTCCTAGGATAAGAAGAGGTAATATGCCAGGAGTTACCACATTTAACCCTTACAGTAATTATGTGTAGTGCATCCCCATTTCACAGATGATAATCAGAGAAGAACACAACTTACTTTCCCAAAGTCACACTGCTGATAAGATGGGGCCACTGGGATTTAAAACCAGATTTATCTGCTCCATATCTGGTGTTCTTAACTTACCTCGGCTCTTCTGCTTCACCATATGGCAGATGGAGCCCTTGAGGACCCATCTCTTCAGATATAGAGTCACAAAGTGCTAGATGTGGAAAGGACCTTAAGAGTTTCTAGACAAAATGCTTCTTTTTTTTTTTTTTCTTTTTCTGCCAATAAGAAAGCTAAGGGTGAGAGGCACAAATCATTTGCTTAAAGTCACAAAATGAGTTGTCAGAGCCCTAGGACCAGGAGTGGGTCTCCTTTTAGGCGTTCCACGTATGAAAACTGTTTTCCTTCCCAGAGCCTCATAGTTCTGCTTGCTCTATCACTAGGTCTCACGGATGGGTGATGCTAGCAAGATTACCCGTCTTGATGGGTGTCTATTTTAGGACACTTCATCAACCTGTGGGATGGTTTTCAAAGAGAATCCCGTGAGGCACTGAAGGAACAGACATGTGGCGTGAAGCAGCAATAGTTGGGGGTCTTCCTGCCCCTCACCCCACACCAGAATTCACAGAATACATTTATCCACTCATTCTGTACCCAAGAGCAATCTAATCAATAATAAAATGCCTTAGTCAGAGCTCTGGAATAGCTCGGGAGTAGATAAGGAGCTCTTTGTACTGAAAGCATCTGAAGAATCAGAGGAGGACCAAAGGGGTGGGGGAGACTAGAGAGTTGATTTCAGAAGCATGCTCAGAGAATTTTGAGGAAAACCAGATAGCATTATGAGTGCTGCAGTATTTCTGCTTTATCTCCAAGTGTTTCGTATGTATGTCTATGTATGACTGTGTGTGTATCGTCTGTCGCCCAGATTTTCGTGAAATGCAAATATTCAATGACCCCATCAATTTAGGATTTTAGGTATGTTGTTCCTCCATAATCCATAATAAGGTAATTATTTGTCATTCTGAGTGAATACCTCATAACTCACTGTCTTTATCCTTGGACTACACAACACAAAAAGGATAAAGGAATAATAAAGGAAAATGGTTTTTTTCCCCTCCCCTTCTGTGCCACAGTCAGTCAAGTCAGCCAGTGTTTATTCAGTGCGTGACTGTGTGTGAGGCTTGTGCGGAGGGCAGCCAGGGGACACACAGATGGGAAAGCCCAGTTTGCAAGAAGCTGTCTTCCTTACCTCTCTCTTGTGTTTGCCTTTGCTTGTCTTTCTCTATTTCCTCTGTAAGATAATAGCACTGGGACCAAAATAAAATTGTTTTAGCTGCTTTATTCCTAAGGGTAAACATAACACTGGATGTTTGTCATTGTAGACAGCAATAAAGATAAACTTTTAAGGAACACTTGAAAAATATTTTTAAAGCATTAAGCTGATGGAAATGCTGGAAATCTTTTACCCCATATGTGCTTCTTTCAATAATATCTTAAGATTCTCAAGAATAGCATAGACTGGAGAAAATAGAAGAAAAGACAAGAAGAAACAGAAGCTGACTTAACTTCGAGTTTATTCAATTTTAATTTTCTTATCTCATTATTCTCTCACTTGTTCTAATTCTGTATTGGTAAGTATTCTGTATTTGAAAATGAGAAGTTGGAAATTTTATTTCCACTTCTAACTCTTCTGTATTCTTTTTATTTATTTATTTGGCTGTGTCGGGTCTTAGTTGCGGCACGCAGGATCTTCATTGCGGTGTGTGGGCTTCTCTCTAGTTGTGGCACGCGGGCTCCAGAGCCCCCGGGCTCAGTAGTTGCAGCACGTGGGCTCTCTAGTTGTGGTACGTGGGCTCTAGAGCGCACAGGCTTAGTTGCCCCGTGGCATGTGGGATATTAGTTCCCTGACCAGGTATCGAACCCGCATCCCTTGCATTGGAAAGCGGATTCTTAACCACTGAACCACCAGGGAAATCCCACTCTTCTGTATTCTTGAGCCTTCTCTTTGTAACTGATATTATAGCTAATTACCCTCTATCACCCCCCCGAGAAGAAAACTTGATAGATTAAGGAAAAGATTTTATTTTTCTTTTCTTTAAATTTAAACTTTTATTTAAATGCTGATATCCCATTAATGGGCAAATGCATCAGCTAACACTGAAAGCAATAAAACATAATCATTATGTGAATTTTTGATTTTTATAAACTCTTTTACTAGATGCACCATCCTGTGCAAGTCAGTTAACCTGTATGAATGTTGGTTTCTTCATCTATAAAATGAGAAAAATAATAGTACCAACCTCATTAGGTGTACTATTTATTAATGTGTTTAGTTCTCATAATTCCATGGGATAGATCTTACTGTTATTCCCATTTTATAAATAGTAAATTGAGGAAAAGTCAGTTTTAGTACCTTGGTCACAAGATAAATAAGTGACCGAACTGAGCTTGAAACTCAGACACTCCAGCTCCAGAGCCCACACTCTCAACTACTAAGCTGTTGCCTCAAAGTGGACCCCTTTAAGGCCCACATCCTCATGGCCCGTTGCAGGAGGGGGGTGGGAAGAATTCAGAGTCAGTGCCTAGGTGTCCTTGAACAGCACCTCTGCCTCCTTCTTCCTAGTGCCTCAGAAAGCCCTTCATCCACTGCTGTGAGTTGAATTGTATGCCCCCAAGTTTATCTGTTGAAGTACTAACCTCCAGTACCTCAGAATGGGACCTTATTTGGAAATAGGGTCATTGCAGATATAATTATTTAAAATGAAGTCATACTGGAGTCAGGTAAGCACCTAAACTGATATGATGGTGTCCTTATAAAATAGGGGAAATTTGGACACAGACACGCACACAGGGATACTTGCATGTGAAGATAAGAGTTATGTTGCCCCAAGCCAATTAACTATTAGAAGCCAGGAGAGAGGCCTGGAACAGATCGTTCCCTACTGCCTTCAGAAGAAGCATGGTCCTGCCAACGTCGTGATCTTGGACTTGAGGCCTCCAGAACAGTGAGACAATAAATTTCTGGTGGTTAAGCTAGTCAGTTTGTTACGGCAGCCCTAGCAAACACCCCTATGCATCTAACTGGTTAGCCCCTCAGCGCCGCTCAGTGAGTCTTCTCTCCGGCCCCTCTCAGCTCCATCTTAATCCCGTGGATTGCTTCCCCCATCGTTTCACCGTCTCAGGCTCCTCCCCTTCCTTCCTCACTCCCTCAGCAGATGATCACACCTTCTACTCTCCTGAGGCCTCGCCGCCTCCTATGAGACCACTCGCGTTCCCTCCTCCTCCTCCTCTGTCACCACTGGCTCTTCTCAGACCACTGCCCTTCCTATCATTCACCCTTTTGCATTCCACAGGCTTGGTCCCTCTCTGTCTTTTTCTCTCTACGTGCTCCTCTCAGTGTTCATATTCATTTCCATAATTTGAAGTATCAACCCTGCACTGTGAACTCTGATGCTTATTCCGGCGGGCCAGCTTCTCTCCAGAGGCCACGCCCCTCACTCACAACCACTTTGCAGTCAGTTCCAGCTGCTGACTCTTCAATCCCGGCCACACACTACAATGTGCAAGTCATCCGACCTCTGTACCAGCTGCTTCTCTCTTTCTCCACAGTCAGTCAGACCCCCAAACTTTCTTTCTTTTCCATGGCCTTCTGCAAACAAAGTCACCAAGACATGTTGATACTCTCTCTGCAGTGCCTCTCACATACATACTTCCTAATTTCCCTCAGCCATTTCAAATCCTCATCCACAACAACTAGGGTAGCTTACTGCCCTTCCTGTTACTCCAGTTTTCCGCCTGGTTTTCGTAGGCTGCCAGAGTCATCTTCTCAACATAGAATTACACCCCTGTCGCTACCCTAGCCGGGCTGGTCTCTGGTTGCATACAGAATAAAGTCCCATCTAAATGTAGCATTCAAGGCTCCTCTTTGATCCAGCCACAGCTCACCTCAATATTGTCCTCTAAAATAACCAAGGGAGGCCAATTGTCAACACAGAAAGAGCTTTACTCGGTTCCGTCCCTTAATGGAAACTTCATGGTCTGAAACTAGATTTATCATTCCTTTAGAGATGAGCTGGCTCAGCTGAGCTAATTCATGTTAACAAAATTCTTGAAAGACACAGTACCTGTTATAATTGTATTGCATATATGAGTATACAAAGATGTGGCCTTGATTGAGTTTTAGTTTTTCCATAACCACAGGATTCTCTCACCGGATGTATTACTTCTATAGGTGGCTAACCTCATTCACAGTGTTGATTGCTTTGTTCATTCATTTGTTTATATGTTTGCTAATGTAGCACTCCGCTGCCTTATCTCCAGATTCTAAGGGCTCCCTACTATGTGGAGCTCCCTCTGAATTTCTCTGAATAGGTTTTAGGCTACCACTCAGCAGCCTTTGAATCCTGAACAGACAACATTAGCTGGTCCAGCCAGGGTCAGAAATTTAAAATGTATGCCATTGATTTATATGCATATTCTGTATACCCTCGAGTTAAGGGCACTGACACTGAATGAGAAAAAAAAAAAAAGGAGCTGAAGAAAAGAAATTGAGTAAAAGGAGAGAAGCAGGGACTTCCCTGGTGACGCAGTGGTTAAGAATCCACCTGCCAATGCAGGGGACACGGGTTCGACCCCTGGTCCGGGAAGAATCCACATGCTGTGGAGCAACTAAGCCCGTGCACCACAACTACTGAGCCTGCACTCTAGAGCCCGCAAGCCACAACTACTGAAGCCCACGCACCTAGAGCCTGTGCTCCACAACAAGAGAAGCCACTGCAATGAGAAGCCCGTGCACCACAAGGAAGAGTAGCCCCTGCTTGCCACAGCTAGAGAAAGCCTGCACTCAGCAATGAAGACCCAACACAGCCAAAAATACATAAATAAATAAATAAATACATTTATTAAAAAAAAAAAAAAAGGAGAGAAGCAGAGCTAAGAAGAAAACAAAAGATGCATTTGTGAGGAATAGTACCATACTATAGTTTACTTACATTACCCCCTCCCACAAATTTAGTCAGCTTGGGCTAACTAATAAAGATCTTCACCATAACAAGATACCATAGACTGAGTAGTTTAAACAACAAAAATTTACTTTCTTACAGTTCTGGAGGCTAGGAAGTTCAAGATCCAGGTGCCAGCCAACTTGGTTTCTGGCAAGAGCTCTCTTCTTGGATTACAGGTGACCACTAATGGCAGAGAAAAAAGTCTCTCTCTCTTCCTCTTCTTAGAAGGTCACAGTCCTATAGGATTAGGACCCTACCCTTATGACCTCATTTAACCATAATTACCTCCTAAAGACCCCATTTCCAGGTACAGTTACATTGGGGGTTAGGGCTTCAACATATGAATTTGGGGGCAGGGACAATTCAGTCCATAGCACCCCCCTCCCAAAAAAGTATATGTAAAGTTTTTTTTCCCCAGTAAGTGAAAGAGAGCTGATGAATAGTGGGATACTTAGGTATAGTGTGAGTAGAGATAGTAAGTTCTGACCCAACATACCTGCCTAATAGTTCTAGGTTAGTTAGCTAGAGACTGGGAAGCAATTCAGCCTGCTCGAATTCTTATTATTTTAAGATATGTGAACCTAGGGGCTTCAAAGACAGTTATTCTAATGGGAGGTCTAAATTTCATTTAATGTCTCGTGGACTATGAAGACTTGAACCCTTAAATCTAGAAAGTTCAACTGTGTTTGGTTGGAGTTAATTAGTTACAGAAAGCCAAACTATGTAGATAGCGTTCCCCTTAAATCCTTTCTTGAGTTTGGGTTCTTCAAATGGGGATGTCTTAGGTTGGGTTCCCCAGGAAACAGACTCAGGTAGAGATCTGGGTGCAGGTTTGTTTGGGAGCACCTGTGTGAGAGTTGAAAGAAGCAGGATTAGGCAGGTGGAGATGTGGAACTGTGACGCATTTACAAGAGATGTCTCAGCTGATCTTAGTGGAAGCCCTGGAAGTAAGATGGCCCTTAGCATATCCAAGATTTGAGGAAAGGGGGCCAGGCCTTTGTCAACCAGTTATTAGGTATTGGCTGCCTCTGGGGAAGGGGCATAACTTTGGACAAGTTGGCTCCCTTACCCAGAGGGGAATTCCCAGGAAGGGACTCAGTCATGAGCCTTAAGAAGGTAACACTTCTTGCAGCTTCAGTCCATAAAGGGGGGGGTGGTCTGCTGATGCATCACTGCATCCACTACATGGGACCAAGGAGCCATTAGTTATACATTAAAATCTGTTGACATTCTTCTACACTTTTTTTCTTGTGGCTAAAAGACCATCCTTGTGCTAGAGGCTAAAGATTTTGTATGTCGGATCCCTCTGAAAATTCTGGGTTGCGGCTAGCTAAGACTGGTAATTAATGTAAAACTAAAATGCACAATATTTCCAGTTATGTCATTGCAAGCATAAGGGAGGGAGGAGCTAGAACCAGTTGTACACTTAGAATATGACTGATAGATGATGTGATGAGGAGCCAGTTTCAGACAAGCCTGGACATTTATTTTGGAGGAGCTGATTTCCACAGAGGTACATGTAGTTTCTGTAACCTTCCTGGCCTTTTTTTCCGCTGAGATTGTTTATATTCTTTTACTAGAATCAGCAGAGGTGTTATGAATGTGGAAGATGGTCCACTGCTGTATAAGTGTACCTCAACACTTGACTGTTAATTAGTGTGGTTAGGTTTAATGAACTCATTTAATAACAATATTCCTGCTGAGAATTTTTTTAGGCACTAAATTCTTAAATTTAATAGTGGAAAACTTATTTGTAGAGTGTTAATAATGGTTGTAGGACTTTCAGAGAGTAAAATAGTGGAAGGTTAAGTGAAATGGATTAATTAAATAAGAAAACCCAAATTACCTTTCAAAGTGACTCCATAATGATCTTCACTTTGTATTAATGAATAAAGCAGGCCATATCAAATGCCATTTGTGGGTGTTAGTTTAAAAGCAGCATTCAAAGCTAGCAAGTTTAGATCAGAGGAAACACAAACACAGCAAAATATTCTGCTTGGCAAACAACGTTTTGTTTTCTGTACTGATCCATTAAATTGAATAACTTGATTTTCTTACAGGGTGTCAACAATATGCTTCTTCCATGTAGAGAAATCAGTGGGAACTCTCTAATCAACTCCTGAACAGCAGCAGCTTGTATCAGCAGTGATCCACATAAGCATTTGGGAAATGTTTTTAATTGTTTTAATTGCATTTTAGTGAAATGACACAAACTTCTTATTATAGCTTTTCCAAAGTAAGCAGTTCATTTAAATTGGCTAAGAACTTTTAAACCGATAATAAATACCCTTTATATGGTATATTCAAAATTATTTTTAGCAAATTTCTCAGGATGATGTTTTGTAATTTATTATCATAATGAATTGTTTGGACCTGGAGGAGGTATGTCCCTCAGTTTTCCCATCTGCACAATAGGGATAGGAAAAAATGCCAGTTAGGATGTGATAAGGCAATGTATGGTTAAGTATGCACACTTTGAGTTCTCCAGGGTCCTCAAAGGCAATTTTATTTGAGGATGAATTTTGTGGATTTTGTTTGCAGAAAGATAATTACTCCAAACAGGAATCCTGGGGGAGAATATTGAACTCATTTTCCGCTCCCAGTGGGTTATAGAGGAGTAAATTTTGAGATTCTGAAATATTAAAAAAGAAGTTGTAGTTTCCAATCAAATCCATTCCCATCGTATTGGGAATGCACATCTGTTAAGAATGTGTTTAGTTACTTTATTTCAAGCATCAAGAATTCTGGGGTAGGTGGCTCAATGATGCCTTCAATGAATCTTTTTCTTTTCTTTTTTTTTTTTTCATCTTTATGCTCTACCATCCTTAGAATACCTGCTGCCACTGGGTTGTAAGATGCTCTGCCCATGCAGATGTTGCTGCATTTCTAGGTATCATATTCCAGGCATGAAGAAGATGGAAAAAGGAAGTAGGAAATTGTGGCATCCATATCTGGAAAGAAAGCTTTCCCAGGAACCTTCAGTGTTTGTTTCATTGGCTGCATATTATTTTATTGTATGGATGTAGCACAATTTAACTAGTCCTCGGGGTAGATTTTGTTGGGCTACATATGGCACCCAGGTAGGGACTAACAGACATTGTAAAGGAGGAGAATGACCTGCAGGTCTCAGATCTAGAGGCTGGTGTTGATTTAGTGTTTGTCAGGCTACCCAGGTTTCTATTATAGTTTTGCTTCCCTTGTTGCCCTTGTCTTCCAGGCTCAGCCGGTGCTTAGCTCTAGTAAGACATAGGTAGAGAGTGAGCCTCAAGCACTGTGGGCCTCAACATCTGCTCACGTTGTCTGACATACAGGCTCGAGCCTGGTGTCCCAGTTCTGATCCCCAAGTCCCCATATTACATTGTTTCCTGGGCCTGACTCCCTGCCTTGGAAACCTACCAGCCCTCAGTCCCTGGAGAACTTGGCATGCCTAGTTCTTATTTGCTCCCCTCTAGGGAGGGAAATTCTAGGTTTGAGCTTCTGCCTGGTGGCTGGGATTCTAAGTCTGTCTACTGACAGACTTAGTTAATAATGCTGTGGGCTTCAGATCATTGCCAGCTCCCATGACACCAGATCCCTGGCCTGGCCTCTGCCTCCCGGTCCACCCCCCCCCACACACACTCACACACACGTGCTTGATCAAAGATACATGGTTTAAAATATCAGGTAGATATTTGAGATTCATAATGAAAAAGAGCCCTGTTAGTGTCCACCCCTCCCTACTTCCCATTCTTTTCTGTATAAAACTTATAATACTGTCAACTATTTCTTTTCATTTGCCTCCATAATTTATAATTTGCTCATATTGCTGTTTCTTCCATTTTACTTCAAATGTAGATATTATTTATTGATTTTCTACAAGGGAATATGTTGATTTAGTGTCCCTCCCCAAACACGTACCTACTTCCCCTTTACCCATTCTCCTAATTATAATTTTTGGTTAGATCAATATTCAGATTTCTTGTTACACAGGAGAAAAGTCAGCTTTCTAGCTAATGCCACCTTTACTTGGTCACTGATTATATGCAGCTGATATACCGTGTTTCTGTCTTTCTTGTGACGCTTTTTGGTGGATCCCTCCTCTAGTAGATTTCCCAAGAAAGCATCCATGACAGCTAAATGTTTTGAGAAATGTCTTAAGTCTGCCATTTCATTTGATTGATAGTTTGGGCATAGAATTTGAAGTTGGAAATTATTTTCTCTAGGAATTTTGAAGTGATTGTTCCAGGGTCTTCCAGCACCCGCTTGCGATCCAAAAAGTAGGTTCTGTTATGACTCCCAGTCCTTTGTATGAGACCTCTTGTTGTTTCTCTTTTTCTCTTCTGGAAGCTTTTAGAATCCTCTTTGCCCAAAATTTCATGTTGATGTGTCTTAGTACGGGTGTAGGTTTATTTTTTTTTTAAAGTCCATTATCCTGGTCCCATGAAGGACCCTCTCTTATGGAAACTGATATCCTTCAGTTCTGGGAAATTTTAAAAACTTACATTTATGATAGTTTCCTCCTCTCTATCTTCTCTGTCATTCTTTCTGGAACTCCTGTAATTTGGATATTAAATATTCTAAAATGATCTAATAATTTTACTTTATCTCTCATATTTTCCAGTTCTTTGGTTTTTCTTCCTAGTGCTGCTGTCTTATTTCCTGGATTTTCTCAAAGTTACCTTTCATTTCTTTTATTAAAATTTTAGTTTCTGCTTTTAATTTCCAAGAATTTTTTATGTTGTTATTCTCTGGGTGTCTTTTTAAAATCTTCCTATTCTTGTTCCATGAATGTTGTATCATCGTTTATAAAGTCCCATGATAGTTTTGAGGAAGTGTTCTTTTGTTCCACCGTTATTTCTTTGTTTCCTCTGAATTGTTTTTTCTTTTTTTGTTCGTTTTTGTCTCTCTCTTTTATGTTAGATGCTCTCTTCCATTATCCAGTTGTTGCTGGCTATTTCCTCATATTGAAGAGTAAGGCACAACAAAGCTACTTAGAAATAGTGTATGCGTGTGTATGTATGTGTGTATTTAGGAGAGGAAGACTTTTTGGTCAGTGGGCTTCACCATAGCTGCCTGTTATATACAAGTATTTTCTTTTGGCCCAGGTAGCATCCCCAGAGGGACATTCTTTCAGCCTGGATGATATAACGCTAATAGCAAGGGTTCTAATAGCTAAGAGCTGAGGAGGGGAAAAGGAGCCCAGGGTCCTATCATTCAACATGTGGACCTTCATTTAACTCCCTGGTTTTAGGACAGCACCCTTATCCTCTGAGCAGTGGCACTAAATCCAGAATCTATTTGGGATCAACTTCTGTAGAAAATAAACCTCTAGTTTTCTGCCTGGGTTGGGAGGACTTGACTATGCTGGGTTGGGGATGGGAAATAGGGATCTCACAGCTTCTTACCCACACTTTCAACTAATCCACCTATTTTGGGCTTTACCTTCACTCTCTGGCTCTCTTGTTTCTGAGCTTGTCCAAGGTGTTGCTTCACTCTGGCTTTCTCTGGTGAGCTAAATCCACTCATCCCTCTGCCTGGTGACTTCTGAAATTGAGTTCTAATCTGTCCTTGACATTATACAATCAGTTCTCATTATTTGCAAAAATTATGTTCTATAAAGTCGCTCCAAACACTGAATTAGTAAATACTGAACCATTGCTCCAAGGAGAAATACAGGGTTTAGGTACCTGCCAACCTCGTCAACTAATCAACACATAGCCTTGTGTTCTATGTACTTCTGTTTAGAGACAGCTTATTTAACATATATGATTGATTCATTAACATTGAACTTATGGCCAACAGCACGATAACTCATGCCTGAATGAAGCTTATCCAACACACACATTTTCTCCATATGGTGCATCACAGCCCGCTTGTGCCTAGGGACCCAGACAGCACTTCAGCAGTTTGCTTGGGTGCCATTTTAAACAGCAAAAAGCACAAAACTTTGAAAAATGTTTCCCTAAATAGACAGTGAAGAGGATGCTTGCTTACACTGTGAGAGCTGAAGCAAGAAGGGAAAGGGTCACCTTGTTCAACCTCAGTTGAAAACATGAGGCATCAGAAGGCTTAAAATTTTCACCACCTTGAGCATGTCCACAAATGACAGTGAAAGCACCGTGAGTATTGCTTTTTGGGTTTAGAAATAAGTTTTAGAGAGTAGTCAAGTTCACAAATACAGAATCTGCAAATAATGAGGATCGACCATAGTTTTATGCTCTTTTTTATTTCTTTATCTTTTTAGAGTGGCTTCAGGAAGGATCGAAGGGAAACAAGTAAGATAAATGAGCATATTAAATCCACCACCTTTAACTGGAAGTCTCTGTCGTTCATCCTAGTTATTTTGTGTAGGACCCACTGATACTACTTGTCTACAGTGACATGTCAGATTTTCCTAGCGCAATCTGCCTCTTCCATCCTTATGCATCCCCTCTGGGCTCATCCAGGTGCACCTAACACTCCTCAGATGGTCCAGGTCCTCTGCAATTAGCTGGGTCGTGCCTGACCTTGTCACAACATACTGATGGCAATGTGTAACCAGTGGTGTGCTGGACCTGGCTCATACTGGCTTACAAAAAACAATTGCTAATTTTTCAGGAATTTTGTGAGGCCATTGTTAAACATGACCATTGTTAAAAATCAAATCACATAGCTTACAATTAAGTAAATTATGTTAACAACAGAGGTAGTAAACACTCAAAACTCATCACTTCCTGATTATTTACTATTAACTATATTCTTGAGGTTATTTACGTCTCTTGAATCTCTCTGGTGAAAAAACTATATCACGGTGTGCTACTGCACATCTCTCCCAAATTCACATTCAGTGGCGTGACATTGATAGTTTAAAATCAGCAGTGACAGAAGTATTTATACTATGGAAATTAGCAGATGCTCCAAATCTGGACTTTTTTCCCCCAGAGAGCCCATTGTTAAACATTCACCAACATACCCCTATAGCCTGAAAAATTGTGTGGAATTGAGTAAAAGTAGAAATTAACTGACCAAGGGAATGGGGAAGGAGTTAGCTAGCTAGATCCAAAGTTATACATTAGCTACTTGGATGTTTATTAAGCAGAATAAAGAATAAAATGAAATGACGACTGGCAGACAGAGTCACAGAAAAAGAATCTGGGTCTTTCTTGCAATGTATTTATTATAGAATCTGACCCAACTGAGCCACAGGGTCTTGTATATATGAGCTTGGAAAAGGTAAACTTTTATAATTAACAGATGGGGATTAAAAATTACTGATACCCAGTTAGAATCATATTGCCTAGGAAACTCAATATGTGTGAATAAGAGATGATCGACCCATATAATAGGTTATTTCACTGACCAGTTAGTACTGTTGTGAAATTAGAGTAAAAGTTAGTGTTTTCCCTGAGCAATAGCTCTAGGGCAGTTTGTTGAAATAATTATTGCAGGAAAATCCAGAAGGAAAAAATCATATTTAAAATTACTTTACGAAATTTCTACTACTTGTAGATCCTTGTGAAGTTCAAGTTACTGGCTTATAGTATAAAGTCAGTAAGTATTTTTAGGAGATTTAAATGTGTTAGATTTAACTTTAAGTACTTGCAATCAGTTGATTCCAAAGAGTTAAAAAAACGAACTGACTGATATCCCTGGAAAGGCAGTTAAGCGGGGGGAGAAAATCAAGGTAGAAGGTAAAAATAGAAAATAGTACTGCTGCTGTCCTTCATAACTATCACTGTCATGAAAAAAACTGCTTATAGAGACTGTCATACAGAGTGAAGTAAGCTAGAACAAGAAAAACAAATATCGTATATTAACACGTATATGTGGAATCTAGAAAAATGGTATAGATGATCTTATTTGCAAAGCAGAAATAGAGATACAGACATAGAGAATAAATGTATGAATACCAAGGGGGAAAAAGGGGTGGTGGGATGAATTGGGAGATTGGAATTGACATATACACACTACTATGTATAGAATAGATAACTAATGAGAACCTACTGTATAGCACAGGGAACTCTACTCGGTGCTCTGTGGTGACCTAAATGGGAAGGATATCCAAAAAAAGAGGGGATATATGTATACGTGTGGCTGATTCACTTTGCTGTACAGCAGAAACTGACATAGCAGTGTAAAACAACTATACTCCAATTCAAAAACAAAAAAGAAAATAGTAGTGCTGCTGTCCTTCTTAGCTATCATTGTCATGAAAAAAACTGCTTATATTTTAAAAACAGAATGATTCCTCTTCATAGTCACAAGCATATTGGTGTGTAGGGGAAGGCGCACCCCTGGGCATACTGTCATACTGATTCTTAGTTTTTGTCCCAAACTCTGGTTTGGGGACCCTTTAGTGTAATGTCTCTGAGAGAAAAATAATTGCTGACAGGTTTATATATTAAAATTTGCTTCACAAAGATGATCCTTGCTTGAAGTGTTAGCCCTTTAAGTAAACTGAAAGACTTCACAAAGCTGCTCAAGGGAAAAGGCAAAAATATTTTTCCTGGGTTGTTTGGTATAATCTCCACATAACAGAGACTTTGTGAATAGTCCTATCAGATTTCGTTTTTCCTTTTCTTTATTTAAACTGTTCCCAGTTCGTGTCTCATTTGCTTTTAGTGCTGTGTTGTTGCATTTGCTTTTTTTTTCCATGGACAACATAAAATCATCCTTCAAGATTACAATATTAATCTTAAATATGGGCAATCTTTGGCACCATCAATGTATTCATTTCTTTTTTTTCAATTGGGACATAATTAACATACCGTACACTTTGCCATTTTAAAGTGTACAAGCCAGCGGTTTCTAATGTATTCACTATGTTGTGCAACCATCACCACTGTCTAATATCAGAACATTTCCGTCACCCCCAAAAGAAACCCCATACCTATCAGGTAATTTTTCAGGATAAATACCTAGAGTGGACCTGCTGGGTCATATGGTAATTCTATGTTGAAATTTTGAGGAACCGCCAAACTGGTTTCCAGTGAATTCATCTCTGCTAGTCTCTTACCCTTACGTCCTTTATTGTTTGGTTCTCTCCAAATATGTGTCCCTCTCTGGTAGGTTGTGCCAGTTGTGATGTTCTGTGAGAGAAATGACAAGGAAGAGGTGCTGCTTGAGGTAGCGTGCAAGTCGCTGATTTTTGTTTTGTTCTGTTTATCTGCAGCTTGTCAGGAAATATTTAAAGACCCTCATATTCCCAGAACTGCTGTATGTAGACTCATTTGTGGTTTATGGTCTATTCTGCCTTCACCTTTGATAAATGGCCACATTCTGTGTTCATCTTCTTGATGATGAAGATCACATCACAACTTGTTAGCTGCTTTCCTTGTGTGAGGCACTGTGCTCAGAGCTTTATATACATTATTTTATTTAATCCTCACGATATACTTCTGAGATGGATATTTTAAATTCCCTTTTCATGTGGCCAGACCGAGGTTTAAATCAGTGAAGACATTTCACATAGCTGGAGGTTGACAGAACATTAGGAAAGTGATGCCAGACTGGGGCCTCCGACTCCTTGGAAAGGTTTACCTATGACTATTCATTCTAGTTTGTCCTACTGTATTTGAAAACTGAGATCATACCTGAACCTATATCAAACAGAAAGGAAAAAAGAAGAAAGCCTTAGATAGAACCACCATGTAGTTTCAAATTCGGTACCTGAAAAAATACACGAGGGGAAAAATGACCACAAAAGCAGCATGCAATTGCCTTCCCAGTTCTGTAATATATGAGTCTACTCTCCTTTTTAAATGACACTAGAAAGATTTATTTCTTCTTTTCACCTTAGTATGACATTTTAATGTTGTCCATTACACATAGACATCATAAACCTAGAAAAATGTACACTAATGATTATTGGCTTTTAGATCCCCAAGATGAAAGTTCTTTCTCTCCAGGGCTCATCATGGTTGTGGCTTTTCAAATGCAGAAGCTGTTTTGTGCCTCAGTGGACCTCCCTTGCTGCCCTGGTGCCAAGGGAGGTCATCGATTGCTTAAGCAATAATGGTATAAGCTGTAGCAGCTTTTCCCTAGATGAAAGCATGGCCACTGGTAGCATAGTAACAAGCAGTTCTGCTTTATGAATAGGTTTGCCCAAAATGCTTGTGGATTTTAAGACTATTATAGGAGTTTTAAGAAAGATATATCTTAGGCAAGAGCATGAAAAGGCAATTCATAAGAGAAGAAATACAAATAGCCAATAGGTTAAAAAAAAATTTGTTCAAACCTCTAGTTGTTGAAAACTGTAAACTAAAATGAGACATAAATTATTTATTATTGAACAGGTAATATATGCACATGGTACAAAATTCTAGAATACAAAATTATATACAATGAAAAGTATATTTCTCTCCTCCCATGCTCCTCTCCGGCCACTCCATGCTCCTTCTCAAAGGCAAACACCATTACCAGTTTGGTTTTTTCTTTGGCCCCGTCGCTCGACTTGCAGGGTCTTAGTTCCCCAACTAGGGATTGAACCCAGGCCCCGGGCCCTGGCAGAGAAAGTGCCGAGTCCTAAACACTGGACCACCAGAGAATTCCATTACCAGTTTTTTATGGACTCCTTTAATGGTTGTCCGTGAACATGGGTGTGTGTATACATATACATGCCTACACGTATACATCTGTGTATATATGTATAACATACCTACATACATAATATTACACACAATCTTCTACACCTTGCTTTTTTCACATAACCGTTATTCTTGGAAATTTTTACACATGGATACATATATATATCTGCCTCATTCTTTATCCCCCTAACATTTTTTTAAATGAAAATTTTTAAGCATACAGAAAAGTTGGGACCTTGTTCTTTTTAACAGTTGCCTAGTATTTCATTATATGGATGTACCACAATTCATTTTACTAGTCCTCTATTGACATACATTTCAATTATTTCCCATCATTTGCCTTTATAAAATAATGCTGCAATAAAATCCTTATACATAGGTCATTTGACATACATGAAAATGTACCAGTATGGTAATTCCCTAAGAGTGGAATTGCCAGGTCAGGAGTGTATGTATTTTTAGTTTTATAGATGTGGCCAAACTTTCTCCGTGGAGATTGAAGAAATTTATGGTTATACTCCAGAGAGTTGCTGTTACCCCATACTCTCACCAAAAGTGTTATCAAAAATTTGATCTTGGTCAACTTTAATGGATGAAAAACCAAGATACTATTTTTTCCTTTTGTTTTGGAAAATATTTTTAAATAAGAGAATACCCAGTGTTGGTGTAGGTGTGACAAAAAAAGGAAGACTCATACATACCAGTAAAAATAAGATTGATTCAGCCTTTCTATAGGGCTGTTTAACGTGTGTGAAAGTCTTTTCTAAGCATGCTTTTTTTGACCCAGCAACTCCACCTGTAACCTAAGGAAGTAGTCAGACAAGTGCTTATAAGAGAAAAATGATGGAAAAAAACCAAATAAATAGACTTTTAAAACATATTATGCTGTAGCTATACAGTGGATACCTTGTTAGTATTAAAACATATGCAGAGCCTGACTTATTATCATGGAAAGATGTTTATGATTTTTTGGCTACATGAATACACAGGTTACAAAACAGTACGTTCAGCATGATCCCATTTAGGGGGAAAATATGGAGAGATAGATACAGAGATATGCAATTTGAGAAATAAATACCATTATATAAACATATACAAGCAAATGTTGATCTATCTATCTATCTATCTATCTATGCATATATATACCTGGAGCAGTGTCTGTAAGAATGTACATGTTTGTAACAGGACATACGATCATTATATACTACCAAAAATATAGATAATTGTTCTTTGCTTTTATTATGTCCTATATTATAAACAAATTTTTATAATTAGCATATGTTTTATTTATTATCACAAAATAATACAATGGAAAGAAAATTTCATGTGGAATTCATAGCACCAAATAATCTATGTTTGTACATGTAGTTGCAGTTTATTCATTTCCATGGCTTAATTTCATTGTGTGAGTATAGCACAATTTCTGTATCCGCTGTCTTGTTGACAAAAAATAGAGTTGTTTACAGTTCTTGGTATGTGCAGGGACATTCTTGAACTTGTTTTCTGAAGAACATATCATATGTTTCAGATGGCTTTATAACTAAGGTGGAATTTCTAGGCCACAGTCTATGCATATGTTAGCTTTAGTAAATGCTGGTAGATAGTGTTCCAGCATGTTAACTGCTAGCAATGCATAAAGAGTTCTGTGTGTTCCACCTCCTCTCCACACTTGGAGATGTAGTTATTTTCAATATGAGACATTCTATTGGTAATCCCTTGACAATTTTAATTTGAATTTTGCTGATTACTTATGGGATTGAGCTTCTATTCATATTCCTAGTGTCCATTTGGATATCCTCTGCTTTCTATGCCAGTTCATCTTTTGCTCAGTTTTGTTCTGTTTTTTTTATTATTATTTTTTATTGATGTATAAGAATTCTCTGTATATTCTGGAATCAAGGTGTATGTATTAAATATTTTCTCTTAAAACAAAAAACTTGCTGAATATATTAAAAAGTCACTTATTCAGGTGACATTTATTAAGTGTCTGCCGTGTGTAAACCCTCTGGTCTACGTGTTGGGGAAGGGACAGAGACCACCTAAACATCCCTATCCTTATGATCTGATATATAAATTGTCCTGAGTATTGGAGTGGGCTGGGAGTGAGTGAAGAGCACATGATTCTTATTTTTCTTTAAAATTACCAAATTTCAGTTGGTAAGAATTATCGTGATGATTTAGATGTAACGTGCAATTGTTTAACAATTTTATCTGCAAGTTGCATTTTCATTGTCCCCGAGAAGGAGGCTTTTATGGCAGCTTTTTTGGCTGAAAGTAAATATCCACATGCAAGATAATTTTAGCTGACAACTCCTTTCCTTCAGCTGGAAGGAAATAAAACAGCATAGAGCTGGATTCTAAGATGCAAATTGCAGGGAAGAAGATGTATCTGTAATTAACTTAGAAAGTACTGTTTGTGTTTAACTTCACCATAATTTTTCAGAATGAACAAATTGCACATTAGATAGGGCAGGCAAGAAGTAAGGCTTTTAACAAGTGTAAATGTTTTTTTCCTGGTTGTAATTTCTAAGATGAACTTGTGTACTTTTAATTTATACACTGGTTTGGAGTAATTAGCCCTTGAATTGTCTGTATTTCTTTAGAAGAGGGATGGACCATAGAGAGCATCTTGATTTTCTAAATCTTCAGAAGAAAAATGACACCCTTCACTGAAAATCATACACTAATGCTCAAAAGGAAAATATAGTCATGCAGATGTAAGCTAAATACTTAAAATAATGTCATTTATTAATTTTTTTGCTTTGCCAAAACCACAGTATATATCGTATGACTCATTTCCCCCAAATCACTTTGCCTGGTAGATTTTGAGCATTTTTCTATCCTTACAGAGTTTGGAAAGTGAAAAGAATTCAAATTCTCTCCAACTACCGGGTAATTAAGTCTTGTTTTAATATCTTATAGAGTGATGTCTTTGTTACATAAGTTACCTACTGAAGATTTACTAACGAGTTTTGGACAATAGAAATGAACTGTTGTCAAGGCCAAATGTGAACTGCAGGCTACTAAAAAATCTTGACGGGATAATAAGTGGAATAACCTGTAAGCTGATACACGGTCTGGAGGCGTCTGGTTTTCCTCTTGGCGGGACACTGGGTGACAAAGCTAAACTCCTGGCTCACTTTTCTCTACCGCTGCTCTTTAGATACCAGGATTCTGAAGACCTGGTATGTAGCTTTTTAAAAAAGACCGTATATGTGCACATGAATCAAAATTCACAGTGTGCCCAAAAAGGTGGAAGGCAGGGTAAGTTTCTGTCTCATCTCTGTCCTCCAGACACAATCCCCTTTCCGGAGGCAGTCCCGGGTAACAGTTCCTCAGGTGTCATTCCAGAGATAATCTGTGCATACCAAGTGCATAAGGACACCTTCTACTTCTGCTTTTATACGTATGGTCATATGACTTATTCACTGCTCTTCACCTGCCTTTTTTTAACTTGACCTGTTTTGGAAATTGTGCCATCATGATACATAGCTGCCTTATTCTTCTTAAAGGTTGTTTAGTATTCATTGCATTATATAGCTTGCCCATAATTTATTTACCAGACCCCCACTGGTGGATATTTAGATGATTTCCAATCTTTTGCTAATAATACAAGCAGGACTGCATTGAATAACGGTACATTCATCGTTTTGCATACATCAGCATATCTGTGGGACACATTCCTAGAAATGGAATTGCTGGATCAAACAGTCTGTGCATTTTTTATTTTGACAAATACTGCCAAAGTGCAGGAGATGTCATACAAGTTATACTCCCCCCAGCGGGGTATAAGAGTGGCATGTGCTTTTATATCCTAGACCTCGCCTTCGTCACCGAAGGGTGTTTTTTTCTGAGTCTAGTCACAGTCTGGAGCCTCTGGGTTCACTTGTGTTATGTTGGTGGCTTTCTGTCTGTGATCAGGACTCATTTTTCAACACTCCTGGATGCTGTGGGTTTTTTCCAACTACTCGAGGTCATTGCTTAAGCCTCAATAGGAAATAGGCTTATTTTTATATGAGTTTCCCCATAGACACGGGGATTAAGGGGGTTACTGATGTTTCAGAGCCTTTCAGAGTTTAGGCGATGCAGAGGCATTAGAGGGGTTAGTTTATTTTCCTTGATTTGAAAATCGACATAGGAAGGAATCTTCCCACCCTCAAATAGAGAAACAAACTGAAGTTTTGACCTTTAACGCTAGAGTGTTGGTGATGTCTTCCGGTTATCACTTTACCCCTGAGCCCCCTCTGCTAGCCCCACGTCACACGCTCTCCTGGGTCTGGATCCCCGCCAGCTCTCCCTGGGGCACCGTTGGGGTCGGGTGTGCGAAGCCCTCTCCCTCTGCGGCTTCCTTCCCTATTCTGGTTCCTCTCCTTCATTTCCTGTTCTCCTTCTTATCCAAACAGCTTTTTATGACTTCTGTTGGAACTTTACCACCTCTCCCTAAGCCACCATGGTAACACGACAGGTTCAGGCACAAAGCAGAGTGAGCTCCCTTTGATTTTTATATCTATAGATCTTTCCCCCTGTGCTTACTATTTTGTAATCTGTGCTATAGTCTGTATTCCAAACTTCTAAAACATAAAGAACCCTTTCTGTTCAATTACGTAAAGCACCTAGCTCACAGTGCTTACTTAAATATATGATACTGTGGTTAGTTGAGAGATTTTTTTTTCAAAAACTTAGCTTTAAATTTATTTTGATTTAACTATATTTATATTTATAAGTGCATTTATATATTTATAGAAATATATTTTTATATTTATATATTGTATTTTAAAATATAAATATATTTTAACTTAAATATATTTATAAACTATAAAACTATGATGGCATTTCTGTAGGTGATTTCCCAGTCCAGTGTTCACTAAGACTGAACATAGACTTAAATGTTATCACAGTGTGTACTTACGTTCCTTAGAATGATAAGTCCGGGTAAACAGAGGTGGTGAGCTACCAAGGATAGTGGCGTTGCTGCCGTTTGGTACCATTCATCCCATGTTGGTCTCTCGTTTATGGAGTCAGGGATTGCTTTAGTCACATCATGATATCCAGAAAACAGAACTGCTCCAAGAGTGGCCCACAGAGTGGTGCTTTTCATACCTGACTGCAACAAGGTAAGCATAGGAATTGGAAGTACGTGTTCAGAAACTTTCAAACCAATATGACAGAATTGAACCTAAGTTTAAAAAATTGAGCTTGTATTTTTCTATATCTTTTGCAAATTATTTTTCTGAAAACTCATTTTATTCTATAAAATACCAATCTATTACAGTTTAGATTTTGTAAAGTAATCTAGAAAATTCTTCAAACGTTGGTGACTCTCTAGCCTGTAAGGCAGATGCAGTGCTCTAAACATCATTGCCCTGGCTTGTTTTCATAGTGGGACAAGTGTGACATCCCCATGTAAGACGTGAGGGAATGAGGCACAGTGACAAAATTTCTTGCCTCAGGCTGCTGCATATACTGGGATTAAATCTTTCCCTTCTCATTTCTGTGATCAGACTACAAGGCTTTGGCTTTTCACATTATGATATTTTAATTAGAATCTGAGAGAGTGAGTTGAATAAGAAAGTTATTCGTGAAAAGAATCCTGCAATTTTTTTTATCCTTCAAAGAAATATGTAAATAGCATTTCCTCCCATATTATTTTTCCTTTACTGCCATTTTCTAAAACTAAAGTACTTTGGAAGATATTTAGGAGAATTTTAACACAGTGGCTTTGCACTGAGGAAAAAAAATCTCTGTGTGCTGAATGTTTTTAAGTGCTGGTGGAGAGTATATACATAATAAAATTGGGGGAAATTTGCAAACCCCACAGTATCATCCTTAGAAAGAGGTTTGGGTTTCTATCCTGGCCAAAGGAAGACTCAAGGAGCCAGAATAAATATTGACAACATCTCCTATTCTGAGTGTGGATGCGACAAGCCTTCCCTGGGTGTGAGCAGAGTCGATGGAAGTTAGGATGCCAGACGTACATGTCCCCATGACATGTGAAGGAAGAAGAACTGAGGGATGTTAGATGAGAGAGAGCATGAGACCATGGGACAGAGGACTGAAAAGAATAGGGGTGGGTGGTAGGCCTCCAGGGTGGCTGAGCCTCACTTTCATGGTGACAGACCCTGTGGGTGGGTCACTTCCATTAGCCAGGGGTCAAGGGTACGTTTGGAGCCTAGCCTAAAAATGTGTTAGCCTTGGTGATTCAATTTAAGGGCACTTGGTGAAAATTTTTGCTTTATCTCCTATTATCACATTTAGGTATTCCTTTTCTACAATGGAAAAAATAAATATAAGTTTATCATTCACAGCAGGTTGTGTGTCTTTTATATGTTAAATACGTGTTGTAATATAAATCTTTTGCCTCGATGAAAAAATTTGGGTGCAGTTGTCTTTTTATCATAATGGTGTTATGTGTGTGCTGTAATTTTCTCATGAAAGTGTGATCTGAAATAATCTGAAAGAATAACTATTCTCGAGATGTTGTTAATATACACTTATAAATAAGTTTTTATAAAAGTGACACACTTCCCAAATTCTTTTATTGCCCCCAAACTTATATCTATCAGCCTTTTCCATGTATCTTCTCTGTCTATATCTTTCAGACATGACTGCCTTACGTAGTTTTTGGATCGAGAGTCAATTGCTTAGCTTTAGTGGGGTTTTGCAGGAACATCTACATATTAAGAATCACTTAACTGTTTGTCATACTGACCATTACTGTTAGTATATTCAATTAGTAAGGATTTTCTGAGTGCTCACTACAAGGTTCTATGTCTGTCACTGAGATTACAGAAGAGGTACCTTCTGTTCATTCATGCATCCACCAACTTGTTGAAGTACCTGTGATGGACCAAGTATGGTGCCAGGAACTTGGGACAAGTTCCCTTTTACACAGAACTGATAGACCCTGTAAAATGGGGATAATATCTCTTAAAGTTATTATGAGGCTTAAATGAAATAATATTTCTAAAGCACCTAGCACAGCCCCTGAATCATAGGTACTCTGAATGAGTATTTTTCCCCAGGAATGGCAGAGACTTCTTTTTAAGAAGCTTTTACAAATCACTGTGAAGGTAGGCTGAATCTTGCTTAATAAAGAATGTTAATTTACTGATTAAAATAATAATCCAAGGGCAAACACATTAAATATTTTCTCCCACTGGACTATCGATGGGAAAAGCCAAATTGAGAGACTGCCAAAAGAATGAAGAGTAAGGGTATTAGGAGTCACATGTAAAAGAATTATAGAATAAAAGAGCTTTTAAAAAATATGTAAAAGTAGTATTTTACTTGCTTGTAGATGCTTTCTTCTTGAGTATTGGCTTTTAGTCACTCTTGACGTTTCACCTGGAGAAGGGGAAACCATCATGTCATTGATTAATCTTGGCTATTCATTATTACAGTGAACTCTCAGGAAGTTCAGGCTAAACATCAGAAAGAATTACTATTACGATAACTCAAATCTAAGAAGACAAAGCTAGCGCTTCCTCTAGGGAATATATGCATCCCTCCACCTGCGTTCTAAAGTCTGATAAATCTTTCAACCGATGTTTTTTCATCAGTGGATAGTGTATTGGACATGAATTTGAATCTGGTCAGATTTCCTTAATCAAAAAGTGGGGGAAAAAAAAAAAGTGGGGATTTTTGTGTGTGCTGTGAATAAGAGTGAACCCCAAACTCGAAAATCAGCTGCAAAGAAAACTAACAGTTTTATGACATAATGGCTTTTCTATATTCAGACTTTTTATATATCCAGTTTTGTCATTCCTTCTTTACCTAGAAATAATAACTGACATTTGTAACAATTTCCTTGCTTGACTGATACTATTGCCCGAAGCCTTTGAGGGTATTGTTCTTTATTTTATTTTCCCAGTGCTATCCCATGGGACTGTCTGTGATGATGGAAGTGTTCTATGACTGTTCTGTGCAGTGTGGTAGCCGCTAGCCACATGTGGCTATTGAGCTAGTATAACTGAGGAAATGAATTTTTAATCATATTTAATTTTAGTTAATTTCAATGTAAACTTAAATAGCCACCTGTGTGTATTGACTACCATTTTTTTTTAATATAAACTTATTTATTTATTTATTTTTGGCTGCATTGGGTCTTCGTTGCTGCATGCAGGCTTTCTCTAGTTGCGGCAAGCAGGGGCTACTCTTCATTGCTGTGTGCGGGCTTCTCATTGCGGTGGCTTCTCTTGTTGCAGAGCACAGCTCTAGGCTCCTGGGCTTCAGTCATTGCGGCATGAGGGCTCAGTAGTTGTGGCTCGCGGGCTCTAGAGCGCAGGCTCAGTAGTTGTGGCGCACGGGCTTAGTTGCTCCATGGCATGTGGGATCTTCCCAGACCAGGGCTCGAACCCGTGTCCCCTGCATTGGCAGGCGGATTCTCAACCACTGCGCCACCAGGGAAGTCCTTGACTACCATTTTGAACAGCGCAACTCAAGACTGTAAATATTAATTCACAAGAGTTAAAATAGGTTTCAACACAGACAATATTGAGAAAGTTGGTAATGGGAAATTCTGGCTTTCCAAAGAACTTATATCTCAAATATTCCATTAGGAGTGAAATTTCAAAAGGAAAATCTTTATACTATAAATTGGATGACAAAGTGTGTCTTCTTTCAATCTTGACTTTTGTTTTGTCTTTCCTATTTTTCTGTATTTTTTCAAGTTGGTAACGTCAACCCAAAGCATTTTTTTCAGATATAAAAATTAGGCCAACAGCTTTATAATTTCTAGTAGTATGTTTTATGAGAAAGAGAGAGAAGAAACAAGGAAACAGAGAGAATTAGCCAGCCAAGATATTCTTCCTTGGGCTAATGTGCTTAGTGCTTTAAGAGGGAGGGTCCAAGACGATTTCTGTTAATTCCTTAGGATGCATGTCGTATGGCGTTTGGTTTGTTTAGGTAATGTCACCAATTTTATCTTTCCTTCATGGCTTTTCATGTTCTCTTCCCATGAGTTTGCAGATGACAGCTAACCTTTTTAAAAGTAAATATTGAATATTTTTAGAGTCTGGGCTGCATTTACCCACAGCAATGTCTCTTTGCTTTCCCTTTTTAAAATCAAAATACTCTTTTAAATTGTAGAATGTAACGTTTATGCCCCTAAAAAATGTTGTCTGTTGATTAACTGAAGATTATATTTGCCAATTTGCCTTCTTTGTGTATAAAATTTCAATTAACTGGAATATTTTTGGGGCTTCTGGCTTACTGAAAGCAAATGAAAAACTTATTCATACATTCATCGTTTGTTTACTGATCGCCTGTTTTGTGCCAGGTACTGTTTTTGGTATCGGGAATACAAGAGTGAACAAAAGAGACAAAATGCTCCATCCTCATGGAGCTTAAATGCTAGAGGAGGAATCGTTTTGTTTCCGCCTCTGTAGATAACTTTTCTAAAACATCTCTTTCTTTTCATCTTACTAGTATGTAACTTATCAACATCCAGTGTGTTTCTTTGGTTGGTTGGTTTTAAATTAAGATTTTTGAGTTGCCTCAAAGCTCTCGTCCCTTCAGACTGTTGGTGTAGAAGCTCTACTCTGAATCACTTAGGAAACCTTTTAACAAATATTGATGCTGCCCCCTCTCCCCATCCTGATTTAGTTTGTCAGCAATGGAGCCTGAGCATCGACATGTTTTAATCACCCCAGGTGAACATCATGTGGTGTCAGAGTTGAGTACCATTAGCATAGAAGGCTTAGATTACTAGCTTGAAGGGTACAGAGCCTCTCATATATACTAGAAGAGATTTTAAAACCTTATGATATGGGGACTTCCCTGGCAGTCGGGTGGTTGGGACTTCGCCTTCCAGTGCAGGGGGTGTGGGTTCAGTCCCTGGTCAGGGAGCTGGGATCCCACATGCCTCGAGGCCAAAAAAACAAAACATAAAACAGAAGCAATATTGTAACAAATTCAATAAAGACTTTAAAAATGGTCCACATCAAAAAAATCTTTAAAAAGAAACCCCTAATGATATCAACTTGTTTTGTTTTCATTTGTGATTATAAACTGGGGTTTGCCAGATGCAAAGAAGAAATGGGATTGAAGGTTCTCATTAACTTCTCTCCCCACCTCTTTTACTTCAAATCTAACATTTTATTTACCCACTTATTTATTTAACAGCTATTTGTATGCCAGGTGTTAGGGATTCAAAGATGAACAAAGAATGAACCCTCTCCTCTAAGAATTTACAGTCTAGTACAGAAGTTTGCAACTTCTTTTAAATAAAAGGCCATATAGTAAAGCTTTTTGGTTTTATGGGCCATATAGTCTCTGTCACAAGTATTCAACTCAACTGTCGTAGTGGGAAAGTAACCATAGACAATATATAGACAAATGGGTATGCCGGGTTCCAATAAACTTGACTTACAAAAGCAGGCAATGGTCTGGATTTGGTTGTAGGTTTTAGTTCCCAGTCTCTGGTCTAGTAGAAGAGAGAAAAAAATAAGTCAGTAATTACTGTGCAGTGGGGTAAGTGATCAAAGCAAGCACAGGTGACTTAGTAACACAGAGAAGGGGCATCAAATTAAACTGGGATTTACCTGAGATATTTAGGGAAGATTTCTGAAGGAGATGCTATTCAAGTGAATTATAAGCATGGACTGGCATTTGGAGAAAGGTAAAGAGAGGATTTTCCAAGCAGAGGGCTAAATATATACAAAGTATGGGCATGTAAAACAACAATGCCTCTTATGGAACCTAAAAGAAATTCAGTGGGCTAGGATGCAGGTTGCCTACTTTAGCAGGAGAGTGAGGCTAGAGAGATAGGGCCTTAGCTATGAAGTGAGAAACATGGGTATGAAGCTGAAAGTCTTGAGGGGAACAAAGAAAGGATTTTAAGCAGGGAAAAATAACATGTTGCCTACCATTTGGAAAGAGGGAGAGCCAGTAGACCATTATAGTAATTCAAGTGGAAAATGATGAGGGTGATAAAAATGATCAGGATGGGATGGATATGAGAGCCATTTAGAACAACAGACACTGTTTTTGGTGACTGATTGCAGGGGGAACAAATGAGAAGGAAGCAACTTAGAAAATTTCTAGACTTCTGCTGGGTGACCAGTGGTGTAATTTATGTAGAGAGGAGGAATCAACTTGTAAAGGGATACAAAATGATGAATTCAGTTTAGGACTTTGAGTTCAAGATAAATGTATGACACTGCAGTGTAGCTATACAGTCAAAATGGATTACTACTTAACTGGAGAGGGAGATTTGGGAGTCAATGTTCCTAGTGATAGATAAAGCCATAAATTTAGATTAGATCAGCTATGGAGGGTCTATAAAGTGAGAAAATAGAAAGGACAAGGCCTTGGGTAACATGGATATTTAAGGACAAGAACTCTGAAGGAGCAGTCATGTAGAGGTGGGAAACTAGAAGACAGGGCTGTTACGGAGGCTAATGAAGGAAGGAGATTCAAGGAAAAGGCAGCCGTCAGTACTGAGTGCTGAAGAGAAGGAAAGAAATGTGTCTCTGGGAATGTGTGGTATAAATGCCTTTGCAGAAAAGAAAGTGAGACCATAGAGATGGGGAATTTGATTCTGCTCTCCAGAAAAGTATCTGAAGCGTGGGTAGCTGAAACACTGCTGGTGGGGCTAAAAATTGGTGGGTGTTTCTCAAGGGATGTTTGAAAAACTGGATTGAGAGATTAGACTGTTTAACAATGAGTAATTCCACTTTTAGAAAATCATACCAGGAAAATAATCAGATGCTTTATAGCCTGTAAGGATGAACAGTGTCATTTTGGATCATCTAATTTGATCAACTCCACGAGACATGTCCTACAAGTGCTTACTGATATGAATGACATTGCTCATTTTAAATGTTTTATCCTTCAACCGTGGCCTCAGACCAAATTTGTTTTAAGTTGCCTTTCATACATTAGATTTTTTTTATTAAGACAGATTTTAAATATTGAAAACTACAAAGTGTATAGTAAACACACATGTATCCATACCCAGATTGAAAAGATGTAGACACTGTGTCATATTTGCCTATGATTTTTTAATATAACATTGTAAATGCATGTTAAAACCCCTTTATACCCTTTCCCAATCCTATTCCCCTCTCTCCCTCACCACTTTATGGTTGATGTTTTTGCTTCCTGACTTTGTTTTTATTATTCATATATAATTTATAGTGTTTTTTGGTATATTTTTAAACTTTAGATAAATACTATCCTGTCGTTCGTGTTATTCTTGAGGTTTTTACTCACTGCTGTTTTTGAGATTTATTAATTATGATATATTACAAATGTATTTCTTCTGAAAACTCTGTTCATAGTTCATTAGCTGATGATTCCTCAATTTACGTATCCACTAGCTCAGGCCCTGGCACACAGTAAGCATCCGATGCACGTTCGCTGTTTTTATTACCATGATTATTAATACTAACCTTTTTCCAAATCTTTGCTCTTACAGATATTGTGCATATCTCCTTCCATCCCTGCATAAGTTTCTTTAACATATATAACTAAAAGTGATATTTCTGGTTGAAGGGTGTGCATTTTTTTTAGATGTTGCCAAAATTCTTTCTAAAGAAGTGGTACCAGTTTTTGTTTTCTGCCAACACCGCATGAAAGTTTCTGCTTCTTTGTCAACATTTGGTATTGTCAGACTAACATTTTTGCCAATCCTATACCTATTAAAATGGTATTCCATTGTTTGCTTGAATTTGCATTTTCCTTATGTTTATCGAGGTTGAGAATATTTCCACATCTTTGCCATTTTTTGTTAATTTTCTGTTCTTATCATTTGCCCATTTTTCAACTGGGTTGTTATCTTTTTCTTATTACATTGTAGGAATTTGTTGTATATTTAAATAGTAATCTTTTGTCTGTTATAGCTCAGATTAAATTAATGACTTAGTTGATTTTTTAAACCTGAAAACATTACTTTTATCAAAATAATTCATGCACATGGTAAAATAAATAAAATAAAATAAAATAAAATAGTACAGAAGGGCACATGACAAAACACAAGTCTCTTGCCCCATCCACCTCTCAATGCCCAAGCTCACTCCCCAGGTACAGTTTTTTGCCACTTGTGCTTTTAGTTCTCTTGATGATTTTTTTCCATAATGTGCTTATACCACTGTGTAAGTATCCTGATTTATCACCTTTGAACAACATCTATTTGTTCCATGCTCTGAAAGGTAAGGTAGCCCCAGTGTTGGCAGCCCCAATTCTCATACGCATCATGCAGCACACTAGCCAGCTTCTACCATCTCTTTACTATCTTTCTGAATTTTGTTGAAGTCCTTCAGATCGATCAACTATTCTCCTTTTAATGATAAGTTTGTTTGCTTATTTAGTTGTTTGTTTTGGTCTTCACTTTAGATCAGATAAACTCAGAAGCAATTGTGAAAGGCAAATGCATTTGCTCCCTCCAACAATTATACTCAGAAATTATCAGCTGTAGCCCAGAAGCCTGTTTTTTAATGACTTATTTATGATTTTTCACACTTTGAATATTTATGGAACTGAAATTAGTAAATTACATTTTTGTGTGACTCAAATTGAACAATTAGAGAGGCAAAATGAACTTTTAGTCTTGTTTTGAGTTCTTTCATAAGCAGCTATTTCTGGCATACCTATTAGTTCCAAAGGTGTCTGTTAGTTGAGAACTGTGAACGGAAGCATCTAACCCTTCCTCAGAGTAACAATTGCTTTCGCATAGCCCTCATTCCGACTGGGTTTGGGGTTTAGTATCATTGTGGGGAAGAATAGTGTTTTTTTCTGCGTCTGAGCTTGAGAGACCTAAGCCCATCTTTCCCGTTATCGATTCCTGATGTTAGGCTGTGAATTTCCCTGAATGATGAATAGCTTCATTGAATTTTCACTTCCTACTCAATTTCTTTATAAGTTAAAAGGAAAAGAATAGCCAAGAGACCAAAAGGCTTCTACATACAGAAAGTAATAGCTATGCTTTGTAAAACCTTGCAGTTTTGAGCTAGAAGCATCGATCTTCAGTGCTGCCTGGTGATTGGTGTTCTCTGCAGAGCCAAATATTACCTGATTTGACCAGTTCCTCTGCTAAACCAGAATCTATTCCTCATGGTTATATCCTCTGAAGATAAGATATGCATATATGAACATGAATAAATATGAAACACCTTCTAGAGCAGTTGTAGCAATGATGAAAGGAAAATTTTATTTGGAGGAAATTTATTTATTTAGAGGAAACTTAGAGGAAAAAATGTTTACCGTAATTTTGTGAAATTAGTTAAAATGTTCACTGTGGTTATTGCTGGGTAGAAAGGTAGCATGTAATTTGTATTTTCTTCTTCTTGCTCATCTACATTTTCTAAAATGAATGGGTGTATTTTCTGAAATAACATACAAAAGTTTGTTGGTTTTTATTTTAAAGGCAGGTGCTTTATATGATGATGTTACTACTACTGAAATAGTTCTCCACTGGACTATATTAGTCCTGGAGAACCGCTGCTTATTATGTCTTCCTCTGAGAAACGTTCCTGGCCTAGTGCGGAGAAACTGTCATGTTGCTCTGTCACTAAGGCTACAGGGTTGTTGTTGTTTTTACGGTGCCCATTGGTCATTCATACTCACTGAGCATCCCATGTGCTGCTGCCTTCTGTGGGAAGATACAAAGACAGGTATTGTGGGAAGATATCAGATGAAGTGGGGACCCCCTTCAAAAGAATGATCATGTTTAACTTCTGAGAATTTACAAATCCATCTATCAAAACAAGTGTGATGGAGTTCTGTTGTGTACAGGGTGATGTGCTGGGTGCTGCACAGATCTTAAGGGAGATTGATGCATGGCCACTGGCTTCCAAGAGCCTGTGGTCAGGTTGGGAAGATAAGACTTGAGTGTGTGAAAATAATTTTTTAAAAAAGAGAAAGAGAAATGGAAGTTTAATACAACAATCTAAAAGTTGTCCCACGGCTGTATATAGTCACTGAATGAATGGTACAGGTGCTAAATGCTAGCAGAAGGAAGAGACCACTTGTGGCCTTGAGTGGGCGACAAGGCCAGCATGAAGCTGGAAGGATTTGAGCTGAAAGTGGAAACTACAAGGCATCATAAGGCATGTGTTCATGAATCCTAGAACGTTAGTTATTTCTGCCACATTCCACTGGTCAAAGCAAGTCACAAGGCCAGCCCAGATTCAAGGTCAGGGAGGTAGCCTCCATCTGTTGATGGGAGGAAAGGCAAAGACATAATGCAAAGGGGCGTAGTCACAGGAGTGTGTAATTCATTGCGAGCTGTTTGAAACAGCCCTAGCACAATGGCTGATAGTGAAACTGTGATTAAGTTCTCTGGGCTTGCTCTTATATGTAAAGGAGAGCTTTGGGAATTTTTTTTTTTTTTTGGCTGTGTCACTCGGCTTGCGGGATCTTAGTTTCTGTAGTGAAAGCGCAGAGTCCTAACCACTGGACCGCCAGGGAACTCCCGGGAATTTTTTTTCTCTCTCTTGTAACTGTTTTCTCATGTTGATAACAAAATGTAATATTATTCTCATCTGTATTTAACATAGTAGGGTAGCACATATATAGATATATGTAGTCTTTCTGGTTTAAGATAAAAGTACTGTTCATTAATGACTTGTTGATTATCAAGCTGTTCCTATTATTGCTCTCCTTATTTGTGTTCAGAGGCCAAAGTTTAAGTATCATTGACATCCAAGGCGGTGTTTGGTAGAATGGAAAGGGCAAGAGCTTTGGAATCAGACTGATTTGGTTTAGATTCCTGGCTCTGCCACATATTAGCTCTGGGACTCTTTCAGCCATCACATCTTCATCTATAAAATGGGGATAATAGCATTTCCCCCTGCAGGTTTGTTAGTTGTCCTTGCTAGTTCTGTGTTTCTATACTGAGAAACTTTAGCTTTCATTTAGTTTTTAGAAACTAGCACCGCTGTTTAAAGATTACTGTCTGACTTAATTTAGTAGGATGTAGTGTATTTTCTTTTTGACCTTTTATGAGAGTCTCTCAGTGACCCACACTTTTTAAATAAAAATGCAAAATGATGTATTCTCCTCTGAGTTGACATTTGACATTTCTAGCACACAAATCCTTTATTGAGCTGCTTTTTGTGGAACGGGGCTTCTCAAGTTTGGACAGGCTTGGGTTTCTCACCAGGGCGCCCAAGTGTAAGTGGGCCACAGGCAGGGAGGAAGGCGAGCCTCTGCGGATAGATTGCTCCACTTAGTGAAGGAGTCAGTTCAGTTCAATAAGCATTATTTTCCCCTGAGCAGTTTGTGCTTAATTACTAAAGACTTAATTGTGAACCTGGGGCATTGTTAAAGATTTATGATCAATAATTATAAAATAATCATAATAATGGCTACTATTTATTGAGTACTTAATATGTGCCAGGAACTGTGTTACGTGCTTTACATGCATCATCTCATTTATCCTCAAAACAATCCTAAGAGATAGGTGCTATTATTATCCTCATTTTTAAAACCTATAAAATGACATAGCAATTTATGAAAGTAGTATAGTACATTCTAGAAAGTTACAAATACAGATAGGCAAAAATAAAAACACCATATTCCTACTATTCAGAAAATATTAGTGTTAACATCTTATTATATGAACTTCTGAAATTTAGAGGACTTCTTTATCTCCCACCGAGCCTAATTTTTAAGATTATTGTCTAAAAACATGATAAAGAAATTCTTTTTTTAGATGTAGAACCTGAATATTGGCCCTTTCTTTTTATTTGCATTCCTGTTTTACGAATCATAATCATTCCTGTCTTGGATGAATCCAGCTGAATATCAGACAGGTTGTATTCAGCAAAGGGCAAAAAAATAAACATATGAATAGATCAAAAAATTATTCCAGTGTATCAGTTAGCTATTGCTGGGGAACAATCACAAAATCTCATTGGAATAAACAATAAGAATTTATTCTTGATTACATACCTTTGGGTCAGCTGCAGTGATTCTTTTTTTTTTTTTTTTTAAACATCTTTATTGAAGTATAATTGCCTTACAATGGTGTGTTAGCTTCTGCTTTATAACAAAGTTAATCAGTTATACATATACAATATGTTCCCATATCTCTTCCCTCTTGCATCTCCCTACCTCCCACCCTCCCCATCCCACCCCTCTAGGTGGTCACAAAGCACCGAGCTGATCTCCCTGTGCTATGCGGCTGCTTCCCACTAGCTATCTATTTTACATTTGGTAGTGTATATATGTCCATGACACTCTCTCACCCTGTCACATCTCACCCCACCCCCTCCCCATATCCTCAAGTCCATTCTCTATGCTACAGGTCTGAAGATCAGCTGAAGTGGCTCATTTGGGGGCCCAGGCTAGAGGGTTAATAGCTACCATGGTTTGTTCTTCTCATAATAATGGCAGAAGCAAAAGGGGACAAGCCCAGTAGGGGATTAACTAGATAAACACATACATCCCAGAGGCTAAATTAGATGTCAAGCCTGAAGTTAAAAGGATGGGGAAGAGCATACCTACCATGAGTGTCCCTGGCCCCAAGGCCAAGGCAAGGGTATAGACGTATAACAGTTCTACAGGGAAATGAAAAATTAGGACTAATTTAATCTACCATGCTTCCTTCCATATGTGTATATTTATTTATCTACCCGTCCATCTATCTTACAAATAAAAGCATAAATATATACACATAAGCATTATATACTATACATATGTACACAGACATACAAACAAGATAAGCTAAAACTTGTAGCTGTGTGTCAAAATTCTTTATGAAACACGAAAATGAGATGGCATATGGAAACAAGGTGATCAACTAAAGAAGCTAATGTAATAGACCTGGTATAAACTGAGAAGGTTTTGGAGAGTGTTATGTGTATTGAAAAACATAATAAAGAGTAAATATAGAAGCATTTCAGGGACAGGAACAACAGAAATTTGATGAGAGATTGGATACTAGGGGCCAGGATGGGGGGAATTAGGGTTAAAATGGAGTGAATGAGAAGATATTAAAAATATCTACAATTCTGTGAGCCTAGGGAACTTGGGGAATCATACTAGCATTGACCAGAAGGAATTGTGAAGAGTGACTGGAGAAGGGTTGGTCTTTTCATGGTTAGGTTTCAGGTATCAACAAACATCAAATTGGTCATGGTCTCCAGATGATTGGGTTTGGTGGTGTGTTGAGACAGGAGCACTAATTAGCTGTTCTTGTGACCATGGCCCAGTTCCTAATATCTCTTCCAGCTCTTAAATTCATAATCCTTTTACCTTTATTGAGACTTAGAGTTGGAGCAATCTGAACAAAGTATTTTCCCAAAGAGTTTAGAAAGAGAGAAAAGAACAAGATTTATATGTCCAGGGTCAGATGATGTCCTCCAGATAAATGTTCTTGGCCAGCATAGTGTTGTTGTTCTTGTTCCTTTTTTATTCTTTTTCTTTCCCTTTCTTTAACTTGAGAACCTGTAGGCTGAATATACTTCTCTAGTCCAGCCACAGACTCCAGCAACCCCTCTTGTCTTAAATCCACCCACTTCACACGTTTACATTAAGTTCTAGACCTGGAAGACATTTGGGATTTTGATCCCTGCTCTAAGGCTTAGGGTTTACTAATTGCTGGTGAGAAGGTGGAAAATACTCAAAGAAAATCAGGAAAAACTAGAGGTAGGCAAGCACTGAGTCATGAAAGTTGAGATTAAATAACATTTTAAAGAAGTACTAAAATTAGCTGATTGGTCCAGAAAGCTGAAAGTCAAGCTTGTTAAAATCTTTGTTGTTCTTTTACAATTTGACTAGATTTTCAACTCTGCCAAGAGTGGAAACAATATCTTTTCTATGTTCTGAAACTTTATCTTACAGTTAGGTAACAATGCTACCCTCTACAGGTGCTTTGTCAATTTCAAAAGAAAGAAAAGGAGGAAAGGGCATGGACAGGGAAAGAAAAAGAGAACAAAGGATTTAAAGTTGCCTCACTGTTCCAAATAATAATAGAGTTCTTGTCTAGAATAACCCAGGTAGAACAGATCTTTTCACACACTTAGCAGTTTTCCAGAAACAATGAGAAATGTGAAAACAGGTTTCCTACGTATGGATGTATTCAGGAAATACTCTTTTTTTTCATTAACTATTTTCTCTAGCTTAAATGTCTCTCCTAACAAGCCGTTTTTCTGTTCAATCCCTTCTGTAGAAATGACTTGTTGATGGTCTGTCGCCAATTGAATATGGAAGAGTCTGTGGCTGAGATCATGAACCAACTGGGCGCTGATGAAAATGGGAAGATTTCCTTTCAGGATTTTACAAGGTGCCGCATGCAGCTCGTCAGAGAAATTAGGAAGGAGGAAGTAGGCCTTTCTGAGAAGTCAGACAATTCCTGTAAAAAGAAGAAGTTGAGGGACAGAATTGCTTCCTGGCCCACGAGCAGTGACAACAGTTTGGGTAGGTACAACCCCATGACAGTTGATAATGCACCCTTATCCCCACTTCGTGACCTTCGAGAGACTGGCCTGCCCAGCCTGCTGCCTGCTTGTCCCCAGGCTGTCCTCTGGACCACACTTGCCCTGGGTGAGCACTTGCTAATCCCCCAGTTCTGTCCTGTGGCTTCCTAGTTCCTGGTTTACTGCTTTCTTTATTTTAGTTCTTCCATTTCCCAAGTGTAATAATGCACTCAAATAGCTATTGGGGAGGAAGGGCAAACTGGACGGGAAAGGTGGTAATTGCATCAGCAGGCCTCAGAAACTCTTTAGGGACTTCTTCAAAGCTTGGTTCAGATCTGCACAGTGAGGTTTTTAACCATTTCTTTTTTATTTGATGTGTAAAAATGTTTCTACAAACTGTTTTCCTGTTCCTAAGTATTATTGTTTCCTACTAATGCAAGATAAGCAACTAGAAAGAAAAATCTGAAAAATGTTGATAATTACTGAAGCTGAGTGATGGGAACATGGGGTTTATTGTACATATTTTTGAGAACTCAAATATACATATTTTTAGTATGTTTGCAAATTTTCAGAATAAAAAGTTTAAAAGAAAAGATGCATCTTAAAGGGATAGCCTGAACCAAGGGATACAGGAAGTATCTGAATTTTCTGCCTATACTTTAGGGAACTTTTTTTCCTTGGAAATGTCTCCTGGATCTCCCTCTCTGTTTCTTTCTCCGCTCGGTAGATCTAGTGGCAAGAAGCGAAGCTCCATGTTAATTGTCCATCATTTGTTAAATACATACTAATTAGCTTGGATGATTCTGTACTAACACACACACACACAAACACACACACACACACACACACACACACACACACACAGAGACATGCACACCCTGAATGGTGTTCTGGGCAGTGGAATAATTGGGAGCATTATTATTGAGTAATTGAAATAATAAAAATGCCCTCCTATCCCCTATGACTTGCTATCTTAATGGATTCCATTTTAGCTGCAAATTAGATATCTGGTAATTCATATGCTCTTAGTGCAATATGTAGAAATATTTAATTTTTGAACTAACATTTTTCTGAGTATTAGTGTATGTTCATTATAAAAAAATAAGGAAAAAAAGGCAAGCAGAAGAAAATAAAAATCATCCTTAATATCTTACCACCCAGAAATAACAACTACTCTTTACATTTCTCCCTCTCTTTCCCATATGATGTGTGTATGTGCGATTTAATTGTTTCTTACATATTTTTTCACATACTTTCCATATGATTTTGTATCCTGCAGTTTTTCCTCTGCATTTTCCTCATGCTTTTAAATAGCATTAGAAAGCATGATTTGTAATGGTTGCATCATGTAAAATGAACACTAAGAATTGGTTTATTAAATGAAAGGATGAGTAGAATTCTTTTTGCTAAGCTGTATTTTCTAATTTTTCTGCCAAGAACTTGGACTTCTTCTATAAGTACATAAGCACACACACATATATATATTTGAAGGGTTAAGTAAACTGTGGTATGTCTCAACAATTGAATACCATATAGCCATTAAAGTAATACATAAATGTGTATCAAATGTGTTTACAGAAGGAATACTTGTATGAAAAAAATTATACTAACTGTTGAAAATTGTATTTTAATGTGTGGTGTTTATAAAATATCTTGAAAGGAACGGTTTTGATGGAATTGCTGCCCACATCTAATTGGTTTGACCGTCTCATAAGATTGCCCCAACTAAAGAAAGAGTTGAAAAACAATTCCTTTTTATCCTTTTCTATAACCACATACCCTTAGAGAAAGAAGAGGTAAGTGAGAGGAGGTGAATCATAAAACGTATCATGAACTGAGGAAATGCCAGCACACATAAGACCATTTACCAATTTATCCTGGTAGTTACGGCTTCAGAGGCAGCTTATGTGAGTGGGAATCCTGGTTCTGTCACTTACTGCCTACACAGCACTAGAGAAGTTACTTAATCTCTCTGTATCTCAGTTTCCTCATTAAGTATAACATGAGAACAATTATTGTTATTTGGAGGAATAAAGAAGCTAATATAGGGCTTCTCTGGTGGCGCAGTGGTTAAGAATCTGCCTGCCAATGCCGGGAACACGGGTTCGAGCCCTGGTCTGGGAAGATCCCACATGCCGCAGAGCAACTAAGCCCGTACGCCACAACTACTGAGCGCTCTAGAGCCCACGAGCCACAACCACTGAGCCCGAGTGCCACAACTACTGAAGCCTGCACGCCTGGAGCCCGTGCTCCACAACAAGAGAAGCCACCGCAATGAGAAGCCCACGCGCCGCAATAAAGAGTAGCCCCTGCTCGCCGCAACTAGAGAAAGCCTGCGCGCAGCAACAAAGACCCAACACAGCCAAAAATAAAGTAATAAAATAAAAATTTTAAAAAAGAAGCTAATATATATGGAAAGCACGTGAAACGATGCCTGGCATAGCAAGATAAGCTATAAGCCCCAGATGCAAGTTAATATTGTTATTATTATTGCCAGTCAGTTTTATTTCCTGGAGATTGTCACAGTTACACTCATGTTGGAAAACAACTTACTATTCAGTCTAATGTGAATCAAATACATTTAAAAATCTATAATAATTAAACAAAGCTTTATGTGTTCAATCAGTCTACATCATCAATCTTTCCTTCTGATTCTATGTAGATAAACTCTAGTATCTCTCATCTTGAGGTCAGGAGAAGCCTTTTCTTGACTGCATGTGCCTTCTAACTACTGCCCCACTTCTCTGCTCCTCTTAACAGTTAAACTTTTGGAAGAGTCTGTCTACACTGAATGCTTATCTGTCCTTACCTCTCATTCTTCCTTCAGCCCACCCTTCCCAGCTCCAGTCATCAGCACTCCACTGACCCTGCTCTTATTGCTTTCACATTGTCCGACCCAGTGGTTCCTCCTCTGTCCTCATCTAGATCTTTGGCACTGACTTAGCTGACTACTCCTTCATTCAGCTGCAGTTTATTTTCCTGGACTTCTCAACACGACATTCTCCTGGGTTTCTGCATATTGTTTTGGCTTCCCTCTCTCTCTGTCTCTCTCTCCCTCTCCCTCTCTTTCTTTTTTTTTACTCCTCTTCTCCTGGACCACTTCCAAATTTTGAGGTGTCTTGGAGTTACATTTTCTCCCTAGATGATCTCATGTGGTCTCATGATTTTAAATACTGTTTTTGTGCCAGTGACTCCCAAATGTATGTATCTAGCCCTGCCCTTTCCCTTGAGCTTCAGAATCAGGTAAAATTGACACATATTCCTGCATATCTTATAGACGACTCAACCTTAACATGGTCAAAAAGTATTTTTGATTCCCTTCCCTACCCTTCCTCCCAGGGTCGTTTCTGTCCCAGATATCCCCATCTAGGAAATATCACCATCCACTAGTTTGCTCAAGCCAGCAAGTCCCATTGCCTCTTTCGCCAGAGTACTTCCAGAACCTGTCCACTTCTTTGGCTCTCCTGCCACCACCCTTTTCTAACACCATCATGTCTTGCCTTGGCTACTGAAAGAGCCTGTAACTGGCCTCCCTGATTCCTCCCTTGACTCCTTACATTTCATTCTTTATCCTGCAGTCAGAGTGGTCTTTTAACATTATGAAAACATGCTTAGGTCATTCCTGTGCCTACAGCGCTCCATGGCTTCCATATGAACTCAAATAAAGTCCAAATTCCTTACCGCAGTCTACCCCGTTCCCACCACTCTAAGTTGATCTCATAGCAATTCCCCTGACTTCTTTTGCAGGCTCCAGCCACACTGACCTTCCTGCTATTCCGCTAACTTAGCAAATTTAGCCGGCCGCCAACCTTTGCCCTGGCTTTTTCCTCTCGTCTAAAACACTCTTCTTTCTGACCTTCTCTTTCTGACGTTCTCTTTGCATGGCTGACTCTTTCCTGTTATTCAGATTTCAGCTTAAGTATTCCCTCTTTAGAGAGGCCTTTTCAAGCTAATGTAACCTCTCCTCATTTACTCTTTCACATGCCCTTATGCTTCATACCACTAATTCTTATCTGACATTATATTATATTCTTACTTGAACACTTATTTATCCATCTCCCCCAGTGCAGTAAAAGTTCCGCTAGAATACTGATGGCCTTGCTGGGGTCCTGCTGTACCCCAGCACTTAGAACAGTGCCTGGCCCATGAGACATGCTCAATGCATATTTGTTGAATGAATGAATGAGCAATGCACTGTGTTCGTGCTCTTTTAGGGCTTCACAGAAGTGCAATGCATAGTTCCAGACACTAAGTGACTTACAGTTTAATTGTGGAGTCATAAGCACATGACAAATTAGGTAGCAGTAAGGTTTAAATTAGAGTCAGTGAAACTTGAGAGGCCATTGAATGGTGCAGAAAATAAGGTCCATAAGGAGATCTAAGAAATACCGAGAGCAGGAGTTTCAGGAAAAGGTTGAGATTTCACCTGTGACTGCATTGTGAAGAGAAGCAGAAAGAATGTTGTGCTGTTGTGAGAAAAGCCTGAGAAAAACTTAGGTTTAACAGTTAAGTGTCAGAAAGACTTTATTGTCAGCGCTAACATTTCACAGCACATCACAGCAGGGAGTCGAGTTGACAGAAAAAGACCTGTCAAAACATTACAGGCTCTACTTGGAAGAGGAGTTTCGATAGATTCATTTTTCCCAAATGTTTTCCTCAGAACACTGATTTCAAGAGATGCTCATAAATATTATGGGAAGAAAGAATTTCTTCGACAAATAACATTTGAAAACTTTGGGTTAAATTAGATGAAGAGTTTACTTCCAGACATCTCGGAGTCTTTAATGTGCTAATGTTTCCTGTGAATCTCCAGAATAAAATACATAGAATTCCCCACATTTAATTGACCTTAAACTTTTATTTACAAATCTTCTCTTTGACCTTTCTCAAATATACTTTGGGGAAATATTAAGATATCTGATCAACTAAATCATAATAGATTTTTGTATCATTTTATGTCATTTTAGAAATAATATTCAAAATTTTTTGTCTTTCAGGCACCAGCTATATAAAATTTAATAGTTATAGCAATAATAAAAAAGGTTAAAAATTACCAATATTTACTATGCACAAGGCAATTTTCTAGGAACTTGTATTATATGCTAACATGATAAATCCCCAGGTTCACCACTGAGTTGCTGTGGGACGTAGGCTACATTCCTGATTACTCTGAGCTTCACTTCTCTTATCTCTAAAAGTAGAGTAGTAATACCTGCATTGTAGGGTATGTGGAAGGACTTAGTGGGATATCACTTGTAAAGTTCTTACACAGTGCCTGTTCACATTAGGTTTTCAATAAACAATAACATTACTTTAATTATCATTATCATCTCTAATCGTTGCCACTACATTCCAGGTTTAGAATAGAACCCTCCTTATGTAGAGGACATTGAGGCTCAGAGAAGTTCAGTGATTTGCTCTAAGCCACAGAGCTACTAAGGAGTTGAGAACACTAAGACACCACTTATTGAAAGAGAGAATTCTTGGAGTCCCCTGCAACTTTTGCTTAGAAACTTCATCTTCATGACCAAGATGCAAACTAAAAAGAACACTGCCATCCAGAGACCACTTCCAGCAATTGCAGACATGTGGTGCCCAGGGTCTTCAGGAGGGATCTGAGGACAAGGCCTGTTAGAGAAGCCCATCTCTTTGGCAGCAAAGTGACAGCATGCATTATGCCAAAATAGTTACAAGGTTGTGTGTATGCTACCTAATTTCCCATTGGAAAATAAATAATCTAGATTCGTTATAATTATTTGTAATTTTCATTTTAAAATTTTGTGATTAAAAGCTTTTCATTTTGGGGGGGGAAGGATAAATTGGGAGATTGGGATTGACATATACACACTACTATATATAAAATAGATAACTACAACAAGAACGGGCTCTTTCTTCCCATAATATGACTAGGTGAAGGAAAATGCAATAAAATATGATTTAAAGGGAAAAAAATAATAAAATAGATAACTAATAAGGACCTACTGTATAGCACAGGGAATGCTACTCAAAACTCTGTAATGGCCTATATGGGAAAAGAATCTAAAAAAAGAGTGGATATATGTATATGTATAACTGATGCACTTTGCTGTACACCTGAAACTAACACAACATTGTAAATCAACTATACTCCAATAAAAATTAAAAAAATTTTTTTTCATTTAAAAATTTTTAAAATTTAAATCACATAAAAAATTGTGATTTAAATTTTTTTTTCAATTTTCTTTGTGATGGGGGAAGACTCTGGAAATTTAAAAATTTCCTAGCATTAGGTATTTATGTATGTTAGCAATTCCAACAGAGCCTTTATTCAAACGTGCCCTTTTAAATACACAGTTTCTTACTTCAACTAAGCTGTGAACTTTAGACATGATTTCTACATATTCCTGTCAAATGTGTGATTTATGTGAAAGAGGTACTGCTTCAGGGTGATGACCACTAAAAAAAAAACGGCTGAATTGTCTGCGGAGAGCTGATATGAGCCTGCAAGCTTGCCTAATGAGGTCTGTGCTTTTCATATCTTTGGGAGCACTTGTTTTTCTTCCTTTGGTCAGGTCTCAGAGAGCCCAAGAACTTATTTGAATCAAATCCCCATGGTTTTAAAATATTGCTTAAGACAGCAGACATTAAAATCTGCTAATTAATGCAACTAAATTTAATTTATGCTAAGATTAGAACACTGGGCACAGTTTCCAATAACCTGTATCTTCAAAGATGCTTTATTGGCCTTTCCTTGATATATATTCCCACCTGATGTGTCAGCTTCATTAATTACTGCTCTGATAGTGCCCCTGTGGTCCAAAAGGAGCATATAAAATACTGAAGTTTCTTGGAGAAACTAATAGGAAGAATTTTCCTTAATGGAACTCAAAGTAAAAAGTTAGGTCAAAGAATACATAGTTAGACAGGAAGGACTCCAAACCCCACAAGTCTGAGGAAGGAAATGTAAGGAGATATCCTGATTCCTTGGCACATTTAAAGGGACAAGCAACCCCCTGAATTTTGGTTTAGTATCTTGCTTTTAAAAAATTAAAACTAAAATTAGTTAATATATGCAAAACCTGTCTAGTCCTGAAACATCCCAATTTTTTCAGAATAAATGGTACTCTTAAATATTGTTGGGGTTTTGTCTATGTGTATAAATATTTTTCTAAACTCTTAAAACAGGTTAAATTAAGTGAGACAGAGGGCATTTTCCAATTCAGCTGCATTGACACTAGTATGTAGAGTTATGGCTGGTAAATTTAGAGAATCAAATGTGGTTTAAGCCCTCTATGGACTCTGGATGAGAAATTAATAATTAACACAGAGTCTTTTAAATAAAATCACTCATTGAGAGTGATTCATTGTTAAAAATACTGCCCAGTGAGCATAAAACCAGACTAAAGTCACAGCAGTTTTTAGCCCAGTTGAAGTTTTCAAGAAGTTTGTTTTTTTGTTGGTGGTACTAGTAGTTTTTTACATACTCTAAGCCTTATGTCATAGGGTTAACAATATGTTTATTTAATTTATCCTACCCCTAGAGTCTTCTAAATTCTTTAAATAATAGGTATCGTGTTAACGTTCTTCTGTTGCATACTGAGAACACTGTCAACAACTGTCCGTAGATTGACTCTTTTTAGAGTTAATTTGGGTAGATTTAGTTCTTGATTAACTTAGTCCACTTGTATCCCTTTTTATTAATCATTGTCCTTCCTGGCCTTGAGCAGTTCCTAACACCCACTGATTCACCGGTTCGTACTTCTCAGATTAGACGTGCCATGGTCCAGATCTGGGTCTTCCTCCTCATCCTCTGAATTACTGCAGTTTCCTTCTAACAGTTCTTTTTGTCTAATTCCAGTTGATGCTGCTATGACTTCCAAATATTTTAAATACGTACTTATGGTAAAAATGCACTGATTCTCTCTTGTCTACTTAAGAGGCTCTCTGAACTCTTTTGGATGTCAAGACTCCTTAGCATCCAGTGGGCTCATCCTACCTTACTCCATCTTGTTCCCCATTATTTCTTCACATGGACGCTTAGCTTCAATAATGCTGGCCTTCTAATTGATACATTCTCCTCGAGCCTACGTATTGAGTTTTGTTCCTTCTGTACTATATTAGTTAGAGCTTTTTGGTGACAAGCTGCAAACCCTCAACACTAATATTTTGAAGGAAAAGGGGAAGGGGAGAAGGAGAGGGAGGGAGGGGAGAGGGAGAAGGGAGGAAGGAGAGAGAGAGAGAGAAAATGTGAATATATTGGAGGATCTAGGCAGTTAGATCTAGCATGAATAGCTCCAGAGATTCAAATGCCATCAGTCTTCTTCTCTCCCTGTTTCAGCCCTTTCCCTCAGAAATAGCTTTATTCTCAGGCTCCTTGTTGTGGCCTACAGCAGCCCCAGGATTACTCCCATTCTGTTGAGTAACTACAAGAGAAAAGAGTGATTTTTCTCTTCACAGCAGCTCCACAGAAATCCTGGAAATTGGTCTCATTAGGTCTTCTTGGGTTATATACCTATCCTTGAACAAGTCTCTGTGGCCAGAAGAATGCAGTGGTCTGATTGGCCAGGCCTGGACCACACACTCAACCTATAAGATTGGAGTGGAGTTATTTCTATCCACATCATATGGACTGAGAGTTGAGGAAAGGAGGGAGGGAATCAAGGTGCTGTCACCACAAGAAGAGGAAATGGATGCAGGGCAGGTAAAAAGAGCACATGGCCACCACATGGCCCTATGTGTAAATCTTGCCTCCTATCTTTTCATTCAATATATACTCTTGCAATCCTCAAAAGGCTTTAATAATGCTACATTAAACTGACATGTGCACATATATTTTGCAACTAGGAGATTCACGTGTGTCTTGTCATAAAACCAAATTTTAAAAATTTTAATGCATTCTGTTTTTTAAATGTGCTTCTATTATATCCTATGCCTATCCATCATTGTAATTATGAACCATACTGTGTTATAATTGTACATTTATATTTCTTTCTTCTCAACTAGATTATGTATCCTGGGTGAATAGCAGAGAGCCTCACACATGCCAAACACTGGATGAACGTTTGATCAATAAATTAACATATCAATGAGCAAAACTGTTTGGTACTCATAGTACCTAGTCTTAGGTTTAGTAACTATTTGCTGATTTATTGTCAGTCTTCAAAGTATGGGCCTCTTTCTTTGAGGTAAAACTATTCCTTTCAAATAAGACGTGTGTTTGGACCTAGGCATTTTTTTAAAAGGAAGTTAGTCCAAGTAATGAGTTACAAATCAACCTTTTCAAGACTAATTTTTTCCTTTAAATCTATTCTTATCTCGAGGTTATAGTCTCAAGCTGGATATAATAAAAGTACCAGAACGTTGAGTTCATTTCAGCTAGTATCTAGTAGGTGCCTTCACTGTGACACTTGCTGCTAAAGTGACAAAAGAAGGAGAAGGTTTGCTGTCCTTGATTGAAAAATATGGCCACAATATTTTGCAGCTCTTTTCCCACGCCCCTTGAACCTAGGGTGGCTTTGTGGTTTATTTTGACCAACAGAATGTGGCAAGAGTGAAATTGTGCGAGTTCTGGAGCCTAGGCTTCAAAATGCCTTGCAGCTTCCTGCTTCACCTCTTGGAACATTCCTGCAACCATGAAGGGAAGTCCAGGCTAGACTAACAAATGGTGAGAGACCGCACAGAGAGGCCCAGCCAATATCCAGCATCGAGGCCCTGCCAGTAACCAGCATTGAGGCCCCAGACACATGAATGTGCACATCATAGTTTCTCCAGCCCCAGTTGAGCTACCAGATGACTGCAAGTCACGTTAATGATCCTAGGTGAGATAAGATGGAGAACTGCCCAGGTGAGCCCAGCCCAAATTGTTGACCCCAGAATCACAAGAAACAGTAAGTTGCAGCTGTTTCAAGCTACTAAGTTTTGTGATGGCTTGTTACATAGCAGTAGATAAGTGATATATATATAGGGAATTACCCTTATGAAGTTTGTGAAAGTATTATGAATATGAGGAAAGACAAAAGACCCCAAGCCATCTATAAATTAATTGCAACCCCTATCAAAATCCCAATGGCATTTTGCACAGAAATAAAAAAAAACGAGGCTAAAATTCGTATGGAACCACAAAAGACCCCAAACAGCCAAAGCAATCCTGAGAGAAAAGTACAAAGCTGGAGGCATTGTACTTTCTGATTTTAAGCTATATTATAAAGGCATAGTAATCTAAACAGTATGGTAGTGGTATTAAAAACAGACACATAGACTAATGGAACAGAATCAAGAGCTGAGAAATAAACCCACGCATATACAGTTAACTAATACTTGACAAGAGAGCCAAGAATACTCAATGAGGAAATGATAGTCTCATTGATAAATGGTATTGGGAAAACTGGATATTCACATGCAAAAAAATGAAATTGGAGCCCTATCTTATACCACTCATAAAATTAACTTGAAATGGGTTAAAAACTTAAATGTAAGATTTGAAACTGTAAAACTACTAGAAGAAAACATAAAATTTCCTTGATACTGTCTTGGCAATGATTTTTTTTAATATGACAACTAAAAGCACACGCAACAAAAGCAAAAAATAAACAAGTGGGACTGCATCAAACTTAAAAGTTTCTGTACAGCAAAGAAACAATCAGCAAAATGAAAAGGCACCCTACAGAATGGAAGAATATATTTGCAAACCATCTATCTGACAAGCAGTTAATATCCAAAATATGTAAGTAACTCATACAACTCTATAGCAAAAAAAGAACAAACTATCTGATTAAAAATAGAGGACTTGAACAGACATTTTTCCAAAGAAGACATGCAGATGACCAATAGACACATGAAAAAATGTTCAACATCACTCATCATCAGAAACATGCAAATTGAAGCCACAATGAGATATCACTTTACACCTGTTAGAATGACTATCATCAAAGACAATAGAAAGGTTGTTGGTGAGGGTGTGGAGAAGAGGGAACCTTGTGCACCGTTGGTGGGAATGTAATTAGTACAGCCCCTGTCAAAAATACTATGAAGTTTCCTCGAAAAATTAAAAATAGAATTAACATATGATCCAGAAATCCCACTTCTGGATATATATCTGAAGAAAATGAAAACACTAACTCAGAAAGATATCTGCACTCCCATGTTCATTGCAGCGTTATTCACAACAGCCAAGATAGGGAAACAACCAAAGTGTCCACTGATAAATGAATGATAAAGAAGATGTGGTATATATGTACAATGGAATAGTATTCAATCATGAGAAAGAAGAAAATCCTGCCATTTGCAACAACATGGAGGGACCTTGAGGGTATTATGCTAAATGAAATTAGAGATACAGGCCTTCCTCAAAAAGCAAGAAAAAATCTCAAATAAACAACCTAACCTACCACCTAAAAGAATTAGAAAAAGAAGAACAAACAAAGTCCACAGTCAGCAGAAGGAAGGCTATAATAAAGATCAGAGAAGAAATAAATAAAACAAATCAAAAAAAAAACAAAAGGAAATATCAGTGAAACCAAGAGCTGGTTTTTTGAAAAGATAAACAAAATTGATAAACCTTTAACCAGGCTCACCAAGAAGAAAGACAGAGGACCCAAATAAACAAAAAAGAAATGAAAGAGGAGAAATAACAAATACCACAGAGATACAAAAAAATCGTAAGAGAATGCTATGAACAGTTATAGACCAACAAATTGGACAACCTAGAAGAAATGGACAAATATCTACAAACATACAGCCTGCCAAGACTGAGTTAAGAAGAAGCAAAGAATTTGAACAGATCATTAGAAGTGAGGTAGAATCTGTAATTTAAAAAAAAAAAAAGGTCCCTGCAAATAAAAGTCCAGGACTGGATGGCTTTACTGCGGAAGACTGCCAAACACATAAAGAACTTAAACCTATCCTTCTCAATCCTTCTCAAACTATTCCAAAAAATTGAAGAGGAGATAACACTCCCTAATTTATTCTACAAGACTACCATTATCCTGATACGAAAACAGACAAAGACACTACAAAAAAAGAAAATTACAGGCCAATAACTTTGATGAATATTGATGCAGATATCCTCAACAAAATATTAACAAACTGAATCCAGCAATACAATGAATGATCGTAAACCTTGGTCATATTGGGTTTATTCCCGGGTTGCAAGGATGGTTTAACATAGGCAAATGAATCAATGTGATACACCACATTAACAAAAGGGAAGACAAAAACCACTTGATCATCTTAAAAGACGCAGAAAAAGCATTTGACAAAATTCAGCATCCCTTCATGATAACTCTCATCAAAGTGGATATAGAGGGAACATACCTCAACATAATAGGGGGCATTTATAACAAACCTACAGCCAACTAATACTCAGTGGTGAAAAGCTGAAAACCTTCCCGGTAAATTCAGGAACAAGAGAAGGATGCCCACTATCAATACTTCTATTTAACTTAGTATTAGAAGTCCTAGCCACAGCAATCAGACGATATATATATGTGTGTGTGTATACACACACACACACAAACACACACACACTCTCTCTCATCTGCCTTGGAGTACTTTGGTGGAAAAAACTGAGAAACACTGTGTTAAAGGATCTCTTTAAAAGTGTATGAACCTTGGAGCTTCTTTCTCTTCCAGTTTGTTTTCTTGGGCTGTTTAAGGCTTTTGACATTTGAGCTGACAGTCACTCTGGTACCAGATAATAACCTACAGAGTCCATCGGGTCAAGGAATAAAGAGTATCTAAGGCTGCCCAAACACTGTTACAGTCACCAGCAAAGGCACTTTCTGGAGTGGCTATTGCAATGGCTTTGATAGTTTTAACAACAACAACAACAAAAAAGGAATAGAGGTTTCAACTCAGTATATACAGGGAAGCAATCCTGCAGGAAAATCTTGATTACCCAGCAGCAGCTTATATGTGGCAAATCTTGCTTTCAAATTATGAGTGTAATTAAGGATGTAACATAATAATGTCCTTAATATATCTCACAGATTTAGTAACCTGAAGATCAGCAGCATCCATTAAAACCAAACATTTTCCTTTTCCCTAACCCAGGGAAAGTGTGAAACACTAAAATAGAGAGAAAATCTGTTTGGGTTTAGTCTGAGAAGTCATGTCATTTGCCATGAACAGACTAAGAGACCTTCTGAACAAGGCAGTGGGATAGGATATTGTAAATCATTTCTCCCCCATCCCCAGCATCACCAAGTTATGTCCTCATTGGTTGTTTAAGGTGTTGTGTGTTCTCAGAAGATTGAACACACATATTAAAATGTAAGTATAAAACAGCCAACAAGACCAAAGACAACAAGTGTTTTTGACATCATCTGAGACAGTGAGAATGATCAAGAGTCATTTGTATGTTACTTATGTATCAGAATGGAAATGTTTCTGTATTGGGTATATTTGAACTTCAATTCTGTATGTGTGTGTGCATGTAAACTTTAAATATTCTGCACTTAAGATGTCAAATTTTATTTATGGTACACTGGCTTTCATCTCTCCATTCTGAAGTCACTGCAGACAGAACAAAGAAACAAAATATGATGTATTTTGTTTTTAAACTTCTAAGCAAGCATGTGTAAGATCAGTGGATTCTCAGGTATTTCTTGAGATATTAAATAATTTAGATTTCTTTTGTAGATTAGTACCTCACGTAATAAAATACACTGTTCTGTGGTGGTCTAAATTCTTGTAAAGTGATGTCTCAAGTAGTGCAAACTGGTTCTGTCTTACTTCCTGATTTTGTCTTTTATCAGCATTTCAAGCTATTTGATGCTGCTCTTTTTGAATATATTATTTTAGCCTCATTCCCAGTGGCATTAATCACTTCATTTTAGTCAGCAAAAGACAAAGAGTTCATGGAAATCCAGGTGTGTTTATCTCAGGTGGTAATCCTGGCATGAAGGGTGCCAGTGATTACCTGTGTTGATTGTATCTTTTGAACCACATAGAACCCAACAAAATTGTTCATCTTTTTTCTCTCCAGCATGATTTAACTGCACCAATTTGTTAAGTGTCACTGTTTTTATGGATGTTGAAACCATTCCAATTTCAGTGGCAGTGATACAACTTGGCATGATTTTAGATACTTTTCATGGAATAAAAATGATTACTTGGCTGAGATAAAGGCTCAGTCTGCTCGCAGAAAGTGTTTAGTTTGGCCAGACTATTTCATTGTCCATTGTTCATTCTAGAGAAACTCTCACTCAACATTATAAGCACAAAAAGCACAGGAAGGCTTATTTTGCTTCCTGTTTTATCTCTTGTAAGACTACTGCAAGTTCGTTGGAGAACATAAATGAAAGAGCATTAATAAATGACTGTTTAAATCAGTTAAATCTTTATGGCTGTTTTGGAAGAATTTTGTATGGTTTCCAGTTGATCCATTTAAGTTTGCTATCCACAAGAAGATCTAGGTGAAGGAGAATTTAATCCGATACCTTGTGTATTTATTTAGCTCTCATTTATGAATACATATCAGTCAGTTCTAGATAAATTTTAAGGCAAAAAATTACCATGTCAGATTTCTCTCTTGGTATTTATAATGTTTTCTTTGATTTATCTGATTTAAGATTTAGAGTACTTGATAAGTTTTTGCCCTTGAATTATAAGATTACAGCCCAGAGAATCTGTTAAATACCATCTAGTTTCACCATCTGTTTAGTATAGATGAGGAAATGGAGAACTGGAGGATTAAGTAATAACTGTTAGGTCACAGAGTCAGTTGGTGGCATGGCTGGGACTAGACTGGAGCTTTCCTGGCTCCTGGTTTGTTTTTCTGCTAATTCACACTGCTGTGTTCTTTCCTCTTTTTCTCTTGCTGTATTAACAAAAACTTAGAATTCCAACCTCTAGGATTGTTTGTTTTTCTATTATGAATTTCTAGGTAGAGATTTAGAACTCTGAACTCCCTGAACTCCTAGAGAGTAAATTTAGTTACCAATCTCACCTATTTCAGTTGCTTTAATGCCACAACCAAGACACTCAAAATGCTTATGTTTTTCTAACACTTGACACTTTGCCCTTTTTTTTTTTAACTTAGGTTATACTATTCTTCAAGGGATTTTTCACTTAATCTCATTTGGATAACAGTAACTAGGTCTAGAATCTATGGATGTAAACATCAGCCTTTTCACCTTGCCCTTTGTATGTCAACATAGTACTTAAATGTCATCTGTCTCCAAACTTGCCGCTAGATGGTACTGGTTCTTGGGCAAAAACCCTGATAAAAAAGGACCCCATTGTTAGTGTCCACCTCGTGTATGAAATTGAGACTGTAGTTTATGATATATACTTAGGTCTACAAGGCCACAGCCCTGGGATGGGTGGGGTCTCCCCTGAACAGGAAGGTGGTTTCTGATTGTTCCTCCCAGTCTGTCACCTGGGAAAGAGTAGGTCCTCAGATATAGAACTGTAGCTCAAAAGGAAGAGTTGCAAATGCTTACTGAGGGCAGGTAGACAACATAAGTGAGTGAGGTTGACCAGACGCAGGCCCCAGCAAACTGGAGGACACGTGCCCATTTGCAAAGAGGCAGCCAATGCTCAACTACAGCCAAATGTGGGAATGGGAGCCAAAGGTTTCCAGACATTGGATGTGTGTGTGTTTGTGTGTGTGTATATATGTGTGTGTGTTCAATACCAGAAAATACTTTTACTTTTTAAAAATATGATCTCTCCAAAGTTTTAATACTGATGACTAAATTTTAAAAAAATGATGTTTGAGTAGAATCAACAAAATATAACTGTGGACCAGATATAGTTCATACCCACCAGTCTGCAGCTTCTGTCAGAAGAAAGTCTTAAGTCAACAGAGTAGGAGGTGACTTCTTTTTGAGCCTTCGCCCCTTGCTTTTGGAATAAGAGGAATTTGACTATCTAGTTTTATGCTCTTAAATGCTGGGAATTGGGATAATGTCGTAACATAGGCTGGACTGGGAATTAGGATGGGATAGGGATAGTACCCACAAAAAGTAAATCTCCACTGATATGCCTGATTATCGAGTTTCATGCCATTTCTATGTTAATTTCTCTTTTTGATGTTTATAAAATCTTTTATGAATGCTGCCACTTTGCTTTGTTTGTGGTACTAAGGAAGAACAATTGTCCATTCTTGGGCCACAGTGTCGGAGGGGAAACAACTCTGCCTCTTCATGGCCTGGGAATGGTTGCAGGGATAATTAGAGGGAAATCCTGAAGGGGAAGGTGAATTATGGATGATAACAGTTGAGATTATGAGTTTCTGTTACATCATCTGTTGTGGAGATTTTCCCTCCATTGCCAGGTTTGTTTTTATTAAGCGAGTTGTCTGTCTTCTTATACATTTCTGCTGATTTGCTTTGTTGTTGACTAAGCTGTACTCTTAGAGTCTATTCCTTTGGTTTATCCCAAGGAATGCTTTTGTCCTCATTTTTTAAAAGGCAAATACCAGAGAATATATTTAGCCTTATCAGTCATTCATACTGTGTATTAGTAAAATGATCAGATTTTTTTACTTGAGCTGGCTCTCTAATGAGGGGAATCCAAGGGAGAGATTCTGAAGAACAGGTGGGAAGGGGGAGAATTAGTGTTGTGGAAGAAACCTGAGGAAGGAAGAAAGAGGTAAGGCTGGGGGAAAACATTTTGTCTTTTTCACTTCTGTGTATACCTGGTCTGATGAAGTCCCAATTCATCCAGTATGGCACAAATCAGTGTTTCCTAAGCTAAGCCTGATAGGCTTCCATAATTTGGGGAATGGGGAACTGAGATCTTAGAGCTGGAACAGGTCATATGGCCCAAAGGAGCAATCAACCAAGGAGCACCAAGACATCTGAGGAATTCCTCTAAAATGAAAGATAGAGACCAAAACAAGTAGAAAAACTTAAAAGGAACAGAGACTCTGCAAGGAGAATACTCAAAATAGTCCCTCTTTAATATACTGTGAAATACAGGAAAAAATATTGTATCCATAAAAAAAAAAAACAGGATAAAGAGAAACATTAAAAAACCTGCTCTGGAAAAAACATAGCATAAATTATAAGCTCAACAAAAAGAAAGAGGAGGGCTTCCCTGGTGGAGCAGAGGTTGAGAATCTGCCTGCCAATGCAGGGGTCACGGGTTCGAGCCCTGGTCTGGGAAGATCCCACATGCCGCGGAGCAACTAGGCCCGTGAGCTACAATTACTGAGCCTGCGCGTCTGGAGCCTGCGCGTCTGGAGCCTGTGCTCCGCAACAAGAGAGGCTGCGATGATGAGAGGCCCGCGCACCGTGATGAAGAGTGGCCTCCGCTTGCCACAGCTAGAGAAAGCCCTCGTACAGAAATGAAGACCCAACACAGCCATAAAAATAAATAAATAAATAAAATACGTTGCCTCAGCTGGAGAACTGTCCAGTAATACTTTAAAAAAAAAAAAAAAAAAAAGAGGAATAAAGATAAGAATATCTTCTAGAAAGAGAAGCAGAGAAACAAAGAAATTTAAGATAGGAAAGAAAAGATAAGAAAAATTAGAGGACTGGCGCAGGATGTCTACCACCCAAATAATAGGCATTCTCAAAAGAGCAAAGAAAACACAGGGGGAGAAATCGTCAACAAAATGGTCCATGAAATTGTCCTCCAAACTGAAGAATGTGTTTCCTGATAGAAGGGGCTGACCAAGCATCACCTACCACAGAATTTTAAGACACACATCATTGTGAAATTTCATCACACTAGGGACAAAAAAAAAAAAAAAAAAAAGATTCTTCAAACTTTCAGAGGAAAAACAAAAGAGCACAAATATAAAAGATTTGGAATCAGAATGGCTTCTGACTTCTCAAAAACAATGACAGACGTTAAATTAGCATTGTCTTCAAAAGCCTGAAGAAGAATTGTTTCCAACTTAGAATTCTTTACCAACTATTAATGAAGTATAAGGATAAAATATAAATGTTTTCATGCATGCAAAGTCTCAGAAAATTTATTTCCCGTGCCTAATTTCTTAGAAATCTATTAGACCTCCAAAAAAAAGGAGTTAACCTAGGAAGAAAAATACATGGAACCATGAAACAAAGAGTGAAAACAAGTTAGAAGTGAAGCATAATGGTCTTTGGAACCAGTCTGGACTACAGCAGGTCAAAAAGCTCCAGGAGAAGTTTTTCTGACTAAATTTGATGGAATATCTCTGCATCTTAAATTATTAAGAGGAGATTTAGATAATTAGCTAAGAAACTGAGGCTGAATTCATGGTATGTAGAAAACTAAACAAAGATACAAAGTATTAATTTTAGGGAAAACAAGATTATTCAAGAAAAGAAAAGTAGGCATGGCCCATTTGTGAATATGTAGTTTACATCATCATAATTCACACAAGTCATATTTTAAAGAACAAATATGGATTCCCATAGCAAGTAACATGATTAGATATCAGGATGTATCTTCCAGCTGAAACAGGTTGTAAAGCTGAAATGACTAGTTTTAAAGCCCTCCTTTAACACACTGAATATCTAGTGCAAGAGTAAAATTTGTGAATCTAAAATTTGTCAATGAGGAAGCTTGGAGCATCAAGCCACTTTTACCTTGAGATTATTGTCTGAACCTGGTAAAATTGAATTTTGGATTACATGACCCTGTAGGTTCTGGGAACAGAAGACAAATTCCAAGGACTGCTCAGGTAGGGAATTTTATAAAATATACCCTTATTTCAAGTGCTAGAATATTAGAGGGCTCTACCCTCTGTGTAAAGTTGAACCAGAAGTCCATCACCCTCAGAGTATTCTAAAAGAAGTTGCTTTGGAGATGAGTAAAGCAGTTCTAAAAGTATCTCCATAAATAATTTTCCAAGGAATATGGGCAACTCAGTATCTAAAATTACTAAGTATATCAGGAGACTACATACCACGAGCAGGAATTAACATAAAAAACAAAGCCACCAAGATTTCATTTATTGGAATTATCAGACTCAGAATATAAAGTAATTATGTTTACTATGTTCAGAAGGAAAATCTAAGGTAGAAAAAGAAAACCAAAAAACCAAGCAGATTTGAAAAAGAACCAGATGGACATCTAGGAATGAGAAATGTTATAGTTGAAATAAAACAATTAAAATTAACAACAAATTAGTTAGAGATAAAGAGAGAATTAGTGAAATAGAAAAAAGGTTAGATGACATTATAAAGCACAGAGGAAGAAACACATGTAAAAGGTAAAATATGAAAGAGAGACATAACATAAAATTGGATTCTCAGAAGAAGAGGAAAGAAAGAATGAAGCAGAATAAGCATTTGAAGTAATGGCTTAGAATTTTTGAAAACTAGATACTAACCAGTAGATTCCAAAATCCCAATGAGTCCTGAGCAGGAAAAATTACAAGAAATACACATATCAAGTAACATAATTAGATAATTAGACACATTACTGTGAGCCTGTAGAACACGAAAGATAAAGAAAAAATCTAGGAAAGTATTTTTTTAAGAGGCAGATTACTTTCAAAGGAGCAACAGTTAGGCTGAGAGCAGACTCTCAAGAATAATGGAAGACAATGGTATTCCTCTGTCCTCTATGTATTGAGAAAGGTAATTGACAAGCTAACACACCATACCCAGCAAAAGTATCTTTCAAGAATCAGGGTGAGATAAAGACATTTAAAGACAAACATGAACCTAGAAAAGACCTTCATTAAGAGAAATTCTAAAGGATATATTTAAAACAAAATGAGAGTGGTTCCAGATAGAAGTTCTGAGTTGGAAGGGAAAAAGAAGAATAAAGAAAGTGGTAAATATGTGAATAAACTTAAATTAAATAAACAGTAAAAAACAATAATACTTTTCTTGGAGTTTTAAGAGAAAATAAATATTCAACAATAGAAGCATATAGGTTGAGAGTGGGATGAATAGATTTTAAGTTTTCTAAGGTTCTTATATTGTCCAGAGCTAGGTAAAGATATAGATAAACTTTAGATTTTGATAAATTAAGGATGTATGTTGTAATGTCCATCATAATCAGTAAAATAGAAAGCATTTAACTCTCAAACCTATAGATGTAAAATATAGAATGAGAAAATGTTTCAAAAGGCAAGAAAAGAGAAAGAAATTTAGAACAAGTAGACACATAGGAATAACAAAATAAGATGAAAAGAGATTAATCCTTGTATTAGTATTTCAATTAAATGTAAATAGATTAAATTCTGTAGTTAAAGACATAAGTGGTAAGAATGGACTGTAAAAATCCGCTTATGGGCTGTTTATAAGGGATAAATCAAAAACCAATGCGGGACTTCCCTGGTGGTCCAGTGGGTAAGATTCCACGCTCCCGATGTAGGGGGCCCGGGTTCGATCCCTGGTCGGGGAACTAGATCCCATGTGCATGCCGCAACTAAGAAGTCCATATGCCACAGCTAAAGATACCATATGCTGCAATGAAGATCCCACGTGCTGCAGCTAAGACCTGGCACAGCCTAAATAAATAAATAAGTAAATAAATAAATATTTTTAAAAAAACCAATGAAAAGCTTGAAAGAAAAACAATGGCAAAATGTATGTTAAGCCTTCCTCAACAAAAGAAATCTGGAGTAACTATAATAATAGGAAACAAAATTGTCTTTAAGTTAAAAAATAGGGTGTGGGTTTTTTTCCTGACACCAAATAGATCACTCCAATACCAAGTCTCTGATTCTCTGACCCAACCAGGTGTCCTACAGCTCAATTCAACTCTGATGCTACCTGGAGTTAGCACAGACCCCACAAGTTAAGGCATCAATCCCACAACCCTGCCTCAACTTCAGACATCACCCACAAAGGGGATCCCCAGGCTACCTGTACCTCTTCCTGGCCAACTACAAATTCAGGGGTTTCCACAACACCCTTCTCAGGTTTTATAATTTCTAGAATGACAGTAGAACTCAGTAAAGTGCTATACTTATTATTACAGTTTATTGTAAAGGTATAATAATTGAACAGCCAGATAAAGAGGTATATAGGGCAAGACCCAGAGAATCCCAAACACAGGAGCCTCTGTCCCCATGGAGTTGGGTTGCACCACCTTCCCAGCACGTAGATGTGTTCGCCGACTTGGAAGCTCCTGAACCCCATTGTTAAGGGGATTTTATTGAGATTTTATTATGTAGCCGTGGTTGATGAAATCAACTGCTGATGGCTGAACTCAGTCTCTTGCCCCTATAACTCCCCTTCTCCAGTCCGTTTGAGTCATCTCATTAGTATACAGATGATACTCTTATTCAGGAAATTCCAAGAATTTTAGGAGCTCTGTGCCAGGAAAAGGGAGCAAAAGGCAATATATATTTTTTATTATACCACAAAAATTTCAAAATGCTGAAGGATTAAATCCACCAAAAAGATGCAACAATTTTAAATTTGTATTTACCCAATAAGGAAAGTCTCAAAATACATAAAGTAAAAATTGACACCTATAAGAGAAATATACCAATCCATAATCATTTTGAAGGATTATTAGAATATTTCTCATTAATTGCTGGAATAAGCAGACCAAAACAAAGAAACAAAAGCCAAAATAAATAAGGCTTTGTAAGATTTGAACAACCCAATTAATAAACTTGACCTAATGGTCATATAAAGCAGACTCCATCCAACAACTATAAGATACACTTCTTTTTTCAAGTGTACATGGAACATTTGTAAAATTTGATCATGTACAGGCCATAAAACAAGTCTCAACAAATTTAAAAGGACAGAAATAACATAGACCATGTGTTCTGAATATAATGCAGTGAATCTATAAATCAAAACACTACCAAAACCCCATATGATAGGAAATTAAGAACATACCTTGAAATAATTCCTCGATCTAAGACAAAATTATGAAAATAATTTGAATTGAAAGATTATGAAAATATCAATTGAAATGCAGCACGTAGAGGAAATTTTATAGCTTTTTATGCATATATTAAAAGATAAAAGAAGAAGGGCTGAGTTGAGCATCCATTCCAAGAATTTAGAAAGAGAACAACAAAATAAACACAAATAGAAGAGAAGAAAGGATATAATAAAGATAACCAAAATCAATGAAATAGAAAACAAGCACATAATATAGAGGCACAGTATAGACTAAAGATAGGTTTTTCTAAAAGATTTATGAAATTGATAACTTCCTGGCAAGAATGCTAAAGTGGAAAAAGATAAGGCACAAATAGTTGTTAAAGGAAAAAAAATAAATAAAGACCATTAGAGAGCAAGGATTGAATACTGAGTGGGAAAGTTTTACTGCCAAACAGGCAACCCAATCAAGCATGGAGCCCAGGAAGGCTCTCCAGGTTGAGGTCAGAGGAAAAGAAGACCATGAACTCTCTTGGTCCAGTATTAGGAATGCAAAGCACCTGGGCACTGTTGATTAGCAATATCTGGGTTTGTTGGCTGAGGTCATATGCTATGTAGGCGTAGCATGTTTGTAGCAGGAATAGGGCATCCAGGGGCCTCTAATTTGCACATATAGCAACTGAGTCAAGATTACGTCACCCAGTCAAGCCAAATAAGGGATTATTATACCCAGTATCAGGAGTGAAAAGCAGACATTGCTAGAGATGCTGCAAACATAAACAAAAAGAAGATATTATAAATAGTTTTCTGCTGATATAAAGTTTAGAAGAAATAAAGAAATTTCCGGAAAACAGAACTTACTAAAACTGATTCATTAAGGAATATAAAATCTGAATAGTTTTATAATTCATTAAGGAATATAAAATCTGAATAGTTTTATAACTAAGAATGAAATTAAAACAGTAATTTAAAAAAATCTTTCCACAAAGAACACTCAAGACCCAGACAACTTCACCAGCAAGATCTACCAAACACTGGAAGAACAAATAATTCCAGTCTCACATAGACTCACACATAACCTTGATACCAAAACATGACAGGTACAGTGTAAGAAAGAAAAATTATAGGCCAATTTTACTTTTGAACAGAGATGCAAAAATCATAAACAAAATACTAGCAAACCAAAATCAATAATATATAAACAAGATATCACATACTTTGACTATGTTGGGTCTGTCTCTTGAGTGCAAGCTTGGTTTAACATTGGAAAATTAATATAACCTACCACTTTTTAAAAGCTTAAACAAAAATGCCAACTTTTCAAGAATAAAAAATAATTCTATTTTTTGCTAAGAAGCTGGAATCAGCGTTCAATTTTTGTATTCCTATTTGTGTATTCCCCGCCTCCCCCCACCCTTCCCCGGCATTTTCCCATTTTGATTAGACTAATTTTCAGCCAAGAAATACGACCATCCCTATGGGCATGCCAGCCAAAGGATATGTATGATGCTTCTCACCACAGAGAATAGGTCCAGATTAGCATTATCCCCATTTAGTCTTATGGTACTTAAAAATCAGTGACTACCAAGGGCTTACTGAATACATGATCCATTAATATGCCTTGTAAGAGAAGGATAAGTTGATCCAAAATACCAAGAGAAACAAATCTTCTTAAAAAAATCTTAAAGTCTTGTAGACCATAGGTGTTACCCCCCCAACCCCAAGCCAGCCTCAGGGTCAAGTGAAACTCAGTTAACCCTTCTTTACTCCAATGCCTCCTCATTTTAACACACTTTCCCTAAATTCTCCTTCGAATTCTTTAGCCCCGAATCAACCCTCTTGCTTATCTCCTTCATATGTCTAGTTTAGACAAACCAAGATAACAAGCTGCCAAATATTATCTTTAGTTTTTTAAAGAGGTTAAAGATGATTACCACTGCATCTTTATTAACTGCTGAAGGACAGACACTTTGCCTTTTATATTATATTTGGTAAAGAACAGAACAATAAACTCTCAAGCTGGAGAAGAATTTTAAAGGCTGTTTGTTCCAGCTATCCCTTTGGTTGTCTCTAAACTATCTTCCATTTAGTGTTCTCAAGCCTGTGCTTAAATACATTAAGGACTGTTGAATTTACTTGTACAGAGTGGAACATTAAGAAATATCCACTAAAAAAAAAAAAAAAAAAAAAAAAAAGAAATACCCACTAATGATGATGATGTTGGTAAGTGCACTTCAATAAGAAATACATTTCTTCATTTCTTTCTTTCTTGTCACCTATCAATAGTCTTGGGGTCAGGGGAGGGGGGAGGGAGTTGCATTTCAAAATGCATCTTCCACTGTATTCCTAATGTTCCATTGAAATTCAGTGCCTTGTCCCCAGATGTGACACGTGTGACCTGTATTCAAAATATGATGCTAATAAACTCACTTCCTAAAGATTGCCAGAGGCCAAAGAACTGACTTTTTTTTTATTGGAGTATAGTTGCTTTATAATGTTGTGTTAGTTTCTGCTGTACAGCGAAGTGTAGCAGCTATATGTATACATGTGTCCCCTCCCTCTTGGACCTCCCTCCTACTCCCCCCACCATCGCACCCATCTAGGTCATCACAGAGCACTGAGCTGAGCTCCCTGTGCTATACAGCAGGTTCACCTCCCCTTAGTAGGATATGTGCTTCGAATTACTTTTTGTTTTTTTGGTTTTTCCCAGAAGGATACATAGGTTTTTTAAACTATCCTTTCCTACCCAATTCTCCTTGAGACCACAGACACAGATTTTAAGACAATTGGCCTGTGTTTGCATGTACTTTGTGCTGTAGGGAGCTAGAGGCCCTCATGGGAATTGAGCTCCTGAATTTTGTACCAAGAATTGACATTAATAAATGACCGAAGACTCATATGGTGATTCTCCTTTGGACTAAAGGATTTACTGCTGCTTCTGTTGATGTTACTATTATCTAGAAATAGTAAATGTGCTATGACAGGGAAGGCTGACACCTGGCAGCCAATTTGTTCAAATTCCCCTGTGCTGCTTTCTGTTGGTGTGGTAGTTCTGAATTCAGAAAGGTAGCTGCTTCCAGTGTTTCAAAAGGAGTATTTTCTCTCTTGCCACTGAAGGTAATAAATTAGGCAGTGTTCTCTAAACAATCCACATAAATGAAAGATTAATGACCACTCATAAAGTACTGTTAATACATGTCTCAGGATCCCCTAAACACTCTGCATTATCACCTGCCTGTGATGTGATGAGAGGCCCCGGGCATTCAAATGAAGGATGGAAAAAAAAGAACTGGAGGTAGAAAACAGGGGTGTCTAGGGTGGCCAGAGCACAAGTCTGATGAATAAATCATATCTCCTCAGCCCTTGCTGCCGCCACTGCCGGGCTGTGCAGATTTCCTTACGGTGCTGGACACAGCTGTTAGGAAGGCCAGGTGTCCTCTGGACGTAGGAGTTGGCCAAGTAGAATAGGGAAGCAAAGTCTATCAAACCTGATAACCAAAGACTGTGAGTTGTTAATGGAATATTCCATACTCAGAGAAACATAACTTTGGCCGTGACCTAATTGGCTATTTTTATTGTCTGTAGTGCTGATATTAAGTACAAAACTATTGATGAAAATTTAGCCACTGGTTAGGCGCCAAAGGTTTGTTTTTTAAAAATTGGTAATTTTAGACTTCCCTGGTAGTGCAGTGGTTAAGAATCCGCCTGCCAATGCAGGGGACACGAGTTCGATCCCTGGTCCGGGAAGATCCCACATGCCACAGAGCAACTACTGAGCCCACGCACCACAACTACTGAGTCCGCGTGCTGCAACTACTGAAGCCCGTATGCCTAGAGCCTGTGCTCCGCAACAAGAGAAGCCACTGCAATGAGAAGCCCGCGAACCACAATGAAGAGTAGCCCCCGCTCACTGCAACTAGAGAAAGCCCCCTCACAGCAATGAAGACCCAATACAGCCAACAATAAATAAATTTTTTAAAAATTAAAAAAAAAACAGCTCATAAATAAGAAAAAAAAGAATTGGTAATTTTAACAGGTACCTTTCAGAACCTGGGAGGTACACATTTCCCTCATATATTCGTTCCCTAATAAATTGTCCAAAATGGGTTCCAAATAACTAAAATTGTGAGGTGTGACCAGATAATTGCTCACATTTCTTGATCAGTTTGTCATATACCAGGGATTGTCTCATACGTTCTACATATTTTAATCTTATTTGACTCTCACAGCACCTCTATGAAATACATATTATTATCCCCATTTTAAAGTTGAGAAAACTGAAGCTTAGGTTAAATAATTTGCTTGAGGTCACATAGCTGGTCATGGTGACTCTTGACTTGACCTCGGTGAATCTGACCACAAAACCCCAGCTCTTAACCACTATTCTATGCAAATGAGCAAAGTCTATAAAATGAAGCTAAAAGAGAGAAAATATCTTTTTTTCTTAAAATGGAAAAATGACTTCGCTATTCATAGACTGTGGGTGGATCTATATAACATACTATATGTAAGGTTCTTAGAACAGTGCCTGGCCCTTATTGGCTTTGAATAAATGTTAGCTGTCATGGTTGTTGTAGTATCTTTAAGGTAAATTTCAGGTGTTCCAAATGTTGGTTTGACTGATTCTCACAGGGAGCTTGGCCCTTGGGAAGGTGGCATAGTGCCTTTGGTGAAGAAGTGCATTAATTGCAGGCTTTGAAACCAAACCTGGGTGGCACTTTGAAAATGGGATTAAAGCCCTAGCTTATAGCCAAGTACCCAGCAGAGCAAGGATCTCAATGTTTGGCAGATTTTGTGTTGCAGCATCCTCTCTGAAAGCAGGGTTTTCCCAGTGATGTATTTTATAAAGATGTCAAATGGCCACTTGTTTCCTGTGCTTTTCTGATAAGAGAAGCATTTGGAATCTGTGCTCTGCCACCTTTAAACACTAAGAATTCAGATTTTTAAAAGTATACATCTTACTTCTTACTTCAGAGCACCCTAGAGGATTATGGTGGCAGATATTATGGCCTCCTTTGGTTCTGTGTATGCAGAGACCTCTAGGCCCAGGGAGTGCTTTGGCCTTTGGTGTTTAACGGGATGCTGTACAGCCACTGTCCTTACTGGCCTGGAGAGCAGCTGCTCAGTGGTTATTATGGACTGAATATTTGTGTCCCCCCAAAATTCATATGCTGAAGCCCTGACCGCCAATGTGATAGTTGTTAGAGATGGGGCTTTTGGGAGGGGAATAGTTAGAGGAGGTCATGGTGATGGGGCCCTCATGATGGGATTAGTGTCCTTATCAAAAGAGATATCAGAGAGTCTGGTGAGTATGGGGGACAAAAGAACATGGTGTCCATGTTCAGGAAAAGAAAACATGGCCATCTGCCTGTGGTCAACAGGCTTCTTTTGAGGTGAGCAAGGGAGTGAAAAGAGACTGGCATGAGGCTGAGAGTGAGCCTGTAAACGTCAGGTACCATCATGCTTCAAGGGGCAAAAGGAAGATGGTTACTGGACCTACATTTTTGAAATTTTTCAGTGAGTTCTTCCAAATTAAATGACGAATTTTGCCTCAGGAATGTTGGGTTTCATCCAGAAAAATGTAATGTGAAGACAGATTAAAAGAGAGTAATGGGAATAGTCTACTGTATTTTTTTAATTGAAGTATAGTTGATTTACAATGTTGTGTTAATTTCTGCTGTACAGCAAAGTGACTCAGTTATACACATCTACTGTATTTTTTTAAAAATACACTTTGCTTTTTTGTGGTCCATTTATGTGGATGCTAATATGATTGCCTTGGCTCCTTAGCAGAGGATCTGAGTTCTCAGCATCACTTCAGCAAAAATTGTTATGGTAATAGCGTGAGGGCCTTTTGATCTTGCTGATTAACATGGAGCTTGGCTAACCTGATTGTATAACTCTGCCCGAAACTGGGTTTCGGTCTGTTAATACAGCATAATACATTCAAATGAAGCTTCCTTGGGCTGTCTTATCCCAGAACTGTTGTGTTTTATTATTTGAAATGAAGTTCTCATAAAGAACTTTGCATAAAGAAAAAGTTTAAGTGTATAATTTATTTTGATTTTTAAAATTAATCTCCATGTTGCTTTTCCTGGTTAAGAAGTGAAACCCTGGGGTACTACAACTGTGAATAATTCAGCAATCCATTCAATAAATGTGTGTTAAATTCCTGATATGTCACAGGCTATGTGCAAGGTACTGGGGATACCGTGGTGAAACATAAAAGGCAAGGGCCCAACGCTATGCTTTTTTGCCTTATGTATGAGCTATCAGGCCATCAGTGATTCAACCCATTTTTCAACTCTAAGATCGATCAGTCTTCTGGTCACACATTGCTGGGGCCAGGACAGAGAATGTGTGGCAGCTAGGCAGACAGCATTCAGAGGAGCAGTGGGCAGGAAGGGCAGGCATTTTGGAGTCTATGCTGATATGGAAAGCAAAGCCACCCTTGCAATACAGTTGATAGACTTTAATATTAAAATAAACTTTGGGCAATTGGAAACATAACAACAGAGTTGTCTGCTTTGGTACAAAGACATGTCACCCCAGCTATACAGCATTGTATGAAGAAAGTGTTGGGTTAGGTTGACTGAAGAAGATCAGCAGAACATGAACAGTAGAGGGAAACCATCTGAAGTGGTTCCAGACAAAGACAGTTTTCCTAATTCCATTGATGAAATTCACCAGTACCCAGTAAGGGGCGATTGGAAATTCACATCAGAACCCGCTGTACGTAATTTGTAGTTTGCTCTATGTAATTATACTCAAGTAAATTGTAGAGGAATCTATATATGTTCTCCTTTCATAGTACAAATTAAATCATTTTAATGAATCCCTTTTTTAAAATTAAAAGTCATGTATTAAAGACCCACCAAAATGAAAACTCCACAAGCAGGGACTGCAATTCATCATGCTCACTGCTCTGTCCCCAGAGCAGTGTGTAGCTCGCTGTCATATTTTCTGGCTGCCCAGGCCTTTTGCATACTCTTCCTATGCTTAGGAAAGGTCTCATCTTACAAATCCTACCTCCCCAAAGTGGAAGCCAGAAAACAAATTTCCCAGCCTCCTCTGCAGCTAAGATAGAGGCATGTGACCCAGGATCCACCAGCCAGCTGCACCCACAAGGGACTCCTACTCAGAAGTGAACACAAAGAAGCAAGCTTTACCCCAAATCTAATTTTTCTAGCAAAGGTGGAGACTGAAGCATCAGTCTTTCTCCTCCAGTAAGGTTTCCCTGAATATCGCCCATCCTTCTTGAGGGCAGTCGGGTTTAGACCTTCTCTAGGTCTACTTTTCATTGTACTTACCCATGCTATTATAATGATTATCATCTTTAATTAGGTTCTAATCTGCTGTGATAGTTAAGGTAATCCTAGCTGCTCTCACAAACAAACCAAAAATATATGGTGGATCAATCACAGAAGAAGTTTCCCTTTCCTGATCACATAAAGTTAAAATGGTACCTGGGTTCAGCCGACAGCCCCCTGGCAGGAGGTAATTCATAGATCCAGGCATCTTCCATTGTGCAGCTTTGCCGTCTGTACCACGTGGCTTCCAAGGGTGCCATGCCCATCTGAACCAGGCCAGAGGCAAAGGGCCTGAAGAATCAAATGCTGGGGGTTTTATGAGCTAGCCTCTGAAGCTATGCTTATCACTTCTGTTCACATTCTATTGTTCAGAGCTCAGCATGTGGCTACACCTAACTGGCAAACACAGTCTAGCTTCCCGTAGCTTCTTCCAGTTAAGAGTACATGGACACTAGAAAATTATGACAAAGTGCCAGATCTAACTTTCTATCTTCTCTCTTGCTTCCATCCTCCTCGACTGGGAAAAAGGATGACAGTAAGAGGCTAATCATACAGTAACACTGTGTAAATCACAGACAGCTGTAGCTCTGATCTGGATTCCCCTTTCTTGGCTCTTCTGTGCTTTTTGCTAAACATTTCTCTTGGGGTGGGGGGAAGGCACGTATTCATTGGATAGTTATTTCTGAATGCTTTGCCTAAAACTGCTTTTATCTCCAAGCTCCCCATGTGTCACTTTGAAAGGGAAAGTGCTTAGCATGCAGCCTGGGCGCCACATGTGTTCTGACGCGCTGGCACGTGGATGAGTTAGGCGGTTCCAAATCATTGCCTCTTGGCCTCCCCCAGGCTAATGCAGGAAACATCTTTTTTTCGCCCCTGCCTCTCCTGGACCTAGGTGCCTTATCAGCGGCCAGGGAAAGCTGGGAATACGACTCGGGAGCCAGGGACCTCCAGAGCCCGGACTTGCAGAGTCAGTCAGCCCTACAGAAGCTTCTCGAGTATGGGGGAGGCTCTCTGCGTCAGCAGGTTGCTGCTCTCCACAAGCTGCTCACACAGTCCCCGCGTTGTGGCGACTCTGTAGGAGGAAGCTATCTAGAGCTGGCCAACACGGTGAGTCCTTTCTGGTTCGGAGAACACATCTTTAGGCCTGTGTGTATGCCAATACAAATATTTGAATTTTGAGCTCCAGGGGACGTATCGGGTATTGTCTTTTTTATTGAGCTAAATGTTGTACCATTCCCAGCATTGCCAATAATGTTAAGGGCTCCAAATACTTAAGACTGGTGACTTCACTCTCACTATGGAGAGCAGAGTGGTCGCCTAAAAAATGTTTTAAGTCTGTATGTTGTACAGATTTAATTACTAGAATATCTACAATGGCTTCACCATAGAATATTTTCTGGGACCAGACATTACAAGTTAATAAGATATAATTCTTTGTGTTCCCTAATTTGGACTTCACTCGTTTGAAAAGCAAACAAGAAAATATTTCATTGAAAGTTTGATCGTTGTTTCTGCTTGTACTTTAAAAACATATTCTGTTGAAAACTATGGAACAGCTTAGAATTCCATTATGCTTAGTTTAAACTTCTTTTTTACCTCAGGATGAATTATTACCGTGATGACCTTTGGGTGAAAAGCTATTGTCTTCCCTTTTAAGCTAGAGCTGGGGAACGAGGTGGGGTTGGCTGATGACCTGGGCCACGTTGGGGTGACATGCAGACAGTTTATAAATTAGGGTTGCTGTCTAGCCACTGTGGGAAAGGTCCATAAACCTACCTTGCTTTTTGAAACTGAAGTTTGAAACCAGAGGTGGTATAAGCATCTTTTGTTTGTTTGTTTTTGTTTGTTTGTTTGTTTGTTTTTTTAGTCTTTGGTTGAACTGTATACCATTCTAAGTGCTCTACATTACATATACTATCTCACATAATTTCCCAACAATTCTACTACTATCGCATTTTACGTATGAGACAAGAAGTTAAGTAACATGCCCAAGATGACACACACACACACATATATATATATATTTTTTTTCTATGCCATAATATTGACATTCAGTCCAGTAATCCTCCACTGTAACAGCTCCTTTACTTTGCAGTGAAAATTGATTTGTATATTCTTCGCCTCTGAGTCCTTGTGGGATTTTTTTTTTTTTAATTCAAACAGAAAGTCACAAAAATTATAATCATCCTCATCAGTTCACTCAGTCCCATGTAATTAATTTTTTTTTCATCTTGATCTTTTGTTAGCACTTTTATGAATTCATCAGTTTTCCATCAGAGTTCTGAAAATGCTTATTCATTCAGTTCAGCAGTATAGTCAGTTACCAGAAACCTGTACTTGTCAGAGTCTTTTCCATGAACTCCTTGAAGACGAAACACTTTTATAGGAACATTTTTGCAAAAGCATCAGAGTACACCCAGAACTGTCTGTAAATGACAAAAGACTTAAAAATGACCACGGTTAAAGATTTGATGAAAGTTCATAATAATGCAATTGACAAGGAAATTTAGTTATTTCTGAGATATACATTTTAAAGTAATAACTAGAATTATGACTTATAACATTATACCAGAACATATAAGATTTTTAGAAATTTCATGTAATGTCTGAAACATTTAAATTAACATATTTCCATACAAATAACCCAAATAAAGTTTAGTATTAGTTTTTTTTTGTTTGTTTTTTTATACTGCATGTTCTTATTAGTCATCAGTTTTATACACATCAGTGTATACATGTCAATCCCAATCGCCCAATTCAGCACACCACCATCCCCACCCCACCGCGGTTTTCCCCCCTTGGTGTCCATACGTTTGTTCTCTACATCTGTGTCTCAACTTCTGCCCTGCAAACCGGTTCATCTGTACCATTTTTCTTGACAACTTCATTTACGTATATTTACAATCTGCTTTGAGGTAGACTAATGGTTTTTAGACTTCTTGTGTTTGAGGCATATTTTCTAATTCTGACATTTTTGGTGACGTGTTTGAAGGCACTAACAATCCTAAATATGCAGCAAAAATTACAGTACAATCATCAGACAAATCCCAATTAAAAGACAATCTGCGAAATACTTGACCAGTACTTTTTGAAATTGTCAAGGATATCAAAAGTAAGGAAAGTCTGAAAAAGAGAAACTCACAGCTAAAAGGAGCCTAAGAAGATCTGACAACTTCTTATTTGTGGTACCCTGGCTGGGACATCAGGACTAAGGAAACCTGGATAAATTATGGATTTTAGTTAATAATAATTATCAGTATTGATTCATTAATTGTGACACTGTACCATAATCATGTAAGATGTTCATAATAGGGGAAATTGGGCGTGAAGTATGTGAGAACTCTCTGTCCCATCTTTGCAACTTTTCTAAAAAAATTTTAAATATATTAAAAACATACACACAATCACTACTAGGGTGTAACTATGTCTCATAAAACCTGTAAAAGAACCCATAGTTATTGCACTGTTTGCCACTTGGTCACCCTTCAAGGACATTCTTGCTCAGTTTGAGTAGAACTATTAACTCTCCTAATCTCATCTTCCTGTGTGCCCAGGAGACTAGGCAAGTAGCAGGAAATAAGTCATCTTTCTCTGGCATGGGCCTGGATTTAGGCTATGCTTTTACAAATAATTTGCAGCAAGTTGAACTTTACTCTTTACTATATCAGCTCAGCCTTTTTCAAGACAGACAGTGATGTGGCAGTATGGGTTATAGCAAGAATCTATGTTACAGACTGATGAAAATTTAGTGGCCCCCGCTCTGAAGGGTTCAGGGCGTGAGGGCCACCAGTTTTCTTCAGCAGACCTACTGGTGAAAACAGCAGGAGTTGGCTGTTTCCTACCTCTGCTTGACTCCTTGATTCTTAACCTTAACAGTAACTGCTTGGATTTTGTTCTGTTCTCCCTTCAATCCTGGTCAGCCCCTGGGCTTCCCACAGCCAGGCTCTCTTTTTGTATTATTGGTGAAGTTTTGTAACTGATGGAACCCTGCCTGTGATGGCCTTTGCAGAGGCCAGTTTGAGAAACACTCCCCTTACATGTTGAGCATCCAGCTCATGCAAGAGTGTTCACTTTATTAAAAGTCATGACCTGGGAATTCCCTGGCAGTCTAGTGGTTAGGACTCCACATTCTCACTGCCAAGAGCCCGGGTTCAATCCCTGGTCGGGGAACTAAAATCCCACAAGCCACACAATGCAGCCAAAAACAAATAAAAGTCATGACTCATATACTTACAGTTGGCACACTTTTCTGTATATATGTTGTTGATGAAAATAATCAATAAACAACCTGTGTTTTCAGCACAGTTTTATATCTTGTCAGAACAAAGAACATTAAACAAGTCAGGGATACATTCCTTCAAGATTAAAAAAAAAAGCAGATCAGCACGTACATAACGTACAGTCAGCATGGCCTTGGCAGCTGGGAAGGGTGTCTTATCGTTGAGGGGGTACTAGCATTGGCGTCCCAGGAAGGGAGGCATTTAATCTTTATTTCTAACATAAACATTCTTTACTTCTGGCCCTTTTCTTTCTTAATTAAAACAGATGTACAGTGTATGTTTGATAGTCCACAAACAGGCTATTTTAGTTAGCATAAAATTCAAGTTAACTCATGTATAAGCCAGAATGACTTCTCCATAACTCAAAATGTGAAAATCTCTTTTATCAATGTTATATGTTTATAAAAGCTTATAATGAACACATAATCAATGGTGGTGACCTATTCAGTAGTATTCATTAGAATACGTTGAATAAGTTTTTTTTTTAAGTTATAACTCCACGAATGAAGAAATAAAGTTGTACACGCTCACTTAAGGTGATCCTTGGTGAGAACCAGACCAAAGTGCAAATGCAGGCACTTGCAATCTATGACAGTGATTATGTTTTTTATTTTCTCACTGAATTGAAAATGCACAATTTTTAAAATATATTTTATTGAAATATACATGATTTACAATGTGTTAATTTCTGCTGTACAGCTAAGTGGTTCAGTTATACATATACATACAGTCTTTTTTATATTCTTTTCCATTATGGTTTATCACAGGATATTGAATATAGTTCCCTGTGCTATACAGTAGGACCTTGTTGTTTATCCATCCTATATATACTAGTTTGCAAGTGCTACCCCAGAACTTCCCCTCCATCCCTCCCCCGTTCCCCCCCACCCCTTGGCAACCACAAGTCTGTTCTCTATGTCTGTGAGTCTGTTTCTGTTTCGTAGATATGTTCATTTGTGTTGTATTTTAGATTCCACATATAGGTGATATCATATGGTATTTGTCTTCCTTTTTCTGACTTACTTCACTTAGTATGATAATCTCTAGTTGCATCCATGTTGCTGCAAATGGCATTATTTTAATGGCTGAGTAATACTCCATTGTGTATATATACTACATCTTTATTCATTCATCTGTCAGTGGACATTTAGGTTGCTTCCATGTCTTGGCTATTGTAAATAGGGCTGCTATGAACATTGGGGTGCATGTATCTTTTAGAATTAGAATTTTCATCTTTTCTGGATATATGCCCAGGAGTGAGATTACTGGATCATATGGCAACTCTATTTTTAGTTTTTTAAGGAACCTCCATACTGTTTTCCATAGTGGCTATACCATTTTACATTCCCACCAACAATGTAGGAGGGTTCCCTTTTCTCCACACACTCTCTAGCATTTGTTACTTGTAGACATTTTAATGATGGCCATTCTGACCGGTGTGAGGTGATACCTCATTGTAGTTTTGATTTGCATTTTTCTAATAATGAGCAGCTTTGAGCATCTTTTCATGTGCCTTTTGACCATCTGTATGTCTTCTTTGGAGAAATGTCTTTTTAAGTCTTCTGCCCATTTTTCAATTGGGTTGGTTTTTTTTTGTTATTGAGTTGCATGAACTGTTTGTATATTTTGGAAATTAAGCCCTTGTCGGTTACATTATTTGCAAATATTTTCTCCCAGTCCATAAGTTGTCTTTTTGTTTTGTTTATGGTTTCCTTTGCTGTACAAAAGCTTATAAGTTTGATTAGATCCCATTTGTTTATTTTTGCTTTTATGTCTATTGCCTTGGGAGACTGACCAAGTCTCAGAGAATGTTTTGTCTATGTTTTTTTAGGATTTTTATGGTGTCATGTCTTATGTTTAAGTCTTTAAGCCATTTTGAGTTTAGTTTTGTGTATGGTGTGAGAGTGTGTTCTAACTTCATTGGTTTACAAGCAGCTGTCCAGCTTTCCCACTGCTTCTTGCTGGAGAGACTGTCTTTTCTCCATTGTATGTTCTTGCCTCCTTTGTCAAAGATTAATTGTCCATAGGTGTGTGGGTTTATTTCTGGGCTCTCTATTCTTTTCCATTGATCCATATGTCTGTTTTTGTACCAGTACCACACTGTTTTGATTACTGTAGCTTTGTAGTACTGTCTGAAGTCTGGGAGAGTTATGCTTCCTACTTTGTTCTTTTTCCTCAGGATTGCTTTGGCAATTCTGGATCTTTTATGTTTCCATATAAATTTTAGGATTATTTGTTCTAGTTCTGTGAAAAATGTCATAGGTAATTTGATGGGATCGCATTAAATCTGTATATTGCTTTGGGTAATATGGCCATTTTAACAATATTTATTCTTCCAATCCAAGAGCATGGGATATCTTTACATTTCTTTGAATAATCTTCAGTTTCCTTTATTAATGTTTTGTAGTTCTCAGCATACAAATCTTTCACCTCCTTGGTCAGGTTTATTCCTAAGTATTTTATTTTTTTGATGCGATTTTAAAAGGAATTGTTTGTTTACATTCCCTTTCTGATATTTCATTGTTAGTGGAAAATACACAACTTAAAAATATGATTTAAACTGATAGACCCTTGATAACTCCTTGGACCCTGTGGTAAAGGGACTTTTGAACCCCAGTTCTTCATCCTTTCCTATATCTTCACTGTTTGTCATGTGACTTTGGCATCTTCCTGTCAAATATGTGAGAAATAATAAAAGATTGTTGTTTTAACTGTTGTGTTTAGGGTGGTTTCTTTCATAGCAATAGTTGACTCAGGGTCTGCTCACAGTGGTCCATGGAGCCCAGTTTGAGAAATACCCCTTGTAAGTGGCCAAAGAAAGCAAATAGCCTCTCTAAAGTGCACACTTGGGCAATCCCTTCACTTATAAAACCATATTAAAAGTAATTTATGTTCCTTCTAAACCAAATCCTGAACTAATAAAATTAGATTCTGGGGTTTGGGTTTTTGTTTTTTTTTTAAAGTAGCTACTAAGAGCAAAAGGCATTTTATCAGTGCCCAGTTAGGAGACAAGAAGCACACACTAATTCACACAGGGAAAGTTTAACATAAAAAGTGATTAACTAGTAGCAGGGGATTACCTACTGAGGAGTCAAGAAAATCTAATGAATACAGGAATAGTACACGTTAAGAGCAGTCACTCCCTCTAAAACTGAGTCAAGTACCCAAGGAAGGAATATATTTGGAAGAGGGCCCTCCCTTCACCCAGGGCTGAGATTCAGACCCCCTTGACAAGGAGTGGCTGGTACCCACTGGATGGCAGAGAAATTCCCTGAGATGTCGTGGGCCAGGGTTGGCAGCAGGAAGCCAGCTCTCTGGAGTGTCGGCCCAGCTGGCTGGGATGCCACCCACTGGCACATCACTGAGAAGGTGCCCACAGAGGAATTCACTGGGACGCTGCCCACCAGTGTGGTAGCAAAACCCACCAAGAAGTGCCCCAAATGGTGGCACTGAAACTTACTGGGGATGAGTACCACTGTGTGTCCTGTGCTACTGGCCTCCACCCAACACAAGAGCCAGTAGGGAAGAGTCCAGCAGAAGCAGCATTCCCGTTTTCCCCCAGTGGCGTGCCAGTGCCCCTGCTGACAGAGGACAAATGTCCAGCTTCAGGATCATAAAGCAGGGCAAGGAAAGATGGGTTTGGAGATGAGAGAGATAAACTGATAAATGACACAGGCATTTTTAACATTGAGAAGCTTCTGGTAGCATCCTACACAAGATTTACCTTTCTAAGCATCCCTTCTTTTCTTCTACTACCAAATACCTGTCTTCTTCTCCTTCTACCAAACACAGTGCCTATTATGACTTTGAGGCTTAACACACTGTTTAAAATGCAAAGGCAACAAGATGATGTTGTACATAGAAACTTGTGGCAATTAGGGTTTTATCTAAGAAGCAGAGTGGCTACCCATGATATAGAATAAAGGATCTATAGAAACAGACTCACAGACATAGAGAATAGACTTGTGGTTGCCAAGGGGGAGAAGTGGTGATGGAAGGATGGATTGGGAGTTTGGGTTTAGCAGATGCAAACTATTATATATAGAATGGATAAACAACAAGGTCCCTACTGTATAGCACAGGGAACTATATTCAATATCCTGAGATAAACCGTAATGGAAAAGAATATGAAAAAGAATATATATATGTATAACTGAATCACTTTGCTGTACAGCAGAAATTAACACAACATTGTAAATCAACTATAATTCAATTTAAAAAAAGAATAAAGGATCTATGGTGAAGCAATCTATGCAGGCTGTTGTTCTGCGTCTGTGTTGAGTCTAAAGTTACTCTAGGTCTATCAGATCAGCAGATAAGAAGGAAAGCTGGATGTAGAGGACAGCAGGACAAATGGGAATGCATGAACACAAACTGAGACCCCATGAGGACAAACTGGAACCCACTTCTATCTCTGAACCATGTCCAACCTTGATGCTGTGGGTGACCTGCAGGAGAGCTGGCACCCATTATCAGGGAACCACCCTCACATCTAGCCCAGGACTCAGAGAAGCTGAAGGAGGTGGCCTCGGGATGTTGGAGTGGCTACAAGTCTGATGCACCAAGTAGGGAAGCAGCAGATTGGCAACAACTTTCAGAGCATAAATAGTATGACTTCTTCACTTCTACCTCTGGCCTTCACATGGAGTGTCTCTCATGTCCAGACAGAACCATACAGGAAAGAGAACTCTGGGAAACATAGTTCCAGCTTAGCTAAGTTGACTTAGCACCACAGAGCAGCAGAGAAACTGCCAGTGCAATCTGTACTGTATTCCTAAAACTATCAGCAAAACAAAATGAAACACTTTGGTTTAGTAGAGAAGAGGTGCAGTGGAAAGGATATACTGCCTGTTTGCTGATGGATTTTCTCTCCAAAGATTTGTATCTCAGAGAAGAGTGCAAGTATAAATTATAATGTTATAGATTCTAAGTAGTGACATATTTAAGTATTATAAAGCATAAAACACAACTGAAGTTTTATTTTCTAGCTACAACACTGGTAAATTACTGAACAAAATATCAGTTTCTTCATAGATTCTTGCAGTCATGCTACTTGGCTTTTTAAGTATATATTACCAGGTTTATTAATTTTTATTAAGAAAAATATTAATTCATTGATAATGATTAATTATGACTGATTATACTAGAAAAGAAGTCATGTACAAGATATAAAGTATTTGATTTACAATAGCCAGGACATGGAAGCAACTTAAGTGTCCATCGACAGATGAATGTATAAAGAAGATGTGGCACATATATACAATGGAATGTTACTCAGCCATGAAAAGAAACGAAATTGAGTTATTTGTAGCGAGGTGGATGGACCTAGAGACTGTCATACAGAGTGAAGTAAGTCAGAAAGAGAAAAACAAATACCGTATGCTAACACATATATATATGGAATCTAAAAAAAAAAAAAATGGTTCCGAAGAACCTAGGGGCAGGACAGGAATAAAGACTCAGACATAGAGAATGGACTTAAGGACACGGGGAGGGGGAAGGGTAAACTGGGACGAAGTGAGAGAGTGGCATGGACATATATACACTACCAAATGTAAGATAGATAGCTAGTGGGAAGCAGCTGCGTAGCACAGGGAGATCAGCTTGGTGCTTTGTGACCACCTAGAGGGGTGCGATAGGGAGGGTGGAAGGGAAATGCAAGAGGGAGGGGATATGCGGATATATGTATATATATAGCTGATTCACTTTGTTATACAGCAGAAACTAACACCCCACTGTAAAGCAATTATATTCCAATAAAGATGTTTAAAAAAATGATACAACAGGATTATTATATTTGAAAAAAAAAATAAATAAAAGCTGCCTTGGGGATCATGTGAACTCAAAATAAAGCTCAACTTATAGATGAAAAAAAAAAGATATAAAGTATTTGAACTAATATAGAAAGTTGATGAAAAGTTGAAGTCATCATTCGTCTCCACATGTCTTCCCTCATTTAAAAGGTCTTCACCAATTTTATTTATGTATCCCTGATTTGCTTTCAATATAAGGAACTTTCCATTTCTTCTTTGGTAGTATTAATTACTGTGATGCTAATGATCCTAATATAATGCTATGATCATTACGGTACTTGCCAAACTTGGGATTCCCATATTGAAACCTTTGGTCAAGAGGATGTGTCCTGTCTTTGTGGTCGGAGCAAGGCTGATTGTTCTGTCAGCACCCTCTTCTGGACATTGTTCAGAATCAATGAAGAGGAAATTCTTAAGCATAGGGCATGCTTATCAACTTCGGGATTTTCAGGAAATTAAGACAGTACAAATGAAATATTGGATTTTTGAGAGTAGCTATGGACGGGTCTAGAATATAGGGTAGATAAAATTTTCTTCAGAGTCTTGAATTGTCACTTCCAAATGATTGAAGCTGAATTTCAAAATAAATCATCAAGGAGTTTGAAAATTCTTAAAGAGTTATCAAAAATTTGGAAATGGAAGATTACTGGTTACCCTTTCAAAGTCATATTAGAGCTCCTTACAAGTCATCTGAGGCTACAGGAGATGTAACCTTGTTTGGCTTACCGTTTATGAATGAAGGGTAGCAGAATATACCACCCCAAATATGACTATTGGAGTTCAGTGCATGCCACCCTAAAATATGTCATTTTGGCGTTTTGATTATTTTGAGCTGCCGGCACTTGGAAAACCATAAATGCAGGGAGAGGCTTTCTCTGAATTCCTCTTATCTGCCTAAAAACTGATCCTCCAAAAGGAACTCAGATGTCGTAGATCCCCTTCCAGGAGTTTCATCAACCAGGGAAGATTGACTTCTTTCAAAGGAGAAGGGAATAGAAGTCAACACCACACCCTCACAGACTTTGTCACAGATGATCACACCTCCCACCTATTCTTCTAAGGGCCCATTCATCTTTCCTAAAAATCATTTACTCTCCCTTAAGAGTCCTACATCCCCCAACCCTTTCCCTATTAAGATGGTATTTAATCCTGCATTCTAAGCCACCTTGGGGAGGTACTCGTTTTTTTTGTTCCCCCGGCTGGGTTTCTCTCAGGTACACATGAGGTATACATATTAGTAAACTCGTTTATTTTTCTCTTGTTAATCTTTTATCATAGGGTCTCAGCTAGGAATTCAGGGGGTAGAGGGAAAATTTTTTTTCCTCCCCTACACTGTTAATTAGGGTCCAGACTCTTCAAATGTGGATGTTAGTTTACAGAAGGTTGATAAATTATCAGTGGTTTTAATAGAGATACAAATTGTTTTTGTCCAGCAGAAAAGATAACCTTTTGTTAACAGAAAACTGTTACATTTTATTTGCCCTGGTGAGACATTATCCAGTTTTGTAACTGCCATCTTATTCCAGCATTCTTTTTCTTGTACCCCTTCTGTGAATCAGCTTTATTCTTCTGGGTTCCTCAATGAAATAAATAAATCTTAAGAAAAATGCTTACCCTACATTTATATGAAAGTCCTGTTTTTCCTTTTTTGAAAATTATACTTCAACACTATGTTCTTTTTCCGTTTGCTTACTGCTAGTGAAAATAGAGACGTAGATAGGAGTTAACAAATGAAGCACTGTACAAGGGTCGTTTCTGTGTAAATTACCTCCTTACCTTTAGATTAGGCAGGCCCAGCCAGTCTCTTACTGACTCTCCCTTTCTCATTTATTTTATAGGACTTTAGATCCTTTCACTCTTCTTTGTCTTCCATCCTCACCTCCACCCGCAGCAACCTCACCTCCTTTCTTTGAAAAATATCCCCCCACCTGGTCCTACCCCCATGTCTTAGGTCCTGAAGCTGGTACTTCCTGTAAAGGAATAGAAAGAAATATAGGGTCCTGTAAATTCTTTATCTCCAAAGAAATTCATTACATCCCCAGGGCAACTTGGAACTGGTAGCATCAAGCTCTGCCGGGTTTTATAAACAAGTCACCTTGGTTCAATCCTTGGTCAGTATGAAGGAGAGTATGGGTGTATATGCAAAGCTATCATTTTAGCTCACACTTCTGTTAAGTATGCGGCATGAAAGCATAAGGAAGTTGCCCCCCTACCCCCTGCAACAAAGGGGATGAGAAAGGAAGATTTCTCTGGATATTTATTTGCCTTGTGGGAGATTTCCACAATTGTACAGAGATGATTTATTATGGTGTATTCTAATTCCTCACAAAGATTGAGTTATTAAAAGGTCTTCACAAATACTTTTTAATCTCTAAGATACTCGGCAGTCATAAATTTGAGATTAAGTTCTAACATCATATTGAAATGATAGTACTCTTTTGGAGAAGAACTTTAAATTTGACAAAGGTCTTTATTTATGAAAATGAAGATGCTGTTTAAGGATTGTTGCTGTTACTATTATTGCTATTAATATTATAAAATCTGCAAATGCAGGATCTGTGGTTTACGTTCTGGGTTTTTTTCTGGAGAGCTTCTCTGTTCTTGGTTAGAGGAATCTGAGCTTACTCTTACTTTTTTCCCACTGCTCTTAGCTAAGCTTCTGTTTCCTACATGTCTTTGTCACAAATGGAAGAACTGACTAACATATATAATGGCCTGAGGAATCCCTTTCTTCCTCACCTATAGTCTGTTCAGACTGTGAAGAGATAATATGACCCTCTTTTTACCAACAAGTTATCATCAAAAAGGCATACGAAAAGCAGGCACACCACCGTTCAGAAGCTTTTAATCTTGGGAATGACCAGAGTACCCGCACAACAAATCCTCATACTACTAGGAACAATTGCTCCCAGACATTGCAATTTCATGGACTGATAACACTTCAGAAGATTGAAACTTGCCAAATTTTTATGTTGCTAAAAATCAAAAGCCAATCTATCTACTATCCAGTATCACTATCTACTGTCATTTCATAAAAGAAAGGACTTTTTAGCAACCAAAGGTAGGTAGTTATCTCTAGATAAGTAAATAAATGAAAAGATACATTTAACATCATGGAAGAAATCACAATTGTTCTTGTTTTTAACATTTCTTCACTAACTGATGGGAGTAGCTAAGGATGTGGACTTTAGCAACACACATCGTGCTCTTAGGTCTGACTTTGGACAAGTCATTTAGCCTCTTTTAGCATCTGCATTAAGGAAAATAGGAATAATAATACCTTCCTCATGTGGTTGTCATGGGAACTAAATGGATAATGCATATAAAGTGTTTAATACAATGCCTCATGCAAATAGATGCTGTGTAAACAGTAGTGGTTATGGCTCTTTCCCCCAGCTCATTATCAGAAACAAATCTTTGAGAGTTACTTACAAGTGGATTCATTTGGGGTACAATTTGGAAACAGAAATGTAAAAATTGTGAAGAAATGAGAGCTTCCAAGAAGATTTCAAGATATTTATTGAGCACTTTTTTATGAACTAGGAGCTGTCTCAAAGATATCATTAAAAATTATAATAAATGGGACTTCCCTGGTGGCGCAGTGGTTAAGAATCCACCTGCCAATGCAGGGGACATGGGTTTGAGCCCTGGTCCAGGAAGATCCCACATGCCGCGGAGCAACTAAGCCCGTGTGCCACAATTACTGAGCCTGCGCTCTACAGCCTGCGAGCCACAACTACTGAAGCCCGTGTGCCACAACTACTGAAGCCTGCGCACGCCTAGAGCCCGTACTCCGCAACAAGAGAAGCCACCGCAATGAGAAGCCCCCACTAGCCTCAACTAGAGAAAGCCTGCATACAGCAACGAAGACCCAAGGCAGCCCAAAATGAATGAATGAATGAATGAATAAAATAATAAAATAAAATAAAAATTATAATAAATGAACTTGTACATAGGATATTTTTGGAAATACCAGATCATGAAAAAGCATAATATTATAATTCCTACCTAGAGATAAAAGGGCCCTTAAAAAAAAACCCTGGTCTAACCTCTCACTTGAAGAATGGGGGTATGGAGTCCCAGATCAAACTATCTGCTAATGTTACACAGGGAGAAGGAGAAGGGAGACTAAGGGGCGGGTGTCCTGACAGCCCTGCACTGATACGACCATGCCCCTGCCCTGTGCTGGGGCGGTGTCTCCTGCCATTGGCAGGAGAAGAAACAGCTGCTGGTGGGAGACGAGGGACCCCTGCATCTCTCCGTAGCGTGTTTGCTGTTGGACGCGGGGTCACTCTTCTGCTTTGCTGGGTGGTACTGGTGCTGCTGTTGTTTATCCTCAAGTCTCTCTCGTGAGCTAATGTTCAACCACAACACTCTAGCACACACAACCATTTGTTCAGATCTCGGCACACTTCTGTGCCAGGCCCACTCCTCTCCTGGCTACCTGGTCCCCTCGCTCAGGAGGACCCTGCCTCCCCATGATTCAACCTCTAAGGGGTAAGTGCTGGCCCTGCAGGGGCCCCAGCACCGCTGCCAGCTGGCATTTTGCAAGCGTCTATTCTGGATGCCAGTGGCTGTGCCACACCGTTTGTCAAATATTTTTAATACCTCTTCTGTCCTTTGGGCAGTCTGGTGGACTGAAAACAAAAAATCCATTTTTTAGGGCCTGATAAGAGTGTGGGAACAGATAGTAAGGTAGTAGGAAAGCCATCAGATCTCACTCTCTTAATAATTTACATTATTTAAAAATGATTCTGCTGCATAGTTCAACAGGGGTGCAAGTTTTATTCTGTTTTCTACTGTCTTTGGGGTAAAGATATCTGATTTACCAGGACAAAGGTATTTTGCAAATCTTAAAGTACACACTAGAGGGCAGTGGCCCCACACCTAGACACCTGACAATTTCCACTGTCTGCATTTCTCTGGCCTTCCTGTGTGTAGGGGAGGGAGAGGGGAGTCTCCTCCACATCATATAAATGCCGTTTATGCCTGAAGTGTTTTCTGAAAATAGATCAGCTGCTTGGCAGCACCCTGTCATTCCTTGTTGTTTCTTTTCCATTCTGCTTCCAATGGTTTATCTCAGTGGGGTTTTAATAACAGAGTTATATTAACATCTTAATGATCTTTCTCTTTTCTAAACACAAGGCGAAGGAGAGATAGGAAACATACATTCCTAATTTGGAGTATTAACGTTTTCTATCTTTGCATTCTTACATTCGTGGGCAGTTTTGGAGAATGAATTTATGTTGGCATTTTTCTACCCTTTGAATTTGGTTCTTAATAAGCATAATATGAGAAGGTTAATGTATAGTATCTCCTAATTATGAGCACTGCATGACAGTTGAAAAGTACATGTAAGCAAAATAGTTGAAAAATCAGTTTGCTGTCTGTGTTTCTAAATGTGAAAGTTTGTGTTAGGGTTAATTTGGTTGTGAGAGTGATCATAAATGATGAAATGTAATAAATATTATACTCTAACATGAAAAAAAAATAGAAAGAAAGGTACAGTGAGGTATTCTTGTATTTGGCAAATGCAGAGGCAAACACCATTTATGTGAGTCTGCAGAGCTGCCCCCTTCCCCATAATAACTAAGGAGAATCATGTTTCAGCTCAGCTTTACCTCTCCTGCCTACTTCTAAGTAGGAGAGAGTCCTGTTCCCTGGGAGAGGCAAAGCTGACCTGTATAGTCAAGAGCAGGGCTGGGGTGAGGGGACCGAGAGATAGTAGAGCCACTAGGCCGTGTGGTTGCAGAGCTCTGGGGTAGCAAAGAGAGAAGTTCCAGTGCAGCTGAATAGTGTAATGAAGTTCAAGAGGAAAGCAAAGGGACATTGAGAGGTATGTCAGGGGGTTATTTATGCATCTGCCTTTGATGGAATCTGAGGAACCTAAATAAAGGATTTGATTTATTTTTAATTACTTTTGGTTGTTGGACTGTTTCTTTGAAAAGAATAACCCTCTAAAACTGGATTATGTGAGTCCCTTAATTTATAGGCATATCTCAGAGATATTGCAGTTCCAGACCACTGCAATAAAGCAAGTATCAAAATTAAGTGAATCACAGGAATGTTTTGGTTTCCCAGTGCATACAAAAGTTATCTTTACACTTTACTGTAGTCTATTAAATGTGCAATAGCATTAGGTCTAAAAAACCAATGTACATACCTTAATTAAAAAATACTTTATTGCTAGAAAATGCTAACCATCACCTGAGCCTTCAAGTCTTAGTAGTAACATCAAAGATCACTGATCACAGATCACATAACAAATATAATAATAACTTAAAAGTTTAAAATATTGCCAGAATTACCAAAATGTGACACATAGAAACGAAGTGAGCAAATGCTGTTGGAAAAGTGGCACCTACAGACTTGTTGCCACAAACCTGCAATTTGTAAAAAATGCTGTATCTTTGAAGGGCAGTAAAGCAAAGCACCATCAAATGAGGTATGCCTGTATAAATGTTATATATTGAATGAATTTGCAGCGGTTTGTTTTTGAATTTGTGAAATCTAAAGCAATTGTGTTCCTTTATATTTATTTTTAAGTGTTCATTCACTAAGTTTACTCTTTTTTTTTTAGCATTCTTCTTTTTTTTAAATTAATTAATTAATTAATTTATTTATTTATTTGGCTGTGTTGGGTCTTCGTTTCTGTGCGAGGGCTTTCTCCAGTTGCGGCAAGCGGGGGCCACTCTTCATCGTGGTGCGCGGGCCTCTCACTATCGCAGCCTTTTCTTGTTGCAGAGCACGGGCTCCAGACGTGCAGGCTCAGCAGTTGTGGCTCACGGACCTAGTTTTTCCGCGACATGTGGGATCTTCCCAGACCAGGGCTCGAACCCGTGTCCCCTGCATTGGCAGGCAGATTCTCAACCACTGCGCCACCAGGGAAGCCCCACTAAGTTTACTCTTAAACACAGGAGGGAGATAAGATATTCTTCTTTGGATTCACCCAACCAGGTCTTGGGTGGGAGAAGGAACACCTAGACCCTCGTAGCAGCCTGTGCTCTGCAACAGGCTGCAACAGGGGACCCCCTCTGCATTTCTCTTGGTGTTGCTAATGTTTACTGAGCATTTACTATATACTACATATTGTGTTAAGTGTCTTGCATAGATTATCTTGCTTAATTCTCACAACAACCTTATGCCATATGCATGGTTATGACCCCTGTTTACAGATGAGGAACCTGAGGATTAGAGAGATTGCCTGGGATGAAACAGTGAGGATGCAGCAGGCTGAGGTTTGAACTCAGGTTTGCCTGCCTCTGAGCTTATAACCATCATTTATGTGCCCCTAAAGGACAGAGAGAAGCTGCAGGCAGTTCCATCGTGAAATCATCACTCCTGACCAACCTTACAGAGTGCAGTGCTGTCTCACACTCCCTGAATTGGGTATGGGTTCTTGATCTGATTCCTTCATAGGACAGAAACGATGCCCTGGCTGTTCTGGGGATAGCCTGGGCCACCACACACACACACAGAGACACTGGTTAGGTTTTCATTTCTCTGACTTTAAATGACATTGTCACTGGAGAATAATTAAAACTCCTGGTGGATTTATGTTGGGGCCTCCTGACATGGTTACGTAGTTACTTATGCTGAGATGGCAGGGGAGATTAGCATTAAATGCTGAGAGAAATGCTCCTGCCACTTCGATGAAGTTAGAGGCATCTATCAAAGATGCATTTGGAACCCAGAAACCTCAATCTTATTTCCAAGAATGCTGTAGGCTTTCTTCAGCTAGACTTAAAGGTGGAGAGAAAAAGTAGTTAGTGGAAACAGAGGTGGATCCCACCTTAATTTGACAGTAGATTCTTCAGGGGCAGAGGAGTCATCCTTTGCCCAGTCCTGTCTCCCTTGGTCTTTGAGGTAATAGTCCTTGTGCCACAGATGAAGGCAAAAACTTCTGTCTTTTAGAGACAGAAGCAGGTAAAAGGATTTATGTGTCCTTACTATTACTACTACTAATAATTGGTCACATTTGTTAAGTGTTTATTATGTGCTGGATATTGATGAAAGGGCCTTGCCTGTATCATCTCCTCTACTCCTTAGATGGTCAGCCCCTCTTTCAAGCCTGACCCCTCCCCCAACTATCACTTACTGTGCTATTTACTTCTTTCAGGGGAGGGAGAAGGTACTGCTTATTTGTAACATTGGCATTCATACAAGCTCAAGAAGTAAACGTTGCCAATGACTAAGGCGCAAAAGGATCAGCGGATCTATGAATTAGGGTGTCAATTACACTTCTACTGAGAAGAATAATTTGCTAGTTGTTAGATTTTATTTCATGTTTACAGACGTCAGTATGTTTTATACTAAAATAATAATAGTAATAATTAGTAGTAGGAGTCGTATTATAATAACCCAAACGTCAGCTGCCCCTTTGTCCTTCAGTTTCAGTGTCTGTGCTATCTCTGATTTTGCCCCATTGCAACCCAGATTTGGAACCCAGAGAGAAGAATCTATGATCATAAAAGAATTGGTGAGCAGTTTTGATTTTACTAAGGGGAAGAAGTCATGGAGGAGATCTGTTATCACACCACCCCTCCACACACACCCCCCTCTTGTTAAGCAAGGAGCTTAAGTCCATATTAGGCACCTCTGTCCTCTAGAGACCCTCTCTGTCCCAGATCTGAGACTTTTCTCTCTGTGATCTACACCCTTCTCCCCAGCAGTGCCCTTGCTCACTCTTCTCTATGTCCTTCTTTTTCTTAGGATGGATGCAAATTGCTCTCCTAATAGGTTATAGTTTATAAACCATCTTTTGTTACTAAACATGTCCTTAGCATCTTATGCTTCCACCCTTCGTGGTTTTGAGGTGTTCCTTACAAAGAAACTCCTTACAAGAAATTCTAGGATATTACATTTTCATTTCATTATAGAAATCAGCATTACTAAGACAGAATTCTGAAATGAGGGACTATTTACAGAATCTTAATTCTAAATAGTCTGATATAGTCCAACCCAATTCAGATATCTTACATTTAACAATACTTGAAGGGGTTCATTAGCATGGGAATTTATGAAGATGACAAAAATAGGGTTGGGAATGACCAAATCCATACTCTGTAGTGAGAACCATAGAAAATTCTGTATAAACTTAATATAGGGACTTCCCTGGTGGCACAGTGGTTAAGAATCCACCTGCCAGTGTAGGGGACACGGGTTCGATCCCTGGTCCAGGAAGATCCCACATGCCACAGAGAAACTAAGCCTGTGCGCCACAACTGCTGAGCCTCTGCTCTAGAGCCCACAAACCACAACTACTGAGCCCATGAGCCACAACTACTGAAGCCTGCACGCCTAGAGCCCGTGCTCCGCAACAAGAGAAGCCACCTCAATAAGAAGCCTGTGCACTGCAACGAAGAGTAGTCCCCACTCCCCACAACTAGAGAAAGCCGTTGCGGAGCAACAAAGACCCAATGCAGCGAAAAACAAACAAACAAACAATATAGCAGCAAAAGGATATATAAATAATACATAGTGGTTTCTATAATAATCATACTTCCCCTTTACTATGAAACCAGATGTAACCTTTAAACAGACAGTCCTGGTTCTGGCTGGGTTCTTCTGTGGGCCCATATTACTCATGTCCCTAGTTTTGACTCATAGTAAGCTATGAGAAATTCAAACCATATCACATTCAAACACATCTCCACTTGTGCCCACTAATGGATTTAATCAAGACAAAACATCTAATTTACAACCAAAGGTGTAAATGAAACCCTAATTCATGTATTTGCTCATTGCCTTCCCTCTCCCGCCCTGCCCCTCACACACCCAGAGGCATCTCAGGTTACCTTTTTATAATGCAGTCCAAATTCCCAATTTCACCACAGCTTTCCAGAGTTTAGATACATTAAGATCATGTCTCTGTTAGACCCTGTTGGCTAAAAATATTCCCAAAGAATCCAAACAGGTAACTGTAGTATCAGAGTGGTAAAACCATATCAGAGTTGGCTATAGATGGATGTTTAAAAATTCCTGTGAAATTTAACTGTAGTGGCTCCTTTTTAAGCAAAATACATGTTTATGCTCTTAAAAGTTGAGTCTGCCTTCAAATGAATTAAACCTCAATTGGAGTGGCATCATGCATGGTAATACTTTCCATTAAGTAAATGGCTTTTAGTTGTTCAATAAAATATTGAAGATTAACATTGAGATTAAGTTTTCCTGGTCTTACAGCACTTATGATTCTGGGCGATTGCCTAAGATAGCAACAAAAGACTTTTCAGGGAAGTCCAAGGAATAATATGAGAATAAGGATGGCTAATGTCCAGAAGGGGAAGAATTTTTACTTAAAACTTGGACTTGGGTCATTAGAAATATAATGAGAGAAACTTAGGCAACCAGGACAACCAGAATTTAATATGCTTGTCTGGATAGGTTTTGTTTTGAGGTTGAAAATTCAGTTTGAACATATACTTATTGTATGAATTACTAGTACTGACCCTATAATATATTATGCAGGGGAGTTGTTGACTAGGATTTGTAGTGAGAAGGAACCTCTTTTTCCTATCTCCTATACCTTATTTATCTCAATGTGAGGTATAAAAATGGTGTGAAAACCCTCTACAAAGGGAACAGTCCTCCAGAGAAAGACAAATATGATATATCACTTATATGTGGAATCTAAAAAAATGATACAAATGAACTTACATACAAAACATAGATAGACTCACAGACATTGAAAACAAACTTATGGTTACCAAAGGGGAAAAGGGGGGGAGGGATAAATTGGGAATTTAGGATTAACAGATACACACTACTATATATAAAATAGATAAACGATAGGGACCTACTGAATAGCATAGGGAACTATATTCAATATTTTCTAGTAACTCATAATGGAAAAGAATCTGAAAAAGGATATATATACGTATATGTGTGTGTGTATGTGTATATATAACTGAATCATTTTGCTGTACACCTGAAGCATTGTAAATCAACCATACTTCAATAAAGAAAGAAAAATAAAGTAGGGAACAATCCTCAACATTTATTTTCTTTTTCGAGTGAGCTAAGGGGGTAGGGGGAAATTAAGGAAATGAGTATTTGTAAAATGGCAGCTCAGAGTGACAGCTGCAGACTTGAATGAGTTTCCAGCTGCCTTAGGATTCTCAGAAAGAAATAGAGGTAGTATTATTGGTTCCATTTATTTTTTTCTTTATATTTTCTGTGTGTTCAAAGCTACCTAAAACCAGCATCTAAGGTTTTTATAATGGAGAAGAAAAAAACTTCTAAATTTTTAATTTTTATTTTAGAAGAGTTTGAGAAGGATTGGTATTAATTCTTCTTTGAACCTTTGGTAGAATTCACCAGTGAAGCCATCTGCTCCTGGACTTTTGTTTTAGATCACTGATTTTATCTTCTTACAAGTAATTGGTTTGTTCAGATTTTCTATTTCATCATGATTCAGTCTTGGTAGGTTCTATGTTACTAGAAATTTATCCATTTCTTCTAGGTTGTCCAATTTGTTAGTGTATAATTGTTCATTGTGGTCTCTTATGATCATTTGTATTTCTGTGGTATGAGTTTAATATCTCCTCCTTCATTTCTGATTTTATTCATTTGTATCCTCTCTTTTTTTCCTGGTAAAACTAGCTCAAAGTTTGTCAGTTTTGTTTATCTTTTCAAAGAACTAACTTTTAGTTTCATTGACCTTTTCTATTTTCTTTTTAGTCTCTATTTCATTTTTTTCTGCTCCAATCTTTGTTATTTCCTTCCTTCTACTAACTTGGGCCTTCATCTGTTCTTCTTTTTCTAGTTCCTTCAGGGGTAAAGTTAGGTTACTTATTTGAGACTTTTCTTGTTTCTTGAGATACACATTTAGCACTATGAACTTCCCTCTTTGAACCCTTTTTGCTGCATCTCATAAATATTGGTATGTTACATTTACATTTCATTTGTCTCAAGGTATTTTTTATTTCTCTTTTGATTTCTTTTTTTGACCCATTGGTTGTTCACTATCACGTTGTTTAATCTCCACATATTTGTGAATCCAATTTTCTTCATGTAATTAATGTCTAGTTTCATACCATTTGTGGTTGGAAAAGATACTTGATGATGATTTCAGTCCTTTTAAATTTATTAAGACTTGTTTTGTGGCCTAACATATGATCTGTCTTGGAAAATGTTCCATGTGCACTTGAGCAGAATGTGTATTTTGTTGCTTTTGGATGGAACACTCTGTAAATATCTGTTAAGTACATATGGTCTAACATGTCATTTAAAGCTGATGTTCCCTTATGGATTTTCTGTCTGTATGATCAGTCCATTGATGTAGTGGGGTATTAAAGTGTCCTATTATTATTGTATTATTCTCCATTTCTCTCTTTAGATCTGTTAATATTTGCTTTATACACTTAGGTGCTCCTATGTTGGTTATGGAAATATTTACAAATGTTATATCTTCTTGTTGGATTGACCCCTTTATCATTATGTAATGGCCTTCTTTGTCTTTTATTACGGTCTTTGTTTTAAAGTCTATTTTGTCTGATATAAGTATAGCTACTTCTTTTCGTTTCTATTTGCATGGAATATCTTCTATCTTACTTTCACTTTCAGTCTGTGTGTGTCCTTAAATCTAAAGTGAGTCTCTTTGAGACTAGATATCAATTACAGGAAAAAATCTGTAAAACATACAGACACATGGAGTCTAAACAATACGTTACTAAATAACCAAGAGATCACAGAAGAAATCAAAGAGGAAGTCAAAAAATACCTAGAAACAAATGACAATGAAAACACAACGACCCAAAACCTATGGGATGCAGCAAAAGCAGTTCTAAGACGGAAGTTTATAACAATACAATCCTACCTCAAGAAACAAGAAACATCTCAAATAAACAACCTAACCTTACACCTAAAGCAATTAGAGAAAGAAGAACAAAAAAACCCCAAAGTTAGCAGAAGGAAAGAAATCATAAAGATCAGATCAGAAATAAATGAAAAGAAATGAAGGAAACGATAGCAAAGATGAATAAAGCTAAAAGCTGGTTCTTTGAGAAGATAAACAAAATTGATAAACCATTAGCCAGACTCATCAAGAAAAAAAAGGGAGAAGACTCAAATCAATAGAATTAGAAATGAAAAAAAGGAGAAGTAACCACTGATACTGCAGAAATACAAAGGATCATGAGAGATTACTACAAGAAACTATATGCCCATAAAATGGACAACCTGGAAGAAATGGACAAATTCTTAGAAAAGCACAACCTTCCGAGACTGAACCAGGAAGAAACATAAAATAGAAACCAATCACAAACACTGAAATTGAAACTGTGATTAAAACTCTTCCAACAAACAAAAGCCCAGGACCAGATGGTTTCACAGGTGAATTCTATCAAACTTTTAGAGAAGAGCTAACACCTATCCTTCTCAAACTCTTCCAAAATATAACAGAGGAACACTCCCAAACTCATTCTATGAGGCCACCATCACCCTGATACCAAAACCAGACAAAGATATCACAAAAAAGAAGACTACCAGCCAATATCACTGATGAACAAAGATGCAAAAATCCTCAACAAAATGCAAGCAAACAGAATCCAACAGCACATTAAGAGGATCATACACCATGATCAAGTGGGGTTTATCCAAGGAATGCAAGGATTCTTCAATATACGCAAATCAATCAGTGTGATACACCATATTAACAAATTGAAGGAGAAAAACCATATGATCATCTCAATAGATGCAGAAAAAGCTTTTGACAAAATTCAACACCTATTTATGATAAAAACCCTCCAGAAAGTAGGCATAGAGGGAACTTACCTCAATATAATAAAGGCCATATATGACAAACCCACAGCCAACATCGTCCTCAATGGTGAAAAACTGAAACCATTTCCACTAAGATCAGGAACAAGACAAGGTTGCCCACTCTCACCACTATTATTCAACATAGTTTGGGAAGTTTTAGCCACTGCAATCAGAGAAGAAAAAGAAATAAAAGGAATCTAAATCAGAAAGGAAGAAGTAAAACTGTCATGTTTGCAGATGACATGATACTATACATAGAGAATCCTAAAGATGCTACCAGAAAACTACTAGAGCTAATCAATGAATTTGGTAAAGTAACAGGATACAAAATTAATGCACAGAAATCTCTTGCATTCCTATACACTAATGATAAAAAATCTGAAAGAAATTAAGGAAACACTCCCATTTACCATTGCAACAAAAAGAATAAAATACCTAGGAACAAACCTACCTAAGGAGACAAAAGACCTGTATGCAGAAAACTATAAGACACTGATGAAAGAAATTAAAGATGATACAAACAGATGGAGAGATATACTGTGTTCTTGGATTGGAAGAATCAACATTATGAAAATGACTCTACTACCCAAAGCAATCTACAGATTCAGTGCAATCCCTATCAAACTACCAATGGCATTTTTCACAGAACTAGAACCCAAAATTTCACAGTTTGTATGGAAACATAAAAGACCCCGAATAGCCAAAGAAATCTTGAGAAAGAAAAACGGAGCTGTAGGAGTCAGGCTTCCTGAATTCAGACTATACTACAAAGCTACAGTAATCAAGACAGTATGGTACTGGCACAAATACAGAAATATAGATCAATGGAACAGGATAGAAGGCCCAGAGATAAACCCACACACATATGGTCACCTTATTTTGATAAAGAAGACAAGAATTTACAATGGAGAAAAGACAGCCTCTTCAATAAGTGGTGCTGGGAAAACTGGACAGCTACATGTAAAAGAGTGAAATTGGAACACTCCCTAACACCATACACAAAAATAAAGTCCAAATGGATTAAAGACCTAAATGTAAGGCTAGACACTATAAAACTCTTAGAGGAAAACATAGGCAGAACACTCTGTGACATAAATCACAGCAAGATCCCTTTTGACCCACCTTCTAGAGAAATGGAAATAAAAACAAAAATAAACAAGTGGGACCTAATGAAACTTAAAAGCTTTGCACAGCAAAGGAAACCATAAACAAGACCAAGAGACAACATCAGAATGGGAGAAAATATTGCCAATGAAGCAACTGACAAAGGATTAATCTCCAAAATTTACAAGCAGCTCATGCAGCTCAATATCAAAAAACAAACAACCCATTCCAAAATGGGCAGAAGACCTAAATAGACATTTCTCCAAAGAAGATATACAGATTGCCAATAAACACATGAAAGGATGCTCAACATCACTAATCATTAGAGAAATGCAAATCAAAACTACAATGAGGTATCACCTCACTCCAGTAAGAATGGCCATCATCAAAAAATCTATAAACAATAAATGCTGGAGAGGGTGTGGAGAAAAGGGAACCCTCTTGAACTGTTGGTGGAAATGTAAATTGATACAGCCACTATGGAGAACAGTATGGAGGTTCCTTAAAAAACTAAAAATAGAACTACCATATGACCCAGCAATCCCACTATTGGGCATATACCCTGAGAAAACCATAATTCAAAAAGAGTCATGAACCACAGTGTTCATTGCAGCTCTATTTACAATAGGCAGGACATGGAAGCAACCTAAGTGTCCATCGACAGATGAATGGATAAAGAAGATGTGGCACATATATACAATGGAATATTACTCAGCCATAAAAAGAAACGAAATTGAGTTATTTGTAGCGAGGTGGATGGACCTAGAGTCTGTCACACAGAGTGAAGTAAGTCAGAAAGAGAAAAACAAATACCGTATGCTAACACATATATATGGAATCTAAAAAAAAAAAAAATGGTCTGAAGAACCTAGGGGCAGGACAGGAATGAAGACGCAGACATAGAGAATGGACTTGAGGACACGGGGAGGGGGAAGGGTAAGCTGAGACGAAGTGAGAGAGTGACATGGACATATATACACTACCAAATGTGAAACAGATAGCTAGTGGGAAGCAGCCGCATAGCACAGGGAGATCAACTCGGTGCTTTGTGTCCACCTAGAAGGGTGGGATAGGGAGAGTGGGAGGGAGATGCAAGAGGGAGGAGAAATGGGGTATATGTGTATGTATAACTGATTCACTTTATTATACAGCAGAAACTAACACACCGTTGTAAAGCAATTATACTCCAATAAAGATGTTAAAAAAAACGTTATTATAAAAAAAATTTAAAAAAAAAGATATAGTGAGTCTCTTGTAGGCAGTGTATAGACATGTCTTTTTTTTTTTGTAATTTATTTATTTATTTAGTTTTTTACACACACACACTGTATTTTATTTTTACAAGAGATAAATAGACTGACACCAAGCATTGTACATGGATGACCACAACAAAAGCAACAATGATTGCAATTACCATACATGAAACACACTCATACTATGTCATAATATTGACATTCAGTCCAGTAATCCTCCACTGTAACAGCTCCTTTACTTTGCAGTGAAAATTTATTTGTATATTCTTTGCCTCTGAGTCCTTGTTGGATTTTTTTTTTTAATTCACACAGAAAGTCACAAAAATTATACTCATCCTCATCAGTTCACTCAGTCCCATGTAATTAATTTTTTTTTCATCTTGATCTTTTGTTACCACTTTTATGAGTTCATCAGTTTTTCATTAGAGTTCTGAAAATGCTTATTCATTCAGGTCAGCAGTACAGTCAGTTACCAGAAACCTGTACTTGTCAGAGTCTTTTCCATGAATTTCTTGAAGATGAAACCCTTTTATAGGAACATATTTGCAAAAGCATCAGAGTACACACAGAACTGTCTGTAAATGACAAAAGACTTAAAAATGACCACAGTTAAAAATTTGATGAAAGTTCATAACAAGGCAGTTGACAAGAAAATTAGTTATTTCTGAGATATACATTTTAAGGTAATAACTAGGATTATGACTTATAACATTATACCAGAACATATAAGATTTTTAGAAATTTCATGTAATGTCTGAAACATTTATATTAACATATTTCCATACAAATAACCCAATGAAAGTTTAGTATTAGTTGTTTTGTTTGTTTGTTTTTTTATACTGCAGGTTCTTACTAGGCATCAATTTTATACACATCAGTGTATACATGTCAATCCCAATCGCCCAATTCAGCACACCACCATCCCCACCCCACCGCAGTTTTCCCCCCTTGATGTCCATATGTCCATTCTCTACATGTGTCTCAACTTCTGCCCTGCAAACCGGCTCATCTGTACCATTTTTCTAGGTTCCACATACATGCGTTAATATACGATATTTGTTTTTCTCTTTCTGACTTACTTCACTCTGTATGACAGTCTCTAGATCCATCCACGTCTCAACAAATGACTCAATTTCGTTCCTTTTTATGGCTGAGTAATATTCCATTGTATATATGTACCACATCTTTATCCATTCGTCTGTTGATGGGCATTTAGGTTGCTTCCATGACCTGGCTATTGTAAATAGTGCTGCAATGAACATTTGGGTGCATGTGTCTTTTTGAATTACGGTTTTCTCTGGGTATATGCCCAGTAGTGGGATTGCTGGGTCATATGGTAATTCTATTTTTAGTTTTTTAAGGAACCTCCATATTGTTCTCCATAGTGGCTGTATCAATTTACATTCCCACCAACAGTGCAAGAGGGTTCCCTTTTCTCCACACCCTCTCCAGCATTTGTTGTTTGTAGATTTTCTGCTGATGCCCCTTCTAACTGGTGTGAGGTGATACCTATTGTAGTTTGATTTGCATTTCTCTAATAATTAGTGATGTTGAGCATCTTTCATGTGCTTCGTGGCCGCTGTATGTCTTCTTTGGAGAATGTTCTTTAGGTCTTCTGCCCCATTTTTGGATTGGGGTGTTTGTTCTTTAATATTGAGCTGCATGAGCTGTTTATATATTTTGGAGATTAATCCTTTGTCCGTTGATTCGTTTGCAAATATTTTCTCCCATTCTGAGGGTTGTCTTTCGTCTTGTTTATGGTTTCCTTGCTGTGCACAAAGCTTTGAAGTTTCATAGGTCCCATTTGTTTATTTTGTTTTTATTTCCATTACTCTAGGAGGTGGATCAAAAAGATCTTGCTGTGATTTATGTCAAAGAGTGTATTCCTATGTTTTCCTCTAAGACGAGTTTTATAGTGTCCAGTCTTACATTTAGGTCTAGAATCAATTTTGAGTTTATTTTTTGTGTATGGTGTTAGGAGTATCTAATTTCTTCTTTTACATGTAGCTGTCCAGTTTTCCCAGCACCACTTATTGAAGAGACTGTCTTTTCTCCATTGTATATCTTTGCCCTCCTTTGTCATAGATTAGTTGACCATAGGTGGTGGGTTAATCTCTGGGCTTTCTATCTTGTTCCATTGATCTATGTTTCTGTTTTTGTGCCAGTACCATATTGTTTGATTACTGTAGCTTTGTAGTATAGTCTGAAGTCAGGGAGTCTGATTCCTCCAGCTCCATTTTTTTCCCTCAAGACTGCTTTGGCTATTCGGGGTCTTTTGTGTCTCCATACAAATTTTAAGATGATTTGTTCTAGCTCCGTAAAAAATGCCATTGGTAATTTGATAGGGATTGCATTGAATCTGTATATTGCTTTGGGTAGTATACTCATTTTCACAATGTTGATTCTTCCAATCCAAGAACATGGTATATCTCTCCATCCGTTGGTATCGTCTTTAATTTCTTTCATCAGTGTCTTATAGTTTTCTGCATACAGGTCTTTTGTCTCCCTAGGTAGGTTTATTCCTAGGTATTTTATTCTTTTTGTTGCAATGGTAAATGGGAGTGTTTCCTTAATTTCTCTTTCAGATTTTTCATCATCAGTGTATAGGAATGCAAGAGATTTCTGTGCATTAATTTTGTATCCTGCAACTTTACCATATTCATTGATTAGCTCTAGCAGTTTTCTGGTGGCAGTTTTAGGATTCTCTATGTATAGTATCATGTCATCCGCAAACAGTGACAGTTTTACTTCTTCTTTTCCAATTTGTATTCCTTTTATTTCTTTTTCTTCTCTGATTGCCGTGGCTAGGACTTCCAGAACTATGTTGAATAATAGTGGTGAGAGTGGACATCCTTGTCTCGTTCCTGATCTTAGAGGAAATGCTTTCAGTTTTTCACCATTGAGAATGATGTTTGCTGTGGGTTTGTCATATATGGCCTTTATTATGTTGAGGTAGGTTCCCTCTATGCCCACTTTCTGGAGAGTTTTTATCAGAAATGGGTGTTGAATTTTGTCAAAAGCTTTTTCTGCATCTATTGAGACGATCATATGGTTTTTATTCTTCAATTTGTTAATATGGTGTATCACAATTGATTGATTTCGTATATTGAAGAATCCTTGCATCCCTGGGATAAATCCCACTTGATCGTGGTGTATGATCCTTTTAATGTGTTGTTGGATTCTGTTGCTAGTATTTGTGAGATTGTTTGCATCTATATTCATCAGTGATATTGGTCTGTAATTTTCTTTTTTTGTAGTGTCTTTGTCTGGTTTTGGTATCAGGGTGATGGTGGCCTCATAGAATGAGTTTGGGAGTGTTCCTTCCTCTGCAATTTTTTGGAAGAGTTTGAGAAGGATGGGTGTTAGCTCTTCTCTAAATGTTTGATAGAATTCACCTGTGAAGCCATCTGGTCCTGGACTTTTGTTTGCTGGAAGATTTTTAATCACAGTTTCAATTTCGTTACTTGTGATTGGTCTGTTCATATTTTCTGTTTCTTCCTGGTTCAGTCTTGGAAGGTTATACCTTTCTAAGAATTTGTCCATTTCTTCCAGGTTGTCCATTTTATTGGCATAAAGTTGCTTGTAGTAGTCTCTTAGGATGCTTTGTATTTCTGCGGTGTCTGTTGTAAACTTATCCTTTTTTCATTTCTGATTTTATTGATTTGAGTCCTCTCCCTCTTTTTCTTGTATGAGTCTGGCTAATGGCTTATCAATTTTGTTTATCTTCTCAAAGAACCAACTTTTAGTTTTATTGATCTTTGCTATTGTTTTCTTTGTTTCTATTTCATTTATTTCTGCTCTGATCTTTATGATTTCTTTCCTTCTGCTAACTTTGGTTTTGTTTGTTCTTCTTTCTCTAGTTTCTTTAGGTGTAAGGTTAGATTGTTTACTTGAGATTTTTCTTGTTTCTCGTAGGTAGGCTTGTATAGCTATAAACTTCCCTCTTAGAACCTGCTTTGCTGCATCCCATAGGTTTTGGGTCGTCGTGTTTTCATTGTCATTTGTCTCTAGGTATTTTTTGATTTCCTCTTTGATTTCTTCAGTGATCTCTTGGTTATTTAGTAACGTATTGTTTAGCCTCCATGTGTTTGTCTTTTTTACGTTGATTTCCCTGTAATTCATTTCTAATCTCATAGCGTTGTGGTCATAAAAGATGCTTGATATGATTTCAATTTTCTTAAATTTACTGAGGCTTGATTTGTGACCCAAGATGTGATCTATCCTGGAGAATGTTCCGTGTGCACTTGAGAAGAACGTGTAATCTGCTGTTTTTGGATGGAATGTCCTATATATATCAATTAAATCTATCTGGTCTATTGTGTCATTTAAAGCTTCTGTTTCCTTATTTATTTTCATTTTGGATGATCTGTCCATTGGTGTAAGTGAGGTGTTAAAGTCCCCCACTATTACTGTGTTACTGTCGATTTCCTCTTTTATAGCTGTTAGCAGTTGCCTTATGTATTGAGGTGCTCCTATGTTGGGTGCATATATATTTATAATTGTTATATCTTCTTGGATTGATCCCTGGATCATTATGTAGTGTCCTTCCTTGTCTCTTGTGACATTCTTTATTTTAAAGTCTATTTTATCTGATATGAGTATAGCTACTCCAGCTTTCTTTTGATTTCCATTTGCATGGAATATCTTTTTCCATCCCCTCACTTTCAGTCTGTATGTGTCCCTAGGTCTAAAGTGGTCTCTTGTAGACAGCATATATATGGGTCTTGTTTTTGTATCCATTCAGCCAGTCTATGTCTTTTGGTTGGGGCATTTAATCCATTCACGTTTAAGGTAATTATCGATATGTATGTTCCTATGACCATTTTCTTAATTGTTTTGGGTTTGTTTTTGTAGGTCCTTTTCTTCTCTGTGTTTCCCACTTAGAGAAGTTCCTTTAGCATTTGTTGTAGAGCTGGTTTGGTGGTGCTGAATTCTCTTAGCTTTTGCTTGTCTGTAAAGCTTTTGATTTCTCCATCAAATCTAAATGAGATCCTTGCTGGGTAGAGTAATCTTGGTTGTAGGTTCTTCCCTTTCATCACTTTAAGTATATCATGCCACTCCCTTCTGGCTTGCAGAGTTTCTGCTGAGAAATCAGCTGTTAACCTTATGGGAGTTCCCTTGTATGTTATTTGTCGTTTTTCCCTTGCTGCTTTCAATAATTTTCTTTGTCTTTAATTTTTGCCATTTGATTACTATGTGTCTCGGCGTGTTTCTCCTTGGGTTTAATTCTGGTGGGCTCTTGTGCTTGGGCTGGTGTGGGGGGGGGGGGGGGGGGGGGGGGGGGAGGGGGGGGGGGGGGGGGGTGGGGGTGGGGGGGGGGGGGTGGGGGGGGGGGGGGGGGGGGTGGGTGGGGGCTTCCTGGACTTGGTGGCATTTCCTCTCCATGTTAGGGAAGTTTTCGACTATAATCTCTTCAAATATTTTCTTGGGTCCTTTCTCTCTCTCTTCTCCTTCTGGGACCCCTATAATGCGAATGTTGTTGCGTTTAATGTTGTCCCAGAGGTCTCTTAGGCTGTCTTCATTTCTTTTCATTCTTTTTTCTTTAGTCTGTTCCGCAGCAGTGAATTCCACCATTCTGTCTTCCAGGTCACTTATCCGTTCTTCTGCCTCAGTTATTCTGCTATTGATTCCTTCTAGTGTAGTTTTCATTTCAGTTATTGTATTGGTCATCTCTGTTTGTTTGTTCTTTAATTCTTCTAGGTCTTTGTTAATCATTTCTTGCATCTTCTCAATCTTTGCCTCCATTCTTATTCCGAGGTCCTGGATCATCTTCACTATCATTATTCTGAATTCTTTTTCTGGAAGGTTGCCTATCTCCACTTCATTTAGTTGTTTTCTGGGGTTTTTCTTGTTCCTTCATCTGGTACATAGCCCTCTGCCTTTTTCATCTTCTCTATCTTTCTGTAACTGTGGTTTTTGGTCACAGCCTGCAGGATTGTAGATTTTTCTTGCTTCTGCTTGTCTGCCCTTCTGGTGGTTTGAGGCTTTATCTAAGAGGCTTGATGGGAGGCTTCTGGTGGTGGGTAGAGCGACTCGACATGTCTTTTTTTTTAGCCATTTCAGCCTTTACTCTATGTCTTTGATTAGAGATTTTTAATCCATTACTAGTAAAGTAAATTATTGGTAAGTATTGTGCTTATTGCCTTGTGTTTATTGTTTTCTGGCTTTTTGTGGTTCCTTTCTGTTCCTTTTCTTGTCCTTTGCTCTCTTCCTTTGTGGTTTGATGAATTTCTTTAGTCGGTTATACTTGTTATTTCTTTCTTTATCTTTTGTCTATTTACTACAGGTTTTGCTTTTTGGTTACCATGAAGCTTACATATAACAACTTATATCGATAACAGTCTAATGTTTAAGTTGATAACAACTAAGTTTGATTCCACTGTAAATGATGAAATTATTACTCTCCCCTCCCATGTTTTATGGGGTTTTTTTGGCAGCTTTTTTATCTTGTGTACCCCTTAACTGATTATTTTAATCATAGTTATTTTAACTATTTTTGTTTTTTAACTTTCAAACTAGCTTTATAATTGATTAATCCATTACCTTTACTATATATTGACCTTTCCAGTGAGATTTATTGTATTATATGTGTTCTTGTTACTAATCAGTTCCCTTTCTTTTCAACTTAAGGCATTCCTTTAACATTTCTTGTAAGGCTGGTTTAGTGGTGATGAACTCCTTTAGCTTTTTCTTGTCTGGAAAACTCTATCTCTTCTTCACTTCTGACAACAACTTTGCCAAGTAGAGTATTCTTGGTTGGAAGTTTTTTCTTTCAGCACTTTGAATATTTCATGCCACTGCCTCTGGCCTGCAAAGTTTCTGCTGAAAAATCTGCTGCTAGCTTTATGGGGGGTTCCCTTCTACCTAACAGGCTGTTTTTCTCTTGCTGCTTTTAATATTCTCTCCTTGTCTTTTAACTTTTGACGTTTTAATTATAATGTGTCTTGGTGTGGATCTCTTTGGCATCCTTTTATTTGGAACTCTTTAGGCTTCCTAGATCTGGATGTCTGTTTCCTTTCCCAGGTTAGGGAAGTTTTCAGTCATTATTACTTCAAATGAGATTTCTGCCCCTTTCTCTCTTCTCTTTCTGGGAGCCCTATGATGTGAATATTAGTCCATTTGATGTTATTCCATAAGTCTCTTAAGCTATTTTCACTTTTTTTCATTCTTTTTTCTTTTTGCTGCTCTGGTTGGGTGAGTGTCACTGCCTTCTCTGAGTTAACTGATCCTTTCTTCTCCTTCATCTAGTCTGCTCTTAAACTCCTCTAGTGTATTTTTTGTTTACTTATTGTATTCTTTAGCTCTGTGACTTCCACTTGGTACTTTCTTATATTTTCCATCTTTTTGTTGAAATTCTCACTGTGTTCATCCATTCTTCTCCCCAGTTCAGTGAGTATCTTTATAACAAATACTTCGAACTCTTTATCTGGTAAATTATTATCTCCATTTCATTAAGGCCTTATTTTATTCTTTCATTTGGAACATATTCCTCTCTTTGATTCTTTATGGTGGTTTCTATACAGTAGATGAAACAACCACTTCTTCCCATCTTGAAGGAGTGGCCTTGTGTAGGAGATGAACGTTCTCATTCAACCCTGCCTCAGCTTATGGTTTTCTCTCAAAACTCTGTGCTTGTCCAAGCAGTCTTTTATATTTTTAATAGCTCCAAGTAGTTGAGGATGTGCCAACACCTCTCAGTGTCCCACAGGGAAGGCATTCAGCACCTACATTCAGTTGACTGAAAGTCAGACACTCAGGCATCAGCTTTTAAAAGTATTCAAATATATACAGTCCTGTGAGACCATAGCATAAGCCTCACTGGCCACCAGAGGTAAATGATGAATGGGCATTCCCTGGGCAGCAGTCACAAAAACCAGGGCACCAAACACAAAACCAGGATACCAGGTGCATGTAAAGCTCCCCTCCAGGAGACTCTGACACTCTGGAGTGTGGCAGAGGGTGAGTGCAGAGTTAGTGCCCACCCTCTGAGGTCTCTGGGAAGGATTAGAGTTGGCCCCAAGATGTATGCCTAGTGAGAAGCCTTGCCCTCAGGCCACAGTCATGATCATCAGCTAGTAGGCCTTCTTCACAGAAAGACCAAGCTCCTGAGCCTGTTACTTCTTGCTGTGCCCTGGATGTCATAGCTGTTTAAGAGCACTTTTTCCATTGGTCCCAGTCCTAGGGGACCCACGAGTGTAAGCCCCACTGGACACCAGTGCCAGGCAATGTAGAGTTGTCCCCTGGCAGCAGTCACAAAAATTGGGGCAACAGGGGTGTTAGCTCCTTTCTGGGTGACATCAATTATCATACCACCATGGGACCAGGAACGCAAGCTCCCCTGATTTCCAGGATGGGCAGTCAAGAACCATCCCCTAGGTGGCAGTCATAAAAACTGGGGCACCAGATGCTTGCAAAAGCTCGCCCTCAGGAGACACTGGTGCTCTGGAGCACAGCAAAGGGAGAATGAAAATATAGTGCCCACCAGTCTCCATCCCAGAGATTGTTCCAGCAGACTCCTAGATGTGTGTGTTGAATTAGATGCCTGCCCCTCAGACCGATGCTTTAATATAAGCAGGTGAGCCTCCTTTACTAAGTCTGGGTGCCATCAGCTGCCTCTGAAGTGGACCCAGGGATAGGTGAGTCCAAGCACTTGAGCCCTTTAAGAATGGCTTCTCAGATGGCTAGAGTCTTGTAGGTCTCGGGACACAAGCCTTGTTGGTTTTCAAAGCCAAATGTGTTGAGGGCTTGTCACCGTCTTGAACAAGAACTCTTCTAAACTCATTTTACAAGGCCAGCATTACCCTGAAACCAAAACCAGACAAGGATGCCTCAAGGAAAGAAAATTACAGGCCAGTATCCCTGATGAACATAGATGTGGAAATTCTCAACAAAATATTAGCAAACCAAATTTAGCAATACAGTAATAGGATAATACACCACAATCAAGAGGGATTTATTCCAGGGATGGTTCAACATCCATAAATCAGTCAGTGTGATACATCACATTAACAAAATGAAGGATGAAAATCATATGATCATCTCAAGCAATGCAGAAACAGCTTTTGACAAAATTCAACATCCATTCACGATAAAAACTCTCAACAAAGTGGGTATAGAGGGAACTTACCTCAATGTAATAAAGGTCATATGTGACAAGCTTACAGCTAACATCATACTCAATGGTGAAAAGCTGAAAGCTTTTCCACTAAGATCCAGAACAAGACAAGGATGCCCATTCTTACCACTTTTTTTCAACATGGTATTGGAAGCCCTAGCCAGAGCAATTAGGCAAGAAAAAGAAATAAAAGGAATCCAAATTGGAAAGGAAAAAGTAAAGCTGTCACTATTTGAAGTTGAATGATATTACATATAGGAAATCCTAAAGACTCCATCAAAAAACTGCTGGAACTAATAAATGAATTCAGGATAAATTCAAAATAAATTTGCAGGATACAAAATCAATATATAAAAATCTGTTGCATTTCTACACACTAACAAAGAACTATCAGAAAGAGAATTTAAGAAAACAATTGCATCAAAAAGAATAGAATATCTAGGATTAAATTTAACCAAAGAGATGACAGATCTGTATGTTGAAAACTACAAGACATTAATGAAAGAAATTGAAGAAGACACAAATAAATGGAAAAATATTTCATGCTTACGATTGGAAGAATTAATATTGCTAAAATTACCATGCTACCCAAAGCACTCTACAGATTAATTGCAATCCCTATCAAAATTCCAATGGCATTTTTCACAGAAATAGAACAAAAAATCCTAAAATTTATAGGGAACTATAAAATACCCCAAATAGCTAAAGCAATCTTGAGAAAGAAGAAAGAAAGCTGGAGTCATCATGCTCCCTGATTTCAAAATCTATTACAAAGCTATAGTAATTACAATGGGATCTTATTAGCATAAAAACAGACACACAGTTCAAAGGAACAGAATACAGAGAGCCCAGAAATAAACCCACACACTTATGGTCAATTAATTTACAACAAAGGAGCCAAGAATATACAACAGGAAAAGGACAATCTTTTCAATAATTGGTGCTGGGAAAATTGGATGCCCACATGCAAAATAATAAACTGGACCACTGTCTTACAGCATACACAAAATTTGACTCAAAATGAGAAGGCTTGAATGTAAGATCTGAAACCATAAAACTCCTAAAAGAAAACATAGGCAGTAACCTCCTTGACATAGGTCTTGGTGATGATTTTTTAAAATTTGACACCAAAAGCAAAAGCAACAAAAGCAAAAATAAATAAGTGACTACACCAAGCTAAAAGCTTCTTCACAGCAAAGGAAACCATTAACAAAATGAAAAAGCAACCTACCAAATGGGAGAATATTTGCAAGTCATATATCTAATGAGGCTAATATCCAAAATATATAAAGAATTCATGCAACTTAAGAGCAAAAAAGCCCAAATAATTCAATTTTAAAAATGAGCAGAAGATCTGAACAGACATTTTTCTAAAGAAGACATACAGGTACATGAAAAGATGCTCCACATCATTAATTATCAGGGAAATGCAAATCAAAACCACAATGAGATATCACCTCACACCTGTTAGAATGGCTATTATCAAAAAGACTAGAAATAACAAGTGTTGGCGAAGATGCCAAAAAAAGGGAACCCTCATGTACAGTTGGTGGGAATGTAAATTGGTGTAGCCTCTATGGAAAATAGTATGGAAGTTCCTCAAAAAATTGAAAATAGAGCTACCATATGATCCAGCAATTTCAATTCTGTGTATTTATCCAAAGAAAAGAAAAACTAATTTGAAAAGATATCTGCATACCTATGTTCATAGTGGAATTATTTACAATAGCCAAGGTAAGGAAACAACCTAAGTGTCCATCGATGGATAAATTGATAAGGAAATTGTAGTATATATTTGAATAATATTCATTCATAAAACAGAATTAAACCTTGCCATTTGAGACAATGTGGACAGACCTCGAGGGCATTACACCAAGTGAAATAAGTTAGAGAAAGACGAATACCATATGATCTCTCTTATATGTGGAATCCACACACACACACACACATATATATATAAAACTAACCTCATAGATACAGAGAACTGTGGTTGCCAGGGGCAGAGGGTGGGAAGTGGGAGAAATGGGTGAACTGTTTTGGGGTTTTATAGTTTAAATAAATTGATTTTTTTTTTAATTTGAAAAAAACAAATCTTAGTTGTAACCAGTATATATTACATGTAGTCATAGGGATACTAGAAGGATACTTACCAACATGAAAACAGTGTTTATCTTGACACAATCAGGTGAGTGGTAATTTTTAGTTTCTTCTCTTTTGCACATTTGCATTTTTTAATTTTTCTGCAGTGCACGCTACCTGCATAATAAATGATCATTCTCCTACAGTGAGCATTATCTACATAGTTAAAAAATTGTTTATATTTTTAAAAAATCATACCTTTACCGAAAAGTTCCTGTTCCACATTAACATTTTAGGCTTCAGTTTCAGTTGTCTTGAGGACATTTCACTAAAATGGAGCAAAATGATTATTGAATCATGAGTGTATGATGAAATATCATACAGCCATGCTTTTCCTTTTAAATAAAAATTTAGCTTTAGAAAATCAGAGAAATTGAATTTCCTAAAGCTGTTCATATAATTGTGTCAACTAAGGAAGTGCGTGGATAGTATGTTAAAAATATTTGAGAAAACATCATTAGTGCTACATTGACACCTTGTTGGAGGGAGGTGAATGGATTCTCATTCAAGTCAAATCTTTCTTCACATTTCCAAAATCTGGCCAAATTATATTATATTTAAGAGCAAGACCTCACCTATATACTAATTTATGTACCATGGTTTTCATTCAGTAATGTCCATGTGCCAGGCGCCGGGCCCAGCCTTACATTGCAAAGAGGAGGGTGTGATGTGTGTGGAAACCACTTTTTTTGAAGTGATAGTCTGGTCAGGGAACTCTGTTAGTAATTAAACTAGTTGCTGGCTCCTGAAAATGTTAAGATACAAGCAATATGCTCTCCTAATTCTAAAATAAACCTATATTTCTCCAAATATAAATATTCAGAGTAAGTAGAGGGCTTGTAGATTATCAAGCTTCTTTGCCAGTTAATACTCTGTTTCTCCCCAGGTGATATTTAAATTGTTTTTTTGCAGTGAGTCTGATGCATTTTCCTAAATAGTCTTGCCTCATATATAATTTTATCACCATTGGAAAATCCTGTTTTCCTGACATGACCTGAATTTGTATTTCTTCCATTTTCAATGTACTTCTCACTTAGGATCTATTGCCATCTCTGCTACTGAAATTCAGTTTTTTGAGACAAACAGCTTGTGTGTGTGTGTGTGTGTGTGTGTGTGTGTGTGTGTGTGTGTGTGTGTGTTACTACATAGTAGGTTTGAATATGTACACATGAATGTAGGTTTTTCTGGGAAAACATAGTACATGCATACAGAAAACCAAAATATTGTTTTTATTTTTGCAGAAGTTTATATACTTGTTAAATATGCTAAGGAGTCAAAGTATAGAAGATTAGGAAACAAAATACTTTTAAATAGGGATGTAGAAATATCTCTTGGTTATTCTGTTTGCTACATGGTATCAGTTTTTTAGTATTTTATGGTGATGTTCCTGGTACTCTAATAGCCATTCTGTCATTCTGTACTTTTTAGAGAAGTAAGGAGAAAACCAGGACAGAATTATGCTGAGAAATGACTTTTGGCCTCAAATGGCCTCTCTTTGAGTCAGCTTTGCTCAGGAGTAGGCAAGGTCCTAAGAACTTCTAGCCTGTCTTCTCCAAGAAGTTTTGTAAGGAGGAGGGGCCCAGTGAGGCTCTCATGATGATGTCCTGCAATAGTTTAACCAGGAAGCATGGCAAAGGATACTCAACAGTTCCCAGACTCAGTATGCTCTAGGACAAGGCTGTGGGACATTGGTGTCCTGTAAGAATTTGGCCCCGTGTTTAATTTTTAGTTTGCTCTGAGATTTGTGACATATAAAATTTAATTGAATCATACATGGAAACAGAGAGCTAGTTTCTTTTGAGCTGAATTTTGATTTGAAAAAAAGATAGGATCCAATCAATTTCCTTCTGTCTTCCTTACCAAAAATGGTCAGCCAATGACGTGTCCTTCCCCAGGCATGGCCAGCTGGCCACAGGTGGCAGGCAGAGCGACTCCAGGTGGTATAGCCACATGGGCCACACACATCAGATAAGACTGTATCACAGGAGAGTAACAGAATTCCCATTTTAGTTCTCTTTCAGTTCTTCTGTTTACATCAAGAGAAAAGCCTCATTTTGGTGCTTTAATTCTTTACTGTCTGAGCCCTCCTTATAAGGAAAAGGTAGACCCCAGGTTCTGAGCTTTGGGTAGGCAACCGTGTTTAGCCAGAATTTAATTAATTTTTCAGTTGCCCTCTGCTTATGGCAAATGATATTTTCCATTAATAATATTATAAATTTTTCTTTTAAAATAAATATTCTATGAAGTATAAATCTATGAATTAGAGAAAAATATTAAGTAGATTATAACACACATAGTACATGGTCTAGTAAAAGTAATAAAGGTGATACATTCATGTATTCATGTAGTCATTCAGACTACCTTTGTGAACCCTTGTGTAGAAAAAGAACAGGCTTTGGAATCAGATGAGATAGCCTTTGAATTCACATCTCTATTCAGGCACTTAACTAACTTTGTGACTTTGGGGAAATTATTTCATCACTGAGCTTTAATTGTCTTCATCTGAAAATGGCAGTAACAATGATACCATGTATATATGTAAACTATGTAGTACAGTGCTTTAAAAAAAAAATGAATGTACTCAAAATGTAGCTACTCTCCAGCTAACTAAACTCTTTAAGACTTCATCATTTATATCTAATTTCCTTCACAAATCCATCTCAATCCATCTCCCAGCAGTGCAGTATCAATAATTGGAAATCATCTGGTCTCCGCCTCTTTATAATTGGTTTGCTTCCCGTTTGTCCTTATGTGATTTATAAAGCACTTAGGTCTCCCTATGCATCTTGTGATATTTAAGCTATGTAACATCTTACATCTATAGACTGTGAATAAGAAGGCTGAAATTAGATTCTGATCATATTTTTCCTTTGGATAGTCACAAAGAGGCTCCGGAATTTCTGGGTCATCTGGGTGTTGTGAGGTAGCCAACTTAATAGTATACCTTTCCCCATTTGCATCATCTTTAGCCCATCCACACTGGCATTGTTGAAGACATGTGGCTTGCATTAAAATTTACATGGCCATATGCTACCATCTCATTTTTTAATTCTATTTGTGGAATGAAGGTTTTATGGAAAACATTTTGCTACAGAGTTGTGAATGTGCTTAGGATGATTCATGTCATACATCATGACAGCTCTTTCCCTATCATTGCCACATGAACTCACCCCCTTATTTGAAGTGCCTTCCTTAGCATCTGGCCATACACATCCCTTTTTAGTATTATCGCTTATGAAAATAACTGCTGGTACACCTGTATATATTTGAGTGATGGCACATATGATTAAATAGACATGCCCATTAGAGTGTCATATGTTCAAATAAGTCTCCCAGTGTCCATTTTAATATAATGCAATAAACTCACTTTTCCAGCAAACTCAGAAATTGTAAGCCAATCTCCATGTCAACCCAAGGGTCTGTTAATTCCACATATGGCCAATTCCATGAAGGGAGACATTTGAATACAGTTTTTTTTTAAGTGGGTTAGCTAACAGAAAATTTAATTCACATGCTAAAGTATGTCAGGCAGCTGAGTGCCAGCATTCAGTTCATCATTATCTTGAATTGTGGGTTTAATCAAGTTCCTTCACTTAACCTGAATGTTTGTGTTCAAAACCTAGCACCCCGCTTTAAGGAAAACCCTCACCTTTTTTTTCTTTTGGATAGTCCCCAGTTTCATGAAATCTGATGAAGACAGCCAGTGAAGTGAATCTAATTTGGATGGTTGAATACTGAGGAGGAATCAGGGAGACTGCATGGAGTGTTGGTTTCATTAAAATAGCTTTGTCCAAGAAGACATTTTCACCATACTCTTGCATCTGTTCCAGTGTTATTTCCATTTTGCTTTGCTTAAGTTAAAAAGGAATGCTATTAAAATGAAACTTGGTTTTAGAAAAATAAATAAATAAATAAGTAAATATATATATATATATATATATATATATACGATCAAGGCAGTGAGTTGGGCTGAATGCTATTATTTGACAGATTTCGCATGTCTGTCATGGGATGAGAAAGCAGTTTGGTGTACCCTCTTTGATACAAAGCCAGCACATGTAATGGGGTTTATTTGTTCAGAGCTGGGCATCAGGTGTAATAGAATTATGCACTGTGTTTATGTGACCCTGACTTTTATATCCCTGTAGTTGCTCATTCATTCATTTTCCAGATGTAAATTAAAAGCGGAGATTGTAGATTAGATGTGCCAGGGCTCACGTGGGCCATGTGAAATGTAGTTTCACTCTTGGAACTTATTGAATCATGACAGAAATATAAATGAGCTCTAGGACAATATTCAACTCTTATGAGAATTCATTTCCATCAAGAGTAGGTAGTTGCCTTTGCTTGCAGATGAGGCCTGTAAATTTATCTTTTCCTTTGTTCTTGTTACTTGTTACTGTTATTTTAATTCAGTTAGCAATGCAAAGGGCTTTAAGCAATGCTCTCAAGTTACCTCTATACCCTTTCGATTGTAAATATGACTAATGTTAAGTAGATTCGCCTACTTAGTAGAAGAAACATCTTCTGAGAGTCTGCTTTGTGCCCAGCAGTGTCTGGGTACTTTACAAGGAGAAAGATTCCAATCATCCCAATCAATCTTCTGTCATCTTTTCAAAAGGTCAAATGAAGAGCATTTGACCTCTCTGGATGCTATCAAAATAACTTACATACTTCAAATTTGACCTTCTAAACTGGCTTTGTGCCACAGGACTTAGTATTAAGTTGAACTATTTAAAATTGATGCTGCTATTTACTAATTTCAGAAGGTTTAACCAAATACCTATAAGTTGTTGGGCACCCACTAGATAAATAATTGTATTCAGCATAGGAAGAATATGCCTGTAATTCTAACAATAAAAGGGACAGTACCTTTGGGAACTGCTATTGAAGGTAAGTTTGCTGACATGGATATTATTAGGAATTTGGGATTTCCGGGCAGGGATGAGTATGTAGGAATGAGAGCACCAGAGCTGAACTGGGGATTTATAATTTAACATCTTTTAATCCTCACCTTAAAAGAGCCTCATCTAGGGCTTCCCTGGTGGCGCAGTGGTTGAGAATCTGCCTGCCAATGCAGGGGACACGGGTTCGAGCCCTGGTCTGGGAAGATCCCACATGCCGCGGAGCAACTGGGCCCGTGAGCCACAACTACTGAGCCTGCGCGTCTGGAGCCTGTGCTCCGCAACAAGAGAGGCTGCAATAGTGAGAGGCCCGCGCACCGCAATGAAGAGTGGCCCCCGCTCGCCGCAACTAGAGAAAGCCCACGCACAGAAACGAAGACCCAACACAGCTAAAAATAAATAAATAAATTAAAAAAAAAAGAGCCTCATCTAATAATAAGAATTGCCAACTTTATTTGCCAAGAACATGAATACTGAATAGAGCTTATAATGTATTTCTTTACAAAAGTTTTTTATTGCTTGGTGGAGAGCAAAGCTCACTGGCAGATTAAATCTGCAAACAAAGGGAATATGGGAATCAAAGGCCATCAGCAAAGGCCAAAATGAGCCAAACCCTTGAAAGAGCACTAAGACAGTCCAACTGAATCTTCATACTGACCTGTTGAAGCGAACATAATGGCCCAGTGGGACCGAATGTGGAGAGTTCAGAATCCTGGTGAGGCTCTTGCCTGGTCCGTGGCAAATGTGCACTCAGCACCACTCAGAACGTCTGGTTGCATGCTGTGTGGGGCTGAGCAAAACAGTTCTCTCAGGTGGTACTGCTGGCACCAGCAGCACTTAGGTGCCCTCTTTCTATTACGAACAAATCAGGACTTTCAGGAAAACGGAGTCCCCATAAAAATCTCTAGAACAGGGGGTTACAGTTATCCAACCTTCATTCCCAAGTCCATCCATATTGTAATTGGGAAAATGGCCTTTTGTTTGCCTATTGTATCATTTTAAAAGGCCAGCGAAAAGCAAAATGAAGCTCCATGATCTTTTGATTTTATTTCATCTTTTTTTCTAAAAAAGGGAACATTCTTATATGGGCCTCTTCTCGAGCTCTGAGAGAATCTGAAATATCTATTTTGAAGTATAGATATCTTCTCACATACTATGGTTTCCACTAGAGGATGCACAAAGAACATCCCCAAACAGTAGGAATCCAAGAAAATAGCTGAATTCTGAACTGATCTGTGACTTGGAGATGGACTTCCATACAGGAAGGTACGCTGGATCTCTCCCCCTTGTTTGCTTCCCCTTTCTAGCCTGTCGTCAGCCCAGCTACCCACTCAGCCGTCAGTGTCAGGTATGACAGATGCTTTCAGGTCGGAATAGGAACTGTCAACTCCTCAGGCTCATCTTACTTCCAATGTGTGTAATTTGGCCCTCACAGAATTAGATACTCCTTCTCTCCATGTCTAAAGCACATTGTTCATATGTCTCTGGCTAGAAGGGGTGTCTTTTTCTCATGTCTACCTCCCTTACTAGACTGTGAGCAGATCAAGAACAGGAGACCTGTCTCTGGGTCTCTCCAGTACCTATTAGATAGCTCGGTGCAGGCTCATTCATTCATTTAATCTCTGAATCATATATTCCTTCTAAGTTGGAGCCTCTTAATAAATATTCATTGACTAAATGGCTGGATGAATGATATCCTTGTTTTAGAGCGAGCTTGAAAAATTGGGCAAATTACAAGGTGTTTGTGTGAGAAACCCTGTACCCACTCCACAGCTAGGTAAGCACATGAGAAGAACCACTGTTACTGCCATCTGATAACCACTCAGGAGTTCTCACTGTTGTTTGGATCAAGTCTCAAAGCCTTCATGTGTTCTATAAGGCTGTCTGCTTGCTCCAGTCACTGCCTATCATTCTGGCCTCATTGCTTTGCACTCTCCCCTTTATCGCCATGTTCCAGTCACACTGGTCTTCTTACGGTGACTTAAAGTCTGTACTCCTTCCCTGCAAGGCCTTTGCGCATGCCACTCCAGTGACCTAAACAACTCTTCCCCCCACTCTTCACCTAGCTAACTTCTGTGCATCCTTTAGATCTTAGCTCACATATCTCTTCCTTAAAGAAGTGTTCTTTGACCTCCCTTCCCCACCCAGTCTAGGCTAGATCTAGCTCTCATGTGCTCTCATATTTCTGTATTCATGTTCTTCAGAGTGATCTCGGGTGGCCTTGGCCTGCAGAGGCTTGAAGCAGGATTTCAGTTCCCGGCCAGAGATTGATGTCAGGCTGCAGCAGTGAGAGCACTGAATCCTAGCCACTAGACCAGTGACCAGTGACAAAGCCCTGGCCCTTCGGCTTTGTAGAAATGAATTCCCACACAGACGGCAAGTAGTGAAACAAGTAAAGTGTTTATTAGGAGGAAAAAGAGTACAGGTGGATAGACACACAGGCGGGCTCAGAGGGAGAGTCCTGCCCTCGTGGTAGTTTGAATCACTTATATGGGACATTTCTTCCGGGTTTTCCTCTGGCCAGTCATCTTGCTTTGCCTGGTTCTGAGTCCATATTTGGCTCATCTCAGGGTCCTCCCATGTGTGTGCACACAGCTCTTAGCCAAGATGGATTCTAGTGAAGAGGCCTATGGGTAGGTTGCCATCATTCCCTTTTTGACCTCCAAGGAGCCTTTCTGCGCATGTGTAGTTGGGAAGGTCTCCTTGACCTCGAGAATGAGAAATATGTGGTCTCTTATCTGGGAAGGGCTTAGCTCCTCCTCCTCTTCTTCTTGGAGTATCTGTCCATAGGGGACAAACTCCAGCTGCTCAGCCTGGGGCCCATCTATCTCCTGCCTCAAGAGCACATACTGCAGCTTGTGAGTTTATGTTCATTTTTTAAATTTATTTATTTATATATTTATTTTGGCTGTGCTGGCTCTTAGTTGCAGCATGCCGGCTCTTCGTTGTGGTGTGCAGGCTTCTATCTAGTTGCGGCCCGCAGGTTTTCTCTCTCTAGTTATGGCGCGTGGGCTCCAGAGCGCATGGGCTCTGTAGTTTGCGGCACGCAGGCTCTCTAGTTGAGGTGCGCGGGCTCAGTAGTTGTGGCACGCGGGCTTAGTTGCCCCTGCGGCATGTGGGATCTTAGTTCCCCGACCAGGGATTGAACCCTCGTCCCCTGCATTGAAAGGTGGATTCTTTACCACTGGACCACCAGGGAAGTCCCTTGTGTTCATTTTTATGATTAAGTGATACATCAGTTATCTGTTGCCACATAATGCTGTGTAATGAAATACCACAAAATCTCATTGGCACTCGACAGTAAGTGTTTATTGCTCGTGTATTTGGGGTCAGCTGCAGGTTGGCAGGGCAACTGTTGCTCTTGGCTGTAGAGGCCGGGCTAGCTCAAATATCTGGGGATCAGCTGGCTGACTGCTGACCTAAGCCTCAGTTTGGGTGACTGGGACAACAGCTCACATGTCTGTCATCCTCCAGAAGGCTGCCTCAGGGATCACCTGTTAGTGGCAGATGCTCAAGAGGAGACACGAATGGCCTCTTGAGGTGGCAAAGGCACACCATTACTTCTGGCGTATTCTAGTGGCCCAAGTTAAGTCACATGGACAAGTCCAGAATCAGAGTGGGAGGGCACTGCAAAGTTGTAGACAAAGACATGTTTCCAAGGAGTTGTGAAGATGGGGCCATCTTTGTGTTCTACCACAACGTGACTCTAGGATCAACTGAGGGCAACGATGGCATCTGTTTTTCTTCACCCTTATATTGCTAGTACCTAGCGAGATGCGTGAATGTTGTAGTTGATAACTAAATATTTCTTGAATATGAAAAGGCATTAATTTGAGGCCACTGTCTCAAGACTCTAGAGGAATGTTCACTTTTGAAGTAGGTTCCTGCCTTAAGAAAAGTAAAACAAATTAGCTTAAAATTGTTATCCATTTCTTGCCCTTCAGATTTCCAAATTCCTCCAAATAACAAGTGTTTGCATCTTAGGGTTAGCTTTCATGTCCCATGAGATTCATTTCCCTCTCTATCATTGGTGCCAGATAATGGTGTGTGAAAAATAATTTGAAATGAAAAGAGTTAAACATCAGCTGTGTGAAGAAAGGGGTAAAAATCTTAATATTTTGGTTGTGAGGGAAAAATAAGGGTAGTTTTCATTAGTGTGGACAGTGGTCTTTGCACACCTCCTCACGTGCCATAGACTTCCACAGAACAGGTTCTGAAGGGCCAAGAGGAGTCTGATGATGATTCAAAGAGTTGTGTTCCTAATAACTGGGAAAATAAGTCAGATATTTTGGTTAGTTCTGGAACATGAAATCTTAAAAAGATCAGTACAGGAATGAAACACAAGCAGGAAGGGACTTGTGCTGGAAAGGGAGATTGGCATTGTCAAGACTGTGGAACATTCAGTGGGTTTCATATTCAGAGAGTGGTAAAGGGGTTGGGGAATACTGATTCAAATGCTGTTAGGAAATCCTTTAAGAGTATGATAATTGTTTAATGGAACCATGTAATTGGGTATCTATAATAACTTTATTCTTTGATTTCTGTCTTCATTTAAGAAATATGACCTCTTTTCTCCAGGGGTGATATTCAAAATACCTGACAATGGGGACCAGCCATAGCAATGCAGAAAGGTTCTAGAGCCCTTGATTGTGCCAAGTGTTAGTCCTATGGCTGCTAAACTGTGGAAAGGTCTGAGGGTTTTTAGAGGTAGGAATGGGGCAGCCTGGGCAGCGAGTGGTCAGGGAGTGGGCACCCTCTGGTTTGGGGCAGTGGTTATCTACCGACTGGAACAGAATTGTTTCCATTTTCTAATACTGACACAGCCATATGAGTCCTGGTTTTCCTTTTACTTGATTGAGTTCACCATCATACAGCTCAGCCTTTAATGGAGCCATCAAGGCCAGAAATGCTGAAGGATTTTGGGGAAGAGAAAGATCAAAACACAGACGGTAAGTGTAGGCAAGGATGTAGAGAAATTGAAACCTACATGTATTGTTGGTGGGAATGTGAAATGGTGCAGCCATTTAGGAAACAATTTGGTAGTTCCTCAAAGTGTTAGACATAGAGTTACCAACTTACCAAGCAGTTCCATCCCTAGGCATATACCCAAGAGAACTGAAAACATATGTATATAAAAACCTGCTCACAGGTGTTCACGGTTACGTTATTCATAATAGCCAAAAAAATGGAAACAAATATCCATCAACTGATGAATGGATAAACAAAAGGTGGTATAACCGTACAATGGAATATTATTTGGCAATAAAAAGGAATGAAATACTGATACATACTACAGTATGGTTGAACCTTGAAAATTATTATGCTAAGTGAAAGAAGACAGGTATAAGGTGCGACATGTTGTTTTATTTTATTTGTATGAATTGTCCAGAATGGGCAAATCCATACAGACACAAAGTAAATTGGTGGTTGGGATAAATGGAGAATGATGACTAAAGACTATAGATTTCTTTGGGGGAGGGGTGATGAAAATGTTCTGAAGTAGATAGTGGTGATGGTTGCACAACTCTGTGAATATTACTAAAAACCACAGACTTGTACATGTTAAAAGGTGAATTTTATGGTATATGAATTGTATTTCAATAAAGCTTATAAAATATCTTTAAAAAGATTTACTTGTACAATGACATGAAAGAAAGCTGTATTTTGGAGAAAAATAGCTAGGCTAGAGTATGCAGAATGACTTGGAGTTGAGTCATATCATTAAGTGCAGTTAGCAATGTATAAAAAGACAAGGCCTGGGAATTCTCTGGTGGTAAGGACTCAGCGCTTTCATTGCCTGGGCCTGGGTTCAGTCCCTGGTCGGGGAACTAAGATCCTGCAAGCTGCACGGCGTGCCCCCCCCGCAAAAAAAGATAAAGCCTGGAAGATGCTGCTATCAGGAAAAGTAGAGAGCAAGTGGAGAAAGGGCTAAATGCCTGGAAGAGGAGATGAAGGAGAAGGGAATTGAAAATGACTCCAGAGTTATTTGACTGGAAACTGTGATTCTATTTACAGAAATGCGCAAGCTGAAATTTAACCTGGGTTTTGGTGGAACATGACAAGTTTAGTTTTAGACATGCTTTATGGTGATGACAAGACTTAAAAGTGTCTGGTAGTCACATGAAAAACCATGAACTGGAGTGCAAGTAAGGGTCATGGCTGGACATGCCAGTTAAAGAGCATTCGCTCTGAAGGGAAAGTTTGAGCTCACATGGCACTTGTGCAGAACAATTGAGGATGGCTGGGAGAGGGAAGGTGACTTATGAAGACAGGCAGAGCCTGTTCCTCATGGCTCAGAGTGTCCCTGTAGGAAATCTCTACCAAAGTGCCCAGCCAGTGGCACTCGGTGGACTCCAAGTCCAGGGTGATGGCCTTCCCCAGCCTGTCTCTCAGATCTTCCGTCTTCATCTGTCAGCTTGGTATGATGCCAGGCGAACTGCCTCCTTTGTCATTAGGTCTGTGAGACATTATATTATATTAATTCTCTCTTTGTCCCTTCTGGGCAGCTGCTGCAACGTATTCTAGCTAAAAGAGAAATGGAATGATGTTGTTTTAGCCTCCCAAAGAGCTCCAGAAATAACAGTGGCAGGCATTTGGAATTCATTTAATTTAAGCAACTTCTCCAAATTTTACTACATCTATTTTCATGCATCTCTTTTTCTTTTTCCTCTCCAGGAGACTGGCCATATGCAAGTACTCCTGGGAGGATTTAAGACTTTTTTTTTACTTCCTTGGATTTCCAAATCCCTAATCTCCCCTGATTATTTTTCCTTTCCATAGAGAATTTGATATAGTTTAAAGAAACTTAGCAAATAAGTAAAGATTTTTAAAAAATATTCTGAATATTTAAGGCAAGATGACACAGATACTAAGTTTTGGACTCCAAAACATCTTATCAGACAGCGAAGAAGTTTTTGAAGCATCACATGATGCATGCATGTGGCTGTGAATCTCAACTAGGAATTCCCCACTGATGATGTCAGGGATCTTGATGCCAAATGATTCTAGGTTAGTAGAATGCCTAGGCGGGTGTGAGACAGTCCGTGAATGTAATTAATGAGACGACACACACCACAGGGGTGCTTTCTGTGCTTGAGTTATATTTGCAGTTGAGAAGGCTGGATTTTTGTTTGTTCTATGTGTGAGGTTTAATCTGGAAATAGTTTTCAAGTATTTCCTTTCTTAGCAAATTTTTTTCTTTTTTTTAATTGAAGTATAGTTGATTTACAATGTTGTGTTAATTTCTGCTGTACAGCAAAGTGACTCCGTTATACATATATATACATTCTTTTTTATGTTCTTTTCCGTTACGATTTATCACAGGATGATATTGAATATACTTCCCTGTGCTATACAGTAGGACCTTGTTGTTTATCTGTTCTATATATAATAGTTTGCATCTGCTAATCCCCAACTCCCACTCCATCCATCCCCCACCTCCCCTCCCCTTTGGCAACTACAAGTCTGTTCTCTATGTCTGTGAATCTGTTTCTGTTTCTCACATATGTTCATTTGTGTCATATTTTAGATTCCACATGTAAGTGATATCATATGGTACTTGTCTTCCTCTTTCTGACTTACTTCACTTAGTATGATAATCTCTAGTTCTATCTATGTTGCTGCAAATGGCATTATTTCATTCTTTCTTATGGCTGAGTAGTATTCCATTGTATGTATATACCATATCTTCTTTATCCATTCACCTGTCAATGGACATTTAGGTTGTTTCCATGTTTTGGCTATTGTGAATAGTGCTTCTATGAACATAGGGGTGCATGTATCTTTTTGAATTATAGTTTTGTCTGGATATATGCCCAGAAGTGGGATTGCTGGATCATATGGTAATTCTATTTTTAGTTTTTTGAGGAACCTCCATACTGTTCTCCATAGTGGCTGTATCAATTTACATTCCCACCAACAGTGCAAGAGGGTTCCCTTTTCTCTACACCCTCTCCAGCATTTGTTATTTGTAGACTTTTTAATGATGGCCATTCTGACTGGTGTGAGGTGATACCCATTTTAGTTTTGATTTGCATTTCTCTAATAATTAGCAACGTTGAGCATCTTTTCATGTGCCCATTGGCCATCTGTATGTCTTCTTTGGAGAAATATCTATTTAGGTTTTCTGCCCAATTTTTTATTGGGTTGTTTGTTTTATTGAGTTGAAAAGCTGTTTGTATATTTTGGAAATTAAGCCCTTGTCAGTCGTACTGTTTGCAAATATTTTCTCCCAGACTGTAGGTTATCGTTTCATTTTGTTTATGGTTTCCTTTGCTGTACAAAAGCTTTTAAGTTTGATTAGGTCCCATTTGTTTATTTTTGTTTTTATTTCTATTGCCTGGGAAGACTAACCTAAACTTTGGTACGATTTATGTCAGAGAATGTTTTGCCTAAGATCTCTTCTAGGATTTTTATGGTGTCATGTCTTATGTTTAAGTCTTTAAGCCATTTTGAGTTTATTTTTGTGTATGGTGTGAGGGTGTGTTCTAACTTCATTGATTTACATGCGGCTCTCCAACTTTCCCAGCACCACTTGCTGAAGAGACTGTCTTTTTCCCATTGTATATTCTTGGCTACTTTGTCGAAGATTAATTGACCATAGGTGTGTGAGCTTTTCTTAGCAAATTTCAAACACAGATGAACCAGATTATCTACTGCAGTCCATCTATTTCACAGCAGTAACTCATTGGGTCTAAAAGTGATATAGCTGATTTCATAAACAGTAAGGTGAAGACCCAGCATGATGGAACAGTTATCGGTTTAGGGAGGGGTCCACTGTGCTAACAACTCAGAGTCTCTAATCCCAGCCAAGGGATTCCAAGATAACTTGACTGAAGGGGCATAGTAGAGGGAGAAAAGTTCAGAAGTAGAAGTTAGGACTGGTTCAAGCTCTCATCATATTGTTCAGTAGTAGTAAGGCTTTGGGCAACATGCTTCTCAAAAGTTACCTCCATGTACTCTTTCAACTTTTTCACTTCCTAGTCACTATTCAATCCACACTAATCTAGCTTCTATCCATCGCCACCACTTAATGAAATTGCTCCTCTCAAGGTCCCCAGTAATCTCCATTACCAAAGGACACTTCTTTGTTGTCACTTTCTTGAACTCTCAGCAGCATTCCACATAGGTTGCAACTCTCCTTGACACACTGGTCTCTTGGTATCTATGATGTCATATCTTCAGTTTTGCTCTTTGTCACTGGTTACTTTTTCTTGATCTTCCTTGCTGGATTCTCTTCCTCTATCCTCTGGAAATATTGGAGCATCTCAATGATAAGTCCTGGGACTGCATCTTTTTACTCACTGTCTCCCTAGGTGACCTCATGTGTTCTTGTGACTTTCAACATCAACTATAATCTATATGCTGATGACTTCCAAATCCATTTGTCTAGCCTGACTCTCCCCTGAACCCCAAATTCATTTATCCAATTGCTGTTGGCATCCTTTTAAATGTCAAATAGGAATCTCCAATTTAATGTGTCTAAAGTGGAAGCATTGATTCCCCCAAACCCAGTCCTTCCCCACACCCAATTGTTCAACCCCAAAACTGATGGCCATCCTGATTCCTCTCTCTGTCTCATTACCTACATCCAATTATTCACCAAGTTCGGGTCAGTTTTACCTAAATAATATATCTCAAGTTCATCCATTTCTTACCGTCTTCATTGATTTTACTGAGTTTCAAGCCACAGGCATCTTCTTACAACTATAATAGCTTTTAACAAGTTTCCTTGCTCTACTACATTTATGATGCTACAACCCATTCTTTACATAAAGGTAAAATTGTCCTTTTTTGGCTTTTTATTATGAAGATTCTCAAACATACACAAGTGGACAGAGAGAGTAGCATGAGCTACACCTGTCACCCAGCTTTAGCAATTATCAATTCATGGCAGTCTGTTTCATTGAAAACCCCATTGATTTCCTTGACTCCTCTAGGATTTTGACACAAATCCCAGACATCATATCATTTCACCCCTAAATCTTTGAATATATATCTATAAATAAGCACAAGGCCATTAACATATCCTTAAACATTAATAATTTAAAATAGCATCAAATATTCAAAAAGTATATTTCTGAATGTCTCATAAAGTATCATAATTTTTTACAGTCAGGTTATTTGAATCAAGATCCCAATAAGGAGCACATATTGCAACTGGCTGATATGTCTCTGGGGTTCTCCTTCCATTGATATCTCACTCCTTCACGTGCTTTTTTCTCCCCCTTTCAATTTACATGTTTAAAAAACCAGATTGTTTGCCCTGTAGAGTTATAGTCTAGATTTTGCTGATTGCATCTCTGTGGCTAATGTAACATGTTCCTTAATGTTAAAAACTGCTAAGATGGCTTCATAGGTGGTATTGTATTCTTCCATCAGAAGTCATGTGTTTAATTGCATGTCTTTTTGTGATGTTAGTAGCCATTGTGCTTTATGCCTAAATCTATTAATTCATTAGAGGTTGCAAAATAGGAATATTCTAATTGTATCAATTCTTCATTTATTTGCAGGAATACTCATGTAAATGAGGAACTTTCTTTGGTCTACTTTTTAGGTTACTTAGTGGTAAAGTTTGTATAGGAATAGATTTACCTTTTTTTTTTAAGTTTTTTTTTTGACGTGGACCATTTTTAAAGTCTTCTATTGAATTTGTTACAATATTGCTGCTGTTGGTTATGTTTTGGTTTTTTGGCCACGAGGCATGTAGGATCTTAACTCCCCAACCAGGGATGGAACCCACACCCCCTGTACTGGAAGGTGAAGTCTTAATCACTGGACCACCAGGAAAGTCCCTAGATTTACTTTTTAAAAACATAAATTGGATCATATCTCTGCTCTGCTTAAAGTCTTCCTGTGGCCTCTTTATGCACACAGAATGAAATCTATGGCCAACACACACACACTGCGTGGGCTCCTCCATCATTTTTTCGTCATGTTCCATCATAGTGTCTACTTTTTTGTTGAAATTTAAATTAAATTAAAAACTTGAAGTTTATGGGAAAGGGTCAAGCCCTTTTCTGCCCCAGGATTTTTGCACTTGCTCATCCTTCTGCCTGGCCATCTTCCCCCACTTTCTGCCTAGTGGGCTCCTTCTTGACCTTCACGCTGAAATGTCATCTCATCAAGGCCTTCTCTGACTGCTTCATTTAAGGGGCCTGCTCTCCCTCATCATAGCTCCTGTTTAATTCCTTTATAGCATCCATCACAAACTGTAACTATCTTCTTTATTTGTTTATTAATCATTTTCCACCAAGAATGCTAGCTTTGTAAGAGCAAGGATTTTTCCTGTCCCATACACCACTGAATCCCAAGGCACAGCACAATGCCTGGCACACAGTGGGTGCTTTTCTTTTTTGAATCAACACCGCAAACTTGCTGCACATCCTCACCAATGTAAGTGGAACCCAGGGACAAGCTAGGTGATTGTTTTTAACATTGTTCTCTGAGGACACGGAGACCAAGGCCAAGCTCATCTAGTGCAATGCTTCCTGAATGCTTTATGTTGTGGCACCTGGAGCAAATGATGTCTGATAGGGTAGGCCACTGAGGCTGGCTGGTGGCTTACAGCCAGGGACTTAGTCCTGGCTTTCCGCACCTGGCTTGGTGCCTGAACAGACGGCCACAGGAGTTGGGTTACGGAGAGCATTTCTGGACTTATGGGGGTGGGCTTATAGATTTAGGGCAGGAAATTCTTTTGAGTGTGTACTTTGAGGGCTCCCTGACTTTTATGACTCTCAAGGACTCAGAGGATTGGGACTTCCTGCATCTCCACAGGGTTCTGAAATCCCCCTTTCCTCTGAAAAGTCACTTTCTTCTTCAGGAAATCCCACCAATTTCGCACTATTTCAAAGCATCCTCTTTACAATGCAAATACTTTGGGCTTGGTTGAGAAGATTATGAGTATTTTTCACCTTCGTGTGAAGTAGCTTAACCAGGCTGCTTTCTTCCTAAAATCTGAGGTATCTAAGTTGGGTTTAGCTTAAGAGAGTCAAGGGGGAAGGGGGCAATTTTGGAGTTTGTTTCCTTGTGTGGGCTGGAGGAGGACAGTGTGACTCAGCACAGTGGACTCATGCGATGGGCAAGGCTGGCTTGGACCCCCTAGGGGTGGAGACGAGGGCTTAGGTCAGCCAGCCCCAAAGTTCAATTTCCTTAATGCCGGAGGTTCAAGACTTTTACCCAAGATTGCTTCAGTGAATCTGATGTTCATTACCAATGTAGGGTACAGAGAAGACCTGGAATAGAATCCCTACTGTGTAGAAATTCGCTGAGGTCAGCAGCCATACATAGAGGGGCCAGCCTGCCCTTGACAGCAGAAAGGCAATGCCAGTGCGCTACGGCATGTGATCGGTGCACAGACCCATCCACTCATGCAAACTGCAACTTCTGCTTTCCCAGAAATGCTCCTGGAACTACCGCTGCCTCCTCTTCTTCTCCCAGAAACCAGATGCAAAGAGATTAGCCTCTTGGAAAGACAAGGCCAGAAATAAGGGGAACCCAGGTCATTGCCCAATTGGAAGACAGGTTTTCCTCCTTCACCCGACCTGCCCCTACATCTTGATAAATTCCCCTGCCACTTCCGGCCCATACCTCTGTGGACAGGGGCTTGTGCTCTGCTGAAGCAGAACTTGGAGAAGCTCTTCTAGAGGGGTCATGCTGAGGCAGCCACAGTATGAAAGGATTTGCAGGCATGCAGTTATATACTTGGTAAACTACAGTGAGCACTAACCTTGCGACCTCTTTCTCATTATATTGGAAATGCACGTGGGTTTTCATTCTCCTTTGGTGTGCTGACCCAACATGCTGAGGGGCTCCTTGCATTCCTAACGTACTTAGGACATTGACCCAGTTTCATTCTTGTCTACCGCAATATCTTAGCTTTCTTGATAGTAGATATTCCCAGCCTGATTCCTAACTAACTAAGAGGTGGAAAAAAACCACAAAACATTTAAACTATGCAAAAAAAAAAATCTTCATTTCATGGAATCTTAGATTGGAAAAAAACTGATTTGGACTCTCCCTGATTGCATGAAGCTCTACTCTCTATACCACTGGCTTTCAGTGTGTCCCGCCAGCCTTGAACCTCTGCTTGAACAATTTCAGGGGAGGGGAATCACAACTACTCTGTTCTCCTTGCACTGACAGATAGTTCTGTGGTCTTCCTGTTATTAAGTTAAAATTTGATGACAAGTTCTCATTAGTCTTCATTACCCCTCCACAATCACACAGAGGAAGTTGGATGGCTCTTCAAACAAATGCTGTTAGTTACCGTCTATCTCTGAAGTCTTCTCTTTACTAGTCTATAAATTCTCCAGCTCTCCTATTCCTGGCCTCCTTGGAATGAGCATCTGAATTCTCCTCCTCTCCAAGCCTACTCCAAAGCTAAGCTCATTATTTTTGTCCTTGGCCCTTTCCTTCCCTCCTTTTTCAAGAACTTTGCTCCATCTTCCTTTCCTCTGTATCTCCAGGTTTTCCTTTAGCCCCAGACTACAAATATGCTCATTCTACCCTCTACTCAACATTGCTTACCTACCTGAAGAAACTCTCCCATCTCTCAATTTGCAGTCACCATCAAATTTATGGCAAGAGTAGTACATGGTTACTACCCCTAGTTCCTCTTCATTCCTTGTGTAGAGATTTATCTTTGAAGGACATTAATGTCTTAGAGGTGCTCTTTTATCAGTCTTCAGGCTTCTCCCCCCTCTATAGCATGTAATATTGATGCTTTCCCTTCTGTCTTGACATCTCCCTTAGGCTCCCAGACTCACAGTCTTCCTGGTTATCTTCCTGTTTCTTTAACTGGCCTTTCCTACCATTTCTTCTTTTATTCTTTTCCCTCCATGAAAAAGATGTTCCTTAAGATAATGTCCTAAGAGCACTTCTCTTTTCTCTGTCCTATCTTCTTTGGCAACCTTACCTGTTCCCATGGTTTTATTTATAATTCTAATAGGACTTACCCCAAACCTCCATCTCCATCACAACCTTGACTTACCTTTATAGCTCCATCTCAAGCTTCCTTCTAAACATTTCCACTCTAATATGCCACCTCAAACTTACAAAGATGCCACTTCAAACTTATGATATCCCAAATGTAGTTTCCTCCTTAACCTATTTCTTCTCTGGAATACGTATTTTTATTGAGAACATTGTCAAAAACCCCAGTCAGTCAAGTTCTAGATCTACAAGTCATTTTTAAGCTCTCCTCTTTCCACTACAGTTTCTGTTTACTATCTTTCTATTAGAACCTCTTACATCTTAAACGAACCTCTGGTTCTTTTCCATTGTCCCAACTCAATTCAGGCCTTTTTAGCCTCTTGCAGGATTGTTGGGATAGTCCAATTGGCATGTCCATTTCCTACTTCCAGTTTACCACATTTAGATGCCAGATTGTAGTGGAGTTCCAGCTTATGTGGGGATAAGTATTAAAGTCATTGTTTAAGAAGAAAATCCCATATAGTCAACACTGTTCTTGAAAATGCCTTATACTGTCCATAAAGTAGAATCTGCAGACATATTGCTTCTTAATAAGTTCAGTACTGCCAATTTTTCCTCCACTCTTGGAACAGATCACTTTTCTTTTGGTTGAACACCAGATGAAGTCATCTGCTTGGTTTTTAAGGGCCATCTAGTATGAAAAATATGTTTCTTTAAACACCAGAATCACACTCAACACTAGTCTACTTGACTTCATGTTAGTTACTCATGAGTGTGATACAAATCCACTGGAATGTCTAAAAAAGCACAGCTCTGATCCTATTATTTCTTTGCTTGAAAACCTTTAGAGGCTTTTTTTTTTCCATTGCCAATCGGAAGGCCCATTTCTTTAGCCTGGCACTGAAAACTGTCCATGATCTGGCTTCAACTCACTTATCTAATCCAGGTTCCATTCCAGAATGGAGTATCTCCCATTCCCCACGCATCCTTTGACATTCCAGTCTCCATCCACACTTTCTCTCACAGTGGGCCCACATCATGGGATACCTTCTCCTCACTGCCCATCTCTGCTGGGCTCAGCTATTCTTCAAATATCAACTCATGCTGCCTCTTCTAAGAGTCCGTCACAGTCTTCTCCTCCCACCCAACCCAGCCAAAATCCTGTTTCCCACCTCTGAACTGCTGTAGGTCTTCATTTGTTCTGCTTTTATGGCAAGTATCCATTTATATTTAGACTAGTCATTTCTGTTTATGAGACTATAAACACCTTATGGGCAGGGTTGATGCTTGAGTCTTCTTTATATTTTTATATTCTTTCACCACCATCTCCATCTTCAAGCACACAGTTCTCAACAGTTTTTAATGAATTAAATAAGTAAAATAATGTGGCTTCCCAAACCCTCCCCATGCTGAAGAGCTTCTCCTAATGTGCTCTAGTCTGGCAGTGCCCCAGAACTTGGGACCGGTGCTCCATAAAAGCTGCCAACTCTTCCTCATCCCAGTAGAGCCTTCATCAGGTAATGAATGAACTCAACAGGAAGGCATACGAGTAAGAAGATCTATGCAAATGGTCAAGCTTTTTCCTTCTTCTTAAAGAGCAAAATAAATATCCTACTTCTTAAAAAAAAAAAAAAAAAGCAGCCTTGGAAATTAATGGCTTTTTCATAGAAGGCTTCAGGAAGTGCCAAGGTCTGTCATTGGGGATGGAGACATTTTGTTCCCGTTGTGTAGAAAGTGACTGATGAGGCCTTTAAAGCAATCCTGCAGACCTACTGTTAAAGGATCAGAATATTTTTCAGTGCATCTCAAGTTCAGAGGGACTTTAACCTTTATGGAGGGAAAAATTCTAGCTCTCTCTTCCCACCCTGCCACACACAGAGGGATGTTTTTACCTCAGGGAAACTCAAGGCTGCAGGGGAGCTCTGATTCCAGGAGTCCACTGAATTTAACAGCCTCTTGAATCTTTTCTGATTCATACTCCAAACCCCAGAAATACAAATCTAGCTCTGCTCAGATGAGCTGTAAGATTTCTAAGGAAGGTCTGAGGGTTGAAGTGGATGGGAAATGTAATATTTTTAAGGACTGAGGGTTTGAGAGGATGGGACATTTGGGCCTTTCATGTGATGGAGCATCTTAATCTTTATTAAGAACATGCAGAAATTGTAATCTGCCCGGGGTGTGGGTGGGGGGAGTTTGACGGTGAATTTACACCCTCAGTGTCGACTTTAGACTGATCAGGGAAAATGACCGCCCCACAATCTTGTAAAATCTTAATGTACCATGAGAAGTGCACAGCGCTGCCTGATGTACAGTGCTCAGATTTGTCTTGACCTTCTTAAATTATGGAAAGTGGCTACTAGGAGGGAAGTTTTTTTGGTTTTGTTTTTTACTTTTTCTGCACAATTACTCAGGTGGCTCTTCCTGTTTCTTCTCTCCTCCTGGACCTGGGTCCTGTAATTACTATCGCAGGGAGCTGGAAGGATGCCTGCTCTCCCGGCGAGGTCTCCTCTGCTCGGCCTCCTCCCTCCCCCCCTCCCCCCGCCTTTTCTCTTTCTGGCCCCGCCTCCTCCTCTCACCCCGTAGCCAGCAGCTAGACAGCTGTATTCAATCAGAGAGCACTTACAACTCCCGAGGATTCAAACGGGAAACTTCAGCGTGAAGTGCAGCTGCGCTCCGGCGCTCTCTTAGCTTGCTTTCCCTCCCCGGAACCCGAGACGCGGATTTTCCTCGCCCCGCCGCCCTGGTTTCTTCGGGAAGCCCTCCAGGGAGGCCGGATCCTGCCGGGGTTGCCCTCCAGCCTGGTCATGGGGGGCGGAGAGGCACCATAGGAGACGCGAGGCGGCGCTGAGCGCGGCACTGCCTCGGGTCCCCGCGCCGGCCCGGCCGCTGCGAGCGCGCCTCGCCGCCCAGCCTTCTGCAGCAATGGCTCGTCCGTGAAACGCGAGCCGGCTCTGTTCCTTTTCGGAGTGCCTGCATCCTTCGTTTGGGCTTCACCACTGTCCTGGGTGAAGATGGCTGTCTAGACTAAAATGTGCCAGAGGGGACCAAGCAGTGGATATCCAGCCTGCTAAACCCAACTCGTCAGCTCCGAGACCTGGAGGAGGAGGAGCTCGGCTCTGAAAAGTGCAATCATGAATTCTGGAGTTGCCATGAAATATGGAAACGACAACTCGGCCGAGCTGAGTGAGGTAAGAAACAGCTGAGGTCGGGAGCTCTGGTTTCTTAGGCATTTGCTTTGCGACAAATCCCCCTCCCTCCCCGTCGCCCACTTTTCTACACGCCACCCGCCTCGCGCTCCCAGTCTGGAGGCAGCACAATTAAAGATAAATAGATTTTCTGGATCTTGTTTTAACTTGTTGTGCTACTCAGGAAATGACCTGAACTGGCTTGATATTTCAGTCTGAGACGAGTGGCTTAAAAAAGAAACAAGCTCTCACCGCGTCGCCAAGGCGTTTTACTCTCCGTGGTCTGGGTCCCCTGTCCATTCCCACCCCCCTTCCTCCAATGTATGTACCACACAACCTTTCGTAGTCGGCAAAATACACGGGGATCCCAGCTGAGCTTAATCTGATGGTAAGTAATTTGGTGGGGCCGGGAGCTCATTGGAGTACTGAGTCGGCCGCAGGGTCCCACGTGTGATGCGTTTGGTTCAGTTCAGGCAAGGTGGTCTTTCCTTGGCTGAGACGAATGACCCGCGTTGGGGAGGAGAGTGGAGAGGAAGCACATCAAAGCGGCTTAGAACTTTATTTCCTGCCCGGGACTGGACTCCTGAGTCTTAGAGGCAAGCGCACTTGCAGTTTCTGGCTCTCACAGTAGCAAATCCACTTGAGTGCTGGGGACCAGCTTTGAGATTAAGGCGACATCAGACGGTATGCAAGTATATGAGTGGTCAGATGCTGGAGGCCACCTTTTTTGATGACCGTAGGGATGCCTCTGGCACATTCTCCCACCCCCCCACCCCACCCCGCAGGCTTTGAATACCTGAAAAGTGTGATGGGAAACCCACAGAACGATGCTCTGAAGAGGAGGAAATCTGTCTGCAGCAGGAGGCTTGGTGGCTGTGGGTTTTCCTCTTCGCCTCATCGCTGAGCCGTTCATGGGGCAACGTGGTCTGTGCTTCTTGAGTGTGGCTGAAGAGAGAAAAGGCACCGTCTAAAGACAGCAGAAGGCAGCTAGAGGTGATGTCAGATGACCGACAGTGAAGGGAAAAGGAAAGGATGGAGCCCTCTTTGAGGGGTGAGGGCTGGTGCTGGGGAAGCGAGGAGGGTGTAGATGGGGGAAATCCGAGCAGGTCTGTGGCTGGTATCCAGCAGTGAATACAGTCAGCCCCTGCCTGGTGCTCTAAGTGTCTTGGTGCTGAGCCTTCCCTGCTCCAGTTTGAGACAGCATTTTGAGACGTTAGTCAAATGAGGTAGAGGCATTTCCTAATCCCTGTGGTTTTCCCTGTGATGTAGAAAGCTGGGGAGATGTTAAGAGTGAGGGCTTCACTTAAAAACGGGAGGTTGGGGAGGAGGCTCAGAGACCTAAGTGATTTTTGCCAATTTCACATGCAGGGAGAGGTTTCAGATCTCAAACAGAACCCACGACCCTACTCCATTAATAACACTGCTAGGAGAAGCCTTTGACTTCTAAGGACGTTTAAGAATAAGAAACTAAAGGCACGTATCTTGCAGAGTCTCTGCCAGGTCCTTCACATTGTTTGTTTCTATGTGGCAGCTTTAACCCTCTGTCACCTGAAGTGTGCTATTCAGGTACCTTTGCTCAAAAATGAACCACAGATTTAGGATGAAGGTGGCTAGAAGGCTGAAGAGAGAGAGAGAGGAGGCCAGGATTGACTTGGAGAGTACTTGGCACGGTCAGTGGGCACATTAGATTAGCTGAGAGTATCTGTGAAACTCAGGTGGGAACTAAAACTCTCCATTACTTGCCTGGTTTTATCCACTCCTTAAGTGTTCCTTGGAAACTTGTGGCCAGGTGAAAGAGCTGAGGGTGTTTCGTGGCACCTGCTTTAGTTGGAGCTGTAGTACTAGAGCATTATAGGACATAGTTTTGTCCCTAAGAAAGTAAACAAGCTTCTGCCCCAACCATGTCCTTCACCACATTTTCTGCCTCTTGCCCTCTTTCCAGCCTTCTTTCTAGGTTCAGTGATTTAGTTGCCACTCCATCCCCCCCGGTCTTGAGTTTCCCTGCAGATTGAGTAATTGCAGTGGAGTATAAGGATAGTTATTTTTAGTTTTTTTACATATTTTCAATTAGGGTATATGTAAAGAGAATTGTAAGCAAAGGGGAGATGTGTGATTCATACCTTGTGGACCCTAAATCTCAGTTCACTTCATCATGGGCAACAGTTGTAGCATTTGCCTTTTCTATAGTATCCATAGGGCAGTATCCATATGAATCCATAGATCTGAATACAATTAATTTGTATTTCTCACATAAGGTCTATGATGTAGAGTTTCTTCTTTTCACTGTAATTTTTCTCCTAAACACTGGTTTTACTTTAATGTCCTGGGGGGCGAAGTTGCCATTCTCTTTTCGTGGTCGGTTCCTCCTTCTCACCTGAAAGCAGAGCTAATATAAACCCCCTTTGGTGCCATATCTCTTATTGGTGCTCTTATTTGGTGCTCAGGAGCCTCAAAGCTGTCTGGAGGTCACCGTAGGGTCAGATTCAACCTGATGCTCACCAGGCGTTTCAGGGGCAGGAAGAATTGTGAAAGGGCCTAGCATTATCCTGGGTATCATAAACAAGAGTCCTCTCTCACTGGTGTTGACTTGTGAGCTTACCCCTTCTACAAGGGTTCTCTCGCCACAGGAGTCATTGACTCTTTGACAATACTGTTGACACAGACGCCATAACATCCTAAACAAGGGGGAGTGACTGGAATCAATTTCTTGTTGTAATCTGCTTGTCCCATTCGTGAAAGCAGCTAGCTTTGGTCAGCAGTTGAGGTGCTGAGCTCCGCCTGCAGCGCTCCGGGAATGCTTGGGTGCAAGAAAGGCAGGAGGGATTTAGGTGTGAGGGATGCATGATCAGGAGACCTAGCTGGGTGTTGCGCATGACGTGTTCACGGTATGTTTGAGGGCTTTAAAATGGAAAAACAGGAAATTCATGAATGGGTTCCTTTTGTGTCTTTATTTTGAACAATAGCTGTTTAAGATCCTGTGAGATGATTATAACAGACAGTAAAATTGTTTCTACCTGTGGACATTCAAAATATTTTTATCAATGACCACAAATGATTTTATCAGGTCTAAACACTTTAACCAAAGTGAGCTAGTCCTCAGCATTGACCACAGTACTACAAAAGGAAAATTTGAGAAGCATGAATTGGCTATTCTTTTTTCTTGGCTAATAGCTCTCCCTATCAAAGACTCAAAGGGTATTTTTCTTTTCCTAATGTGAGGTTAAGAAAGGACTTCAACATCAGCCAAATCAAAAGTACTTAGACAATTAAATGTTTGACTTTCAGGCTCCCTCCCCCACGATCAAGAAGCTGAGTGGACACACTTTCAGCAGCGTTAGATTAAATTCTCCCAAACCGTGTCAAGGGAAGGCCACTAAATCTTTTTCCTCGTCGCCATGGGTTTTCCGTCAGCAGTTAGTTCTGTTTGTCTTGGTAAAACTTGTGGGACCAGTATGTAGTTGAACCTTATTTTACTGTCACAATCACATTTCTTGGTTCTTAGAATAATTCAGACCTTAGGAAGATGTCTTAAGGCGCAGCGTTATGAGGGTATGACTTGAATTTACTCATCTTCACAAAATAGCTGTGGAGTGGATCTGCTTGCCTGGTAGACAGCTGCCTATTTATGTAGCAAACTAAAAATTTATATTTAAGGGTTTGTTCTTTCCTGGGAATAACTAAAACCTCTTGTCCAAAGCAATCAACGTATATCCTTTGCTTTTTAAACATTAAGCAATGAATAGGTAAAATTCTCCCATCACTATTTACTTTGAAACCTCTGTTGCCCCAGAAAATCATATTTTCCTTACTCTGTCCTTTCTTTATTCAAAGCCTCTTTCATAAGATTATTCCACTCCTGAATGCAGGCTATAGAGGCGACTTTTCATGCTTTCACCATTCACTTGTTGCGTAGCTACTGAAACCCACATCTTCGTTGATACTCTAAGAAGTGGATTTATATAGGAGAAGATTGTTCTCTAGATAGATTATCTTGTATGACTGTCTTTAAGTGGCCGTCTCACAGATGTACTTGCTCTAAATCATGAAGCTACAAAATATCAGGGTTGGCAGAGACTGAGATCACCTGGTATTCCCACACCCATTTCTACTTCTTTATACTCCTCTGTCCTTATGGAATCACGCTTCATTGTAATGAGTTGTTTAATGTCTGTCTTGGACACAGACCATAAGCACCAGAATAACAGTGTCACAGCCTGTCACAGAGGCTGGCACATAGTAGGTGTTCTATAAATGTTTGAATGAACACCTTGCCTCTTCTCTCCCTTTCCCTTTTTATAAACATCAAATTTGAGAAAGTGATTTAAGTGCTTGGTCTGAGGCTTTTTTGGCTATCAATGGCTGTGTAACAAACTGCCCCCCCAAATTTAGAGGCTTAAAATTACAATCTTATTTGGTCATGGTTTCGCAGTTTGGGGCAGAGCTGAGGGTGGGAAGATTTGTGTCTGTGACCCCAGCTAGACAATCCACTTCCAAAATGGCTTAGTCCCATGGCTGGCAAGCAGGTGCTGGCTGTGGACTGGGAGATCACCTCACTTCTCTTCTACACGGGCCTGCCCAGGTACTGCTTGGGTTTCCTCTCAGCATGGCAGCTGGGTTCCAAGGAGGGGGTGGAAGCTGCCAGTTCTTTTAAAATGTAGGACTGAAATTGACACAGGGTCATGTCTGTGTGTTCTATTGGTTAAAACAGCTATATGCTTAGCCCAGATTCAATGGGGTGAAGAAATAGATCCCACCTCTTCCAGGGAGATGTGATAAAGAATTTGCAACCATTTTTAATCTACTCCAGAGGCCACAAAACAAGAGCCATGTCTAAAACCCTGATCTCTTAATTCCCAATGGCTGGCAGTAGTTTTTGTCATTTTATTTTGTCATTTTAGCTGTTAATTTAGTGGTTTGTAAAAACTAACATATTCTAAGCATTTCCCAGGTATTGACATGCTTAATTATCAAAAACTCTATGAGATACATGCTGTTATGCCCATGTTACAGGTGGAGAAATTAAGGCATAAAGAGGTGAAAACCCTTACCAAGATTGCACAGACTATTAATGGTGACTTCAAGATTTGAGGCCAGGTAGTCTTTCTCCAGAGTCAGCCATTCCTCCACTGTTTCCTTTCGTTAGTTCCTGTTACTGCTCTCAGCTTTTTTTTTTTTTTTTTTTAGTTCATAATTTTCTTTATTCTCACTTACAACTTCATAGTACTTCATTTGGTAAATATACTGTAGTTTATTCAACTGGACTTCTCTGTCTAGATATTTAGGCCTGCAATATTTGGCAATTACAAATAATGCTGAAATCTTCCCACATGAATTTTTTTATTGGTAAGGATCTTTCTTCAGAGTGAATTCCTAGAAGAGTCATTTCTGTGCTCTCAGCTTTTGATCACATATTCCTAGGAGGGAGTATTCCATCTAATAAGCCTGTTTAACTTGATATGTATTGTAATCTCTATGTAATACCCAGATAAATGTTTTTGATAAGAGTGGTATGAATATGCTCATTGCTGTCACCTTCAAGTGGCTGAAGAATTGTAGACATTGATTTTCTAGAGCAGATTTGTTAATAAGGAATCGGGCAGTCATCATCCAGGAAGGCCTTCTTTCTGTTCCCACTTCAAGGGAGATAGAGGCGCCACAACCTCTGTCCCACTGCCTGTGTGCTCTGAGGCGTCTGAGGAATTAGTGCTACAGTATTTGAGGTGCCAGATGAGAATAAGATTTCCTTTGTGACAAGAATTAGGGTTCTCTTACCCCTGCAGGTGGGGCTCTAGGCTTCTACTGCAGTTGGCTAAATCACTGTGGGGCTGCAGAGCGCTGAGTTTGATGAAAAAGCCGACGAAGTGGTTGGCCAGGGCTGTGTGGCAAGGCAGCTGCTGGTGGCCTGGTCCTGAGGAAGCAGGTGCTGAAAGGACGGACAAGACCTTGAGTGGAGCCCAGTGGGCGGGGCCAGTAGATCAAGCATGGCTGGAACCAGGTGGTAGTCAAGAAACAGGGGAAGGAGCAATGGGATGTGAGGGGAGGAGGTTAGTCAAAGACCAGGCAGGAGATCAGGAACTGAGATGGCCACAGACCTGAAAGCAGAGAGAGAACCTTGATTCTGAAGAAGTGCTTTGTCCAGGCAGGAAGTTTTAAAATTAATCCCAAGACTTTTCATGCTGATGAATTATTTACAGGACTGTGGCTACCAGATTTGAGGTGCCAGAACTTTGAGTGGAGGCACCCATCCAGAGTAGGGAATATGATGGTGATACTCAGGAAATAAACTCAAGGTGCTGTTTTAACAGCTGCCTGAAGCTAATTTACCCAGTGCATGTCATGTGGAAGGCTTCCTCCAAAGCCAGACTGTAAATGGAAAATAAAAACTGCATTTACGGAAAGATTAAGAAGTTGTTGATGAACAAAGATTGCAAATTTAGGTTTTGATCCAAGGAATCAAATTTCAGAAAACCAAGATTACGTTTTAAGTAATCTCCAGATTCTGGGAAAGAGGTTTATGTTGGCGGGATTACAGAATCAGACAAGCTAAAAAAAGACACAGAAAATTGATAGTAGTTAGGATGTGGATTTTTACATCTGCGAGGGGGTGGCACGGCAGAGATAAATCATTTGCAGCTATTTTCTCATCTCCCCCAACCACATCCAAATTCCTACTAGTGGCCATCTTTCATTCTTGAAAGAAACAAGAAGAGAATAACCTGGATTATGCAGATAAAAAGAAGTTCAATTTATAGAGTAAATATTTTCTGGGACCACAAAGCTGTCCTCTCTTTCTAGCAAATGTCCTTCTTCTCTTGCTGAACAGAAACAGCCAAAATTAATTCATGGGGGAATAGAAGCCACCTTTTGGAAGGTTTGCACTATCATAAGGAGTGACTGAGGCTATAAAGCACTTTATATATGTAAGTCTTTCAAGATATTTTTGAAACTCAGAGAAGTTAAACTTTGAGACAATTTAGGAAAAAAAAAATTCAGCATTAGCAGCTGTTGTTTCTACTTGTCATGCAAAAAGCTGTAGGTTAGGGTTGTTAACTTTGTAAATAGCAATCAAAGTCTGTTGGGCTGGAAAAATCGTACGATAAAGCTACTCAATGCCTTGGCTGGTGGGATATTTTGAGGCAGATTGCTTGTCAGGAGGTTTGATCAGTGCTTGGAACACATGATGGGACATATGGGGCCCGAGATGCAAATGCATCTTAAGCCAAAGGCTGTGGTGTTCCATCACCTGAGAACAGAAAGTTTCACAAAGCCTCAGTGTGCGTGCATGTCAGTGAACGACTCCAGCTGGATTTGTGAGAAATATTGAAGTAGTTGTCAAGGGAAGAATGCCAACGTGAAAAAAGATTGCCTGTCAATTAGAAAAGCAACGGAGTCCTCTGGTTGGTTGCAGGGTAGGAGTGGGAGTAATTGCTTGTCCCTGTTTCCTGTGGGTTGTGTGAACTTGTCCATAGAATACATGGCACACTTGCGATGACTTTTGCTTCTGCCTGGGTCCCTCCCAACCTCCCAGGTTAGTTGTCCTTCCCTCATCCTGTGTTCACAACACTTACTTTAATTATCCACAGCCTCCCTGGGAGACCATGCGATCTCTGAAGGCAGGGACAGAGTGAAACGCATCACAGTATTGCCAGTACCTAGTCAATATGTGACATAGGGCGACCACAAACTTCAAATTTACTTGTTGGACCAAACAGCAGTTGCCATTATAGTGTGACAGATGTGTTGGATTGACCACTTACATATTTTGGTTAAAGGACACATTTGAGGAAATTTAGTTTGGTCATTATTACTGTAACTTACTCTCTATTCCTAGTTCATTTTTCTGTTCAGCAAACACTGTGTGCCTTCTGTATGCCAGGTGCTGTTCTTAGGTGTGGGGATACAGAAACAAAACTGATGTAGTCCCTGTTTTAATGGATACTACATTCTAGAGGGAGACAGACAATACACGTGACAGATGTATGTGGTGGTGATGAAGAGGTGATGGTGATGAAGAGATCCAGTGGTGATGAAGAGATCCAGTGGTGATGAAGAGATCCAGTGGTGATGAAGAGGAGGAGAGAGGAATGAAGGAGGGGAGGGATGCTATTATACTGATCAGGGGAGACCTGTCTGCAGGAATCTTTGAACTGAGACCTGAATGCAAGGAGGGATAGAGCCACGCGAAGATGAGGATGATCATTTCAGGCAGCGGGACTGATAAGGGTCAAGGTCAGAAGCCAGAGCATGCATGGTGTGTGTCAGCAAGGAGGAGACGTGGCTGGGAGTGCAGTGAGCAAGGGGAGAGCGGAAGGAGGTGAGGTCAGAGAAAACAGTTCTGGCTAGATCACCTGTATTCTTGTAGGCTTTGGAGAAGAATCTGGATTTCTCTGGAATGATTTGAAAATATGCCTGAATTGATTTTTTTAAATCCTTTTCATGTATGTATGTGTGTGTGTGTGTGTGTGTGTGTGTGTATTTTATTGTGGGGCAGGGGCAGGGAGATATCCTCGGAAAGAGGAGGAGCTAGCAAAGAAACCTGGAAAGTTGTGCCCCAAAAGCCAATTAAAGAAAAGGGTAGAGTGATCAGTCAGATGCGTCTCCTTTTGTTTCTTTCACTCTTAAAGCCTGTGCATAGTCCCAAACTTCCAAATGGTGTCATTTTCTACAAGCAGAAATAATTGTTATATGCATTAAAAACAAACTATAATTATTTTTGGACATCTTCAGAGTATGTGAGTGTATTTTCCCCTTAAAAGGAATGGTTTAAAGAACTAAGTGATGTGGCCACTGGCCAAGAAGGATTTGAAAACTGCCTTCCCTTCCCTGATGGATGCTTCAGTGTTGATGGATGCCGATGATGTAGAATATAGGTGGGTTCGGAATTAGGAAAACTGAGCTCTGTTTCCCACTCTCACTTGGACCAATTTCCTTCCTCTATTTATAATCACTGATTTTATTTTTTAATGAGCTTTTGTATCAGTTTATTGATTTATAACCAATATAGCTCCAAGGAACCTGGAATGCTGAGACCTTTTTTCCTATTGAAAAGGTATTTGGCAGTCAGATTATGACAAGAAAGATTCCAGGTAAGCTTGGAATTAGACAAGGGAGATTGTCTAATTCTGTTGGGTTAGATGCTATTAAGCTATTCTTTGATTTGCAGTTTATTTTATCCAAACCATTTGCACGACTGATGAGGAAACTGAGGCATAAAGAAGGCTGGCTAGCAGCAGAGGGGGAAGTGTAGAACTCAGATTTTTTTCCTTAACTCTCAGGGATAATTTTTCCTCTTCTACCTCAACTTCCTCAGTTTCTATATCACAGGATTTGTTTTAAAGTATGTGTTTTATAACAGTCTGTAATTATTTTAAAAGGTGGAAGCCCTAATTCTTCAGTATTCTCATCTACATAGGACATTACTACTAATGACACTATTAAAATAATTGGAAGAATTTATTTTTAGCTCTGTGATCTTTGGGTATATTGTAATAGTCTGCGCCCTTCTGTCCTTTTTTAAAAAAACTGTGGTAAAATATACGTAACATAAAATGAACAGTCTTAACCACTTTAGGGGTACAGTTCTGTAGCATTAAGTACATTCACATTATTGTACAACCATCATCACCATCCGTGTACAGCATTTTTTCATCTTTTGCAACTGAAACTCTGTACCCATTAAACACTAACTCCCTATTTCCCTCCTCCCCTGCCCCTGGAAACTACCATTCTGTTTTCTACCCCACTATGAATTTGACTAATCTTGATACCTCATGTGAGTGTAATCATAAAATATCCCTTCATGACTGGTTTATTTCCCTTAGCATAATGTCTTCAAGGTTCATTGATACTGTAGCATGTGTCAGAACTTCCTTTTTATGGCTGAATGCTAATCCACTGTGTGTCTATATTATATTTTGTTTATCCATTCATCTGTCAATGGACACTTGGGTTGCCTCTACTTTTTGGCTATTGTGAATAATTCTGTGATGCATATGGGTGTGCAAATATTTGTTTGAGTCCCTGCTTTCATTTATTTTGGATACATACCCAGAAGTGTGATTGCTAGAGCATGTGGTTAATTCTGTGTTAAATTTTTGGGGGAATTGCCATACCATTTTCCATAGAGGCTGTTCCACTTTACATCATTCCCACCAGCAATGCACAGAGGTTCCAACTTCTCCACATCCTTGCCAACACTGCTTTTCTGTTTTATTTTGCTTTTTAAATAATAGCCATCATAATGGGTATGAGGTGGTATCTAATTGTGGTTTCTCTTTGCATTGCCCTAATGATCACTGATATTGAGCCTCTTTTCATGTGCTTATTGGCCCTGTCATCGTCAGAGAAATGTCTATTCAAGTCCGTGTCCAATTTTAATCAAGTTGTTTAGGAATCTTTTGTTGTTGCAAAATATATTCTTCATATATTTTGGATATCAAGTCCCCTGTCCCTTTTCTCCTTTGTCCAGGTCTGATTATCTTTGTGGTTGGAGCTTTGCACAGCCACTGGCTATTTCCAGATGGAGTTACAGTGAGTGTAAAATGAGGCATGAACATGCACTGCTTCTCCACGGAAAACAAATGGGCTTGCCCAAGCCCAGGAGGACTCCTTCCTCCACAGTGTCCAGGAAGAAGTAACTTCCTGACGCATGGTGGGGCAAGTGCTCATTTCACAGGCTGGCAACCAGCAGTTCTCCCTCTGGACAGACTAGATGATCTCGAGCAAGGTTAGGCAGGCACCAGAGTTAAGAGTTATGTTCATGGCACTTGAAGAGTTACATTGCTCCACCGACATGTGGTGATTTCACAGTATTTAAAGGGGATTTTTAGGAGAGGGCTTTGGCAACAGGGGCCTGTGGAGAGTAGCCAGGAAGTCTGAGGCTGGCCTGTTAGATTAGATTAACTGTTACTTTACTTCTTGGTGCTGGGAATCTAATCCTGGTTAAACCAAAACCTAATTTATTTTTATGCTTGACTGGGGGCACTTTTGATGATGTGTTTGGATGAGAGTGAGCGTGGAATAGGAGTACTGTGGGAATGAGATAGTGCAGGGCTGCTCTGCCTGGGCTGATTATTAATAGGGGGTTAACAGTGAGGAGGGGGGAAATAGGCGAGTTGGACCGCAGGACAGGAGCTTTTACTTCCAGTGGGTAGATTTAAACTAAAACTGGGATCCCCTTTTTTCAGGATGCCTTGCTGTACGGATAGGGCAGAAAGCAGTATGCCTTCTGGTATGATAGAGTGACTTTTAAGACTGTTTCTCATTTGGGGCTTCTGAGTTGCTAATGAAAATGCTGTCAGGACAAACATGTAATTATGGCCGAAGAAAGTGTCTGATGTTGATAAAGCTGCCTTCAAACCCTTTAATTCCCCGAGTGTTGAAGATGGGGCATCTTTCTTATTCGGTATTAACATGTCCCAACCAGCAAGGATGACCTATTGGGGTCGGGGTAATATGTTGAGTGACTAGGAAAGGCCTCTGTTTTTTGGCCGCCTTCTTTATTAACTTCTCCTCTGGGCCAGTTTACTTGATTTATCACCTCAGTTTGTCTGCAAAACCATGTGTGGCAAAGTTGTGAGCTCTGAAATCCTAGCTCTGCCACTTCCTAGCTAGGCGATCTGGGGGAAGTTGCTTTTCTTGGCTGCACATTCCCTATTATAAAGTGGTGAAAATAAAGAGTATCCACCTTAGGGAAGACCAGTGGCATAACCTATGTAGTGCTTGTCAAAGTGCCTGATAAATACTATTGGTTAGCTCTTGCAATATTATTGTTATTATTATTATTATTTTGCTACTACAAAGAGAACATTAGTAGCTGTGGTTGTAAGTGAGCACTAAGATTATTTAAAAGAAGTTTTTTTTTTTTTAAAGATGACTGCAACTTTTTTTTTTTTTTAAGTTATTTATTTATTTATTTATGGTTGTGTTGGGTCTTCGTTTCTGTGCGGGGGCTTTCTCTAGTTGCGGCGAGTGGGGACCACTCTTCCTCGCGGCGCGCGGGCCTCTCACTATCGCGGCCTCTCTTGTTGCGGAGCGCGGACTCCAGACGCGCAGGCTCAGCAGTTGTGGCTCACGGGCCCAGTTGCTCCGCGGCATGTGGGATCTTCCCGGACCAGGGCTCGAACCCATGTCCCCTGCATTGGCAGGCAGATTCTCAACCACTGCACCACCAGGGAAGCCCCCTAAAAGAAGTTCTTAAGTGGAGGCAAACTTGTCATGAAGACAGTATCCAGGAATCTTAAGAGTTTCACAGCCTGCTGATGTTTGCTGGACCTTAATGCCAAAAGCTCATTATCTGGGAAAATGTTCTTCCGAATATTGACAAGTCTCAGAAAAGAAAGGTATTTCCTTTTTTGGATTTGCAGAGCCAGAACGTTAATGAGCTAACGAGTGGCAGTACTAATCACTTTTTAAATTTTATTTTGTTTATCACTTTTATTTAATTTCTCCTAATTTTGTCCCAGCTATAGTGCCCAGGACCGACCTTAGCACAACCATTCTAGTTGATGGCGTAACATGAGAGAGGGAAGGCACGGCAGGCCGCTCCCAACACCCAGAATAAGGATGCATTGCAGAGAAACAGACGATGTTCATGTATTGCCATTGCGTAACTGTTTCTTTCATGGAGATAGGCTTTTATCAGTGAGGCACACTTTGTGGATTCCCTTCCAAGTTATGATCTGTTTACTGTAAGAAGGTTGCAGCCGTGCGGGTGGGAGCTTCGCCTGGAAGAGCAGTAGCGGATGGCGGAGGCTCATCTGCTGGAGACCAGGGGAGCCTTGCTAAGTGGGTCTGAGGAGGACTTGGGATGTGCCCGCCAGCAGTGAAGGCCATCTCTATTGCTGTGTACAGCTAACTTTTTCATTTGAAAGAGTTTTTTAAAAGCTTCCTGGTTGAGGTTTTGTCTGATGGTCAGAAAGGAGGAAGTGATGGCATATTTCCTCTCGGGTTTGGAAGTTGTTAGACAGTTTGATCATTTGCTGAAGAGGATATACCTGAGGGCACTGAGAAGGAAACTAACATGAGTCTCCGAGAATGCTCCTGGCAAGTGATGCTACTCGTTCCCATGGCTTAAACTGCCATCTCTAAGCTGCTGCCTCACAAGTCTGGACCTCCAACCCAGATCGATTTGAATACCAGACAGGTAGGAGAAGTGCAGGTCTTGTGTAATACAAAAGCTTCTTGTAGCCAGTATTCTTCCTCCTCATCCCTCCTGCCCTCTCGCACAGACACTCAGGCCCGTCTCTAGAAGACCTTTGTCAGCTCCCAGTTAACTCTCTCTCTGTCAAGTACCCCGTGCTGTCTGGCAACACTGCTTCACCGGAAGTGCTCTATCATCTCAGAAGCTTACCTGGTAGGGGAGTGGCCAGTGGCTGGAGAAATGCACTATTCTCAGAGCACATTATTGCAGCGTGGTTGGCAGGACACATGATAGTTACGAATGATGAAAAGAAGTAAAAAGAAAAGACTAAGAGATAGAAAAAGTACACAGAGGCAACTACTTTTGTATCAATTAATGGTGTAAACTTCATCGTCCACCACCAGGTCCCCACTCCCTGAAGCTGGATCCGGGTTGCACCTCCCCTCCATCTCCTTCTGAAAGCAAACACTGGGCCCTTAGGGACCCACCCAGTATGACTGAGGTTGGAGAGCTTTGCTTCCAGCCGAGTCTCATGGGCGTATCTGGGCTGCTCTGGGTATTCTCTCTTAGGAAGAGAGGAGGTCAGAGTGGAAGCTGTTTGGAAGCAGGTCCTAGTCCTGGGATGGTGGGAGTAGCTCCAGGAGCTAGATTGTGCTATTGTATTAGAAATGATAAATGTGAAGGATGGCAATGCAGATATTTTGTTGGAATACTTCAAGTGAAACAATATGGTGCAAGATTACTTCTGTTTCATCTTGCAAATATTCCCTCCCTTTATGCACATCAAAGCCTAAATCTATACTTTTTAAAACATGTTGCCTTCAGTACAACAAAACTGATGCACAAGAATAGTTTTGATATTCAAAAGCATCCGTTATAGTTTTTTCTTAAGAGATTAGTGTTCTTTGATACTCTGACTAAAGTAAAATTGTTAGAACTAGTGAGAATGGTAACTTAATGCCTTTAGCCTTAGCAAGGTTCTTTCCAAAATAGAAATGAATATGTAGTATTTAAGGACAAGGGCGTGGAGATTAATTCTATATGTAATTGTGCCCTACATGCAAAAAGACATCCTTGCAAAGGTAGGGAAGTCCCTGCAGTTAAGCTTCAGCATTCATTTGCAAGTGACAGGAATATGTTAATGGCTTTTCTTAGGTGAATGATTCTTAGTCTGGTGGGAATGATAAAGATTTCAATTCATTTCACTTATCTAGGTTTTTAAAAATATCAGTGTTCATAGGTGGCGGTATGGAGCTAATAAGGGATTCCAGTGAGGTCTGGGTTACTGGGTAGATTTCATTCAAAGTGTGACTGCAGTAGTACTCAGTGGTAGAATTACATTTTCATCAAAGCAATCAGCCCGTGATTGTTTGGGTGACTCTGAGTGCCCTGAACCACTGGTGCTTATGTGGGCTGGATGGGAAGATTGGAGCGTATTATGCTCTGAAATGATGAGGTTGATGCGGTGTCTTGTAAACACTGCTTAGCACAGCAGTTGGAAATGAGAAGTTAGTGTGATCGGTTATGTGGAGAGTTCTGAGGTTTATGACTTACATAAGAAATTAACCTTTTCATTGCTCTTCTGACTGCCAAAGAGGCCAGGTAAAGACTGATGGGATTTTCCCTTTTACATTTCTGCCTTTAATTCACCAAGTAAATTGAGGAAAATTTAAAAATTGCTTTTACGACTTTGTAGGTTTGACAGATGTCCACAAGTACATCTTTATCAGTATTTTGTCAGATTGTCTTTTAAAGTTTACTTTGATTCAGAAACTATTTAGAGTTACGTATCATTCTGTGACATCTTTCTTATGATAACGTGTGCATATTATCCTCAACTTCATTGGAAATCCAACATGTTACTTTCATTAAGTCATGAATGTTCTTTTGTAATATATTCATATTCAATACCTGAAGGTAGGGCCATCCATAGTTTTGACCGGTGGTAGCACAAGTGGTTGGCGTATCATTGTAGGACCCTGGATGACAAGAGAACATTCCTGTGAATTTGGTAACGTTATTAATGGATAGGGATTTTACAGAACTTAAAGTTATATACTAGTTTTTAAAAAAATCATAAGCATATGTATTTTAAATGCTTCATTTTAATGGGAAGTTGGAAGGAATTGTATCAGGCACATTTAGGTTGCCACCATGCTAACCTGAGAGTAATCAAGAAATGTTCAGGAGAAAGGTTGTTCCCAGAAGAAAGTGTGGCTTGGTCAGTGGTTCTGAGAAAGGAATAACATGGCCGGTTCAAAGTACATAAAGAGGGCCAAAGTGATCAAACTGGAGTGAGTGAGGGGGAAAGAGCGACACAGATCTTGTCAAAGAGTAAGCCAGAGACTAGACCATGTCAGTAATGAGATTTAACTCTCCTTAAACATAGGGTATCACTAACGAGTGAGAATCATCCACTGGTAAACTAAGAGTTAACATATATAAACGTGGTTTACCTGCATCTTTTCAGACTCAAAATAATGTTGAAGGCAAGATATAGCTAGAATCTAGTTTACCTTGCTTTGCATTTACACAGTACTATTTGGACTTGTAGAACCTCAAAAATGTCAAATTTGCATTTGCAAATTTTTTTACCTCCATTAATTTATATTGTGATTTGAGAGGCTTTTATTAAACTTGCTCTTATGGATCATCAATTTGCTTCTACTTCCAACAATAATTTCTGAATTAATGTCGAGGATTTTCACGAAGTCACCAGGGATCCTTACGTGAAAACTCGAAAGTATTAAGCAAGCTTATGTTAAAAGCAATCTCTGTAATCAGATCTTTTTTTATGTAAATAAAAAAACAGTTTTGAAATACTCTGTAAGATTACTTTGTAAATTTTTACACCTTCGCGTATTAAAAAAAATTGCTTTTAAAAAACACTCTAACATATTAATAATTAGTAGGAAGAGGGTAGCTTAAGAAAAAACGTATAAGATTGTAAATTTCTGGACAGCATAAACCAGAGTACACAGTAGTGAAAATGAAGCAGTTACATAGAGTATTCAGGAATAGCGCTCAGAAGTGCTGAGCACTTTGTGTGCAGGTTCAAAATGGCATTTCCCTGCTTAAAACCCTTCATTTCAGGGTACCCAGCTCCTTAGCCCCTGTGGGCCTCTCCAGCTATATCTGGCCACTTCTCACCCTCACATTCTAGCCTCCAGCCAACTCAACTACTTGCAGTACCTTCAAGGTGCCTGGCTGCCTCTTGGCCTTAGAACTTGACATTTGCTGTTCCTCCGCTGGTACACTATCCGTACCCTCCAGCTTTGCTTATCTACCTGCTGCTCATCTCATAGAACTTAGTTTAAGTGTCAGTTCCCTTGAAAATCTTCCCTGACATTCCCACTCTGGTCTAGATTCCATCCTCTCCCATACGTTCCCACAGCATTGGGCATTTCTGCATTATAGCCCTTAATACACCGTACAGGACTGCAGACGTGATCATTCCTATCAGAATGGCTGCTGTTCAGCGTTGATCACTAGCACTTGTATAGCATCCAGCTGTATATTCCCTTTTGAGTGCATGACCTTATTTAAACCTTGCAACAGTCCCGTTACATAGGTCCTATCTTTAGGGGCATTTGGAAGCTCGGAAGGATTAAGGGTCTTGCCCAAGGTCATACCTCTAGTAGGTGTCAAGGCCAAGTTTAAACTCGGGTCTGATTCTAGAAGTCCCTGCTGTTTGCATGATGCCTACAGCCCTCTCAGACCATGTCGTCATGACCTCTAGAACTGGCATCTATAAGACCTGGGGTTGCTGGGTGGGTTGATAGGTTGCTGGGAAGGAGAGGCATTGGGGGCAATGTCTGGGTTTCTGAGAAGGTTAGGTTGGCAGGAGAGATTGGAGATTTCATGTAAAATCCGATTTCTGGGGAATGATGAGTCTGGACTTAGGCATGCTGATTTTGAGATGCCTGTTGGTTATGTAAGTGGAAATGTGTTACTAGTAGGCTGTGGGCTAATAAGGCTCAGAAAGAGGTCAGTTTGGGAATCTTCGGTCTTCATGGCTGTTCACTTACAGTACAGATGAGTTGTCAGCTAATGTTTTAGTCCATTCCAGCCTCTCCACGGTAGATGCCTACCCTCATGTACCACATAAGTGAGGAGTAATCTGAAGCAACCAAATGGTACTATTGCATACTCCAGTGCAGGTCAAAGTACCATAGTCTTTGCCTTCTAGCATTTTATGTGTATATAATATATGCACACATGTTTATGGTTCAGAATCTGCCGTTATAACTGAAACAGGTTGTGCTTTTATAGTCACATTTTCTTGTAAATTTTAAGAAAAATCCGATTAGTTCATGACATCACCTGGGCATTTCTACCTTTGATTCCTCCTTAGGAAAGGGCAGGGTAAGGGGTATATGGGTATGATCACAAAAGTAATGCATGTACATACAAAATTTGGAAAATAAATTAGTAAAAGAGTCTTGTAATTGTATTATTGGTAACATTTTGGTATGTTCTTTTAGTTATTAATATTTCTTTAGAAGGATTATACTTGAGTTTCACAATATTATATCCTACTTTCCTCAAGTTTTCCTTGATATGTTTTCTTTTAAAAAAACTTGAGTTTTAATAACTCTAATAGTCCATCTTATATGCCAAAATAGCTATTGAATAAATATTTTGTTCATATAAATAATGCACCTATATAACTGTGTTTTCTTATAAATATTTAGGGTAGATGGGCGGAGGGAGAGGAATGAGAGAGAGAAAAAAATGTGAGTGAATGAAGAAACTGAGCACCGTATTATGCAGAGTTGGTATCTGGTGTTAAAGAAGAAAAAATAAGGGTACCTTGAGGTCTTGGGGTGATCTTTGTAAAATAAGACAAAGACTGAAAAGGCCGATTTAAAAAAAAACAAAAAAACAAATACACTGGCTAAAATAAATTGGGACCATCTGTTGTTCTACCTTGGCCTGCTTACATAGTCTTCTGCCGCTGCTTATTTAAGAATGCCTTTAAAATGGTGAAGGAGGGCTGCTGGGTGTCAGATGGCACCAGGGCAGGAGTGCAGAGAGACAGCATGGCTGCTGAACAATTCCATGCTGGTTACCCTTCGGGGCCAGCGTTACTGTGGCCACTGTGGCCTTGACATTCTGATCCATGGCGGTGTGGGAGATGGGGGTAGGGTGAGTTATCCTGCCTTTTTTTTTTTTAAATCACCAGGCAAAACAAATTTTAGAATGATGTTTTTAAAAAGGATATTTCACCTGAACATCTAATAACGTATTACTCCTTTCTTATATGTATGTTGATAGTTACCTTTCTCTGCGTGATCTCACATTAACCTATTGTTGCAAAGTCTTTCATGAACCAATCTAATTGAAGGAAGCTCAGTCCCTGGGGCCCAGTGGAGACCTTTTTAATCATAGGAGCTGCTGAGTTTTATTTTCTGGCCAAGTATGACCATTATGAATTGCTAGTGTTCCTCTGTTTTAATGGTGACTTCCTATAAATAACAGCAAAACGATTACTTGGAAATCCCTAAATTGAACTACGTTGCAAGTACAAGTCTACAGTTAAAGGCTTTATTTAATTTTTGTTTAAAGTGGATGTGACCAAAATGTTAATCTAGAGCCACATTTAACCTACTGGCTTGGGAAACTCTGCTATGTAATCAATTTAGCCCTTGGAATTGGAGTAACTATTTTGGCAGAATGGAGGAGGGTCCACTTGTAGCTTCAGGGTGTTTTGTTGTTGTTGTTTTCATTTTTTTTTAAGGAGTTCATGAATTGGATGGCCTACCCTGGATCACGTATTGGCTGGAGGCTTTGCTTGTTGGGATGGCCTTAGGTCTTTGTTGCTTTCAGAAAGTTAAGGGAAGCCCACAAGCTGTGTGTTTGAAGCCCCCTGTCCCCATTCTCTGGCAGCCTAAAAGCCAAGCTGGGAATCCAGGCAGGGGGCAGGGAGGTGTCAGAGTCTGGTTTCTTACCCAGAGATGTCATTGCTTGCAGACATATTTTCTGAATCCTAAGATATAACATTCATTCAGCAATGAGTATTTATGAAAATAGAGTTGATTGTGGGAACTTGGATGACGAAAGCATTCATACTTGGTGATTTCAATAGCCCAGTATTTGGCCTATCGAAGGATTGTAGTGGAAACTTGATGGATTGAATGATTGGAAATAGCTGTCAGAGTGCTCATTTGGCCTTAGTTTCATTAGCCTTCAAAAGTGTCTTTAGTCAAAATTAAATGATCACAGATTAGCACAGATGCTTCTCTGCTGGTTTCCCCCTTTCCTAGGAAGAAGTTGATTTGCTAAGAATTCTTAGCAAAGTGGAGGAAGGAACTGACCAGTTTCTAATGCCCGGAATCTGATTTATGCTCCACTCTACTGCTACACATTGGGACAAGCATGGAGGCTACCATAGGAAGTGGGTGTTGTCTAATAACATGACTGAACTAAGTCCCCATGCGGTACTCTTCGGTGACCTTCGGGAAGTCCCCCACCCTGCTTCATACGGCCAGTGGATATACAATGTTCAGCAATTCATGTGTGCTGGAGACGCTGGCATTTCTCTGCGCAGAGTCAAAACCCTCTCTTCCTCTGTATGTCAGTGGTACAGATAAACCCTGAGGGCAGCCCACAATTAGAGGTGGAATTTAGGAGCATAACATGATAGGCAGAACTGGGAGATGAAGACAGGAAACAGGGAACAGAGCGTATTTCATGGAGGAAGGATTTATTAACCTGTCCACCCTTCATATGACTCGGTGTTTCTTTCATCATCCAGTTGGTTATTATGGGTGAAGAGATTCCTGATCTTGATTACCACGGCCATTTGCATCGTGTTATTTGTACTTCTTTACTTAATCCAATTTCATCGTGAAAATGCCCTTGTTTGGTCCAGCTGGCACCACCACGTGCCTACTCTCATCCCTCCTTTCTAAAAATCCTATTGCGTTTAGTTGCTACAAGCACATGTTAAGTGCTTTAAAACGTGGCTTCATCCTGTTTCTCATGCTTAACTTTCTCCTCCCCTGCGAGCTTGTAAGTACCTTCAGTGGCTGGGAATGGCTGGTACTTCATGTACTCTTCTGCTGTCCCTCTGTAATACCTAATACAAGATGAGAAAATCAAAGACGATCCAATTGACAGAGACCCTGCATGTTGAAGGCATGACTCAGAGCACAGAATCCCCCACTCTCAGCTTTATGTAAACTTCCTAAGATCTCCTGGCTCATCTACAGTGCTTTCCCTGCAGGCAGCTTTTAGAAAACCCCCAAGCAAGTTGGAAACCTCTGATCCCCTTATGCTGTAGCTGTAGCTGATAATGGTACTTTGCCAGAATGGGAAAATGACACACATTACAGCATTCCTACTGTTTGCTAGGAACTAGACATTGATTCGGTAATTGGTAATTAATCAATTTCCTGATTTGGAAGAAATGCTGCGTTTCTCTTTCTACTCCAAACATTCGTCCAGTGTCATTCTCAGCCCCTCAGGCACTATTCTGGTAAATACAGTAGATTAAGAGGTTCTTTCATTTTCCTTTCTGTTATCATAGGACTGGTAGTTCTCTCTCCTTAGTCCGTTAGTGTTTTCACATCGGTGAAACACTAACTTCTGTAAACCATTCCTTGCTCCATTTCTACAGTCCCTGTTGCTGGCAGCCCCAAGATTCACCAGCCACCTTGTTGACATTATTACATTTTAATGATTTCTGTGCTGCCTACCCACTTGATAGTCTGTGGTTTTATTAGCTTGAGATTGAAAATTCAAATGAATAAAGGACCACAGAGTAAAAGGAACCTAGTCAGATATGATAGGAGACTAATGTCCCTTAATTCATTCATTGGAGTGTTTCTTTGCAATCCATGCATTATCGTATTCATTTTTAAAGAATAATTACTGTATTTTGTTGAAAGAATAGGCTCATAAATTCCAAGAAGCTAATTATACTTTGTCACTAGTGTTGCTAGAATTCTAATAAGCTTATTCCTCTTTCTTAGGTTGGAAAAGGAAACATATCCTAACATGGACAAGTGTACCCTGGTAATTAGAAATCACCGAGAAAGAAATAATGATATTTTGTTATTAGAAGTTTTCGAACACTTGGTTATTTAAAATGAGCATGGTAGAGCCTGACTTTAAAATGACATAGGAAATGAAATTGCTTCTTTATTTTTTATGTAGGTATGCCAGAAAAAAAGGGGAAGAATTAAGGAGAACATATCAACCTGACTGTATTTGTAGGCTCTTCTGAGATTTAAAAAAAGAAAAAAGAAAATACACTGTATTTATAGAGATGATGGGTGAAATTTAAAAATCACCAGTAGAAAAAATAAGGTCATGCCACTAGGCTTACAGTGTTAAATAGAGATGATATTATTGGCTCATGTTGGGGTGCTTACTGTGTGCCTGTCATGAGGAGAACTTGAGATAGAGAGCTTCAATAACTTACCCAGGGCCACAGAGTAAGTGGCAGAGCCTCAGATATCTAAATCGTTACCTAGTTTTCTTTGGTGAAACTGAAAAGAAAAAAAAAATTCAAGAAGAAGATCAAATATATACAAGCTAAAGCTGGTCAAGCTCCAATTTTTAATGCAGAGAATTGAGTTTAAAGTTGATTAGTCATCTCTGATTATGCAAATATTCTTACTCATTTGGGTTTCTGTTAAGGTAACCATCTCTCGGTTTACCCAGGAATTTCAGTGCAAAAACCTTCATAGTCCTAAGCAAACTGGGATGGTTGGTCACCTTGTTTCTGGTGTTGATACCAAGTTTTGTTTTTAATTTTGCAGTAGGAAATTTTTTACTAAAGCAAGGCTGATTGATCATTAGAAACCTTTTTCTCTTTATAAGCTAAGTCTCTTGCCTGTGATATCTGTCTTCCACTTAAGATTTGAGTCTGGACACCATCACTGTGTACACAATGCTTAACACTTACTTAATAATTTGTGAACCTAATGTTCTGGGTCGTTATGGAAGAGGTAACAACTGTGCCGTTGTTAGTGATGGGGAAACTGAGTCAAGGAAAAGCGCAACATTTCTAATGGCCATGGGAATCCACAGCATCTGAATCAGCAGCATTACGGCCTTGAGTCTGTGCTTGGAAATGTAAACAAAGCCATTTCTGATAAAAATATTTCCATTATCTTAAAGTAAACATCCTTGATCATTTAAGTAGTCCTGCTGCAATCAAGGACTTGGTTAAATTGCTTAGCTAAGCTAGACGAATTGATAGAGCATTTAATGAAGCAAATATTTTTATCCTTAGCAAACTGTTAATTTTCCTCAAGGAGAGATTAAATTAAGCCCATATATGCCAACTTTTTATTTGTATCTTTGTTTTGCAGGGAAATCTAAGAGGCAAAGTGAAATAGTTACCTTTCTGTCAATAGTTTTTCTTAACATCTATTTTGGTAGTATTTGGGCCTTTTAATTTAAAGAGCAAAGACGTACATGGCTACTTGGAAGGTAACACGGGCGGAAGTTAGGGATGTAGCTCAGGTCACATGGAATTTGGTATTGGAATTTCCATTTCTCAACTTTCTAAGCAGGGGCCTTGTTACCATATTCTCTGCCTCCTCTAGTAAGTCGAAAAGTTAAAATGGGCCTCGATTCAGAAACCATGAATCATCTCTGTATCCCATTAGGTGGGGTGGGGTAAAGAGAGTCAGGGAGAGATTGGGGTGGATGCAAAAAGGATGACCTGTTGCTATCTTGGGAGCCTGGAACTTCTTTTCCTTATGAGGTCAGCTGTTGGGAACTAGACTGAGTGCTTTATTTTCTTTATCCTTCATTTTGCCTATTCTTTTTCATCATAATTGGAATGAATTTGATATGTCCCCAAGGTAAATTTTGGAATTCTGTCAGTGAAAGGCCGGGTTCATCTCCTCAAATCAACACCCATGCTTCAATCGGCCTTCTCTCCCGATTCTGTTGCAATGAGCTTAAGTGAGTGCCTCCCATGTTGGGATGTCCAGACACCCATGACCCAAAGGTGAACAGCCCTGTTATCCATTACTGACTGTCAGACTGATTACATGTGTTACTACTTATGCTTATATAAGAAGGATAAGTTGAAATTGCTAAAGAAGGAATCTATTTTTATTTTGTCTTGAATAAGTCATAAGCAAAATTTTTTTAGCGCAAAAGTGATGAAAGCAATCTAGATCTAGCTCCTTCAGGTATCCTTATTTAGCATCCTAAGATTTGTCATGAATGGAAGCAAATTTTGTTAAACAGCCCTTCTCTTCCATCTCTCCCCCCCAAAACATTTTCTTATGCTCTCTTCCTTCTATAGTGAAGCTTCTTATACATTTCAGAATTTCAAAATGCAGTTGTACTTCAGACAAAATACGTGGGTATGTTTTGGTACTGAGCTCTGTGTACTCTGTTGGCTTATCTCTGAACTAGGTCTTGCAGTGGTGAAAGAAAAATAAAAGCAATCTGTCAGTGGGGTGTTCTTGCTACCCTTCTAGTAATCATCTTTATTGCCATTCATTTCTCCTGATTGCTGCTCTGACATTTCCATGAAAATTACCGAGGGCAGCTGAACTAGATAAATTAGGCCCTTTCTGACCAAATAAATGACCATTGACATTTTGGCAGTGCTAACCTCATTAACAGTATTAGCCAGGAGTCCTGCTTTTAGTAAAGCTCCATCCTGGGCATGTGACTGTAGGTTGGGGCAGATGAAGACCTTCCAGCTCCTAATTAGCAAGAGTAATAAATGGCAAACAGTTTGTGGGAGTCCCTGAATAACATTAATCAGATGTAGAGCACTACCACAGTTTAACAATTTGTTTCACTGTCAATGTGAAAAAAAAACACATTATGCTAAAGATATGAAGGAAGTGGTTTTTTGATGTGTTGTCATGGCAGTAGTGAAATTCGAGAGATGGGAGTTGAGCCACATAAGCATTCTTTATCCTTCAGGTTTTCTTTGAGAAAGCTTATGGCAAAGAGTTCATTGGCCTCTGGTTCCCCGAGGTACAGCCTGCTGGAGTCAAGGGGCCCAGTCCCCGCCTGGAGAGAGCGTGTAGTGCTCTGATGCTAGGGAAGGAGCTTGCCTTCTGGAGTTGCAAGGCTTTTTGTAAGCAGAGAATCCGTATTCCCTGTTTCCCTCCAGCCTGCGAAGCTGGTCTGACTTCTGTTCTTCATCCCTGTCTTCTCTGTCCTGTGCTCGCCCACCCTAGGCCTGTTACTTCCATTGTTCCTTTCACTGTTTCTAATTTTTGCTGCCATTCTCCGTTTGTCTCTTCGGTACTCTTTGCATCTTCCTTGCCTTCTCATCTTTGAGAAGAAAGTCTGGCCCTTACAGATAACACCAGTCAGCGTTAATACTCCTGTCCAATCAAGATAACATTGGGTATAACTGTTGGCCTCTCCAAGCTGATGTGTCTTAGCTGATGTTTTTTTGTTTTGTTTTGTTTTTTTGTATATACTGCAATTTTATTTCAGTCACACAAAGTTAGCATGTAGGAAATGTAAATGAAAGTACGGTAAAAATAGCAGAGAACCAAAAAGTCGAAAAAGGAAGTACACCTAAAACATGAGAATTCAACATTCATTAGTGTTTCATCTTCAGTTTTGATTGACACTTGATGCTTGCAAATTTTGAAACAAACTTTGAGATCATGATGACTATTCTGCAGAGATTCCAGCACCAGCACTAAGATTTGTACATTCGGTTTGTTTGCATAGTATATAGGACAGATTTGTCACAGGTCAGATCACAGTGTTGAAGGAAAGAAGTACCTTCCTGTAATTAGAAAGAATCCCCTCAACTGCACTCAGCTTAAGACATCCAGTGTACAAGAGCACGAAAACTGTCATAATAATGTGGCTCCAAGGAACATAGTTTTGATAAGGACAGTAACGTAAGCTTCTGTTTCCCATTTTAATTACTGAAATCTCTAACAATGACAAAACAGTCACATAGGACAGTAAATGTATACAGTAATTCAGTCAAACTTCTTGGAAAGAAAACATTTTAGCTGAAGTTTCTTTCCCCTTAAACTGTTTGGAACCATTCTAGAAGCCAGTTATAATAGTTTGCAGATAACCAAAGATTAATGGGTGATTTAAGAAAAATCCACTCCCCAAACTAAGATGTTTTTCTTTTGCCGTCAACTTCTAGAGTGTTATATTAGACAGTAAATGGGTGAACTGTTATTTCTAGGAGCGCAGGATCATCTTTTTTTTTTTTTTTTTAACAAATGGCTTTTATTTATTTATTTATTTATTTATTTTTGGCTGTTTTGGGTCTTCGTTTCTGTGCAAGGGCTTTCTCTAGTTGCGGTAAGTGGGGGCCACTCTTCATCGCGGTGCGCGGGCCTCTCACTATCGCGGCCTCTCTTGTTGCGGAGCACAGGCTCCAGACGCGCAGGCTCAGTAGTTGTGGCTCACGGGCCCAGTCGCTCCGCGGCATGTGGGATCCTCCCAGACCAGGGCTTGAACCCGTGTCCCCTGCATTGGCAGGCAGACTCTCAACCACTGCGCCACCAGGGAAGCCCAGGATCATCTTTAATGGTAGCTAAATTGAGTGGCACTTTGTGTATAACAGTATTCTAGAGCTACTGGTTGGAAGGAGGGCACAGAAAAAGTAACACCATCTACCTGCCTGAGCTGTCTTTTGACCCTCACTGGGAGACAGAACGCAAAATTGGCTTCTCTTGTTATCTAAGTATCAGGTGAATCATACAGACTTATAAGTGGTAGGTGTTGAGAGAAACAACATTGTGGTCTGGAATGGTCAAGGGAAATTGGTGAAGATGGTACATCCTGAAGGACTTCCCATAAGCAGGAAGAAGGAATTTCTGGTGGTGCTGTATGGGTTTGGGAGAGCTGAGCAGACTAGCATGACGAGGTGGGACCTCTAGATGAAGGGGGAGAGGATAGGGTTCAGCTTGCCTCCTGAGGACCTCTGTGTATTCCATGCTGAGTTAGGGACTAATATCATTGGCTACTCTAGGAAAAATCATTACAGCGTTTTAGCAGGAAAGTGGTGCAGGAAAATGGTGCTTTGCGGAAGAGGAATTTTGAACCTCCCTGGGTAGGAGTGTTTGGATAGGGAGATGTGGTGCTCAGGAAAAAGAGTTAAGGAGTTGTCTCAGTAACCCAGGTTGGTAGAGACTAGGTGTGTATTACGGTGGAAAAAGTGTTGGTTGCAAGAGTGACAGGATTGTGTGAGTAAGAGATTGTGAAAGAATGGAGCAGAGTGGAAGATGTAGCCGAGTTGGTTTTTTTTTTTTTAAATCATCCGTTCCACTTTATTTCATTCTACTTTAAAATCAGTTCTGTTGGGCTTCCCTGCTGGCACAGTGGTTAAAAATCCACCTGCCAGCGCAGGGGATACGGGTTTGATCCCTGGTCCCGGAAGATCCCACATGCCACGGAGCAACTAAGCCCGTGCGCCACAGCTACTGAGCCTGCGCGCCACAACTGCTGAAGCCCACGCACCTAGAGCCCGGGCTCCGCAACAAGAGAAGCCACTGCAATGAGAAGCCCGCACACCACAACAAAGAGTAGCCCCTGCTCGCCGCAACTAGAGAAAGCCCGCACACAGCAACGAAGAACCAACACAGCCAAAAATAAATAAATTAATTAATTTAAAAAAATGATTCTGTTATAAAAAAAGAATCAATTGTTTCAGCAGACATATCTTGTTTATTAGATGTTACATATAAATATAGAAGTTATTTTAATAGCTCTATTGAGATATTCATACATGATAAAATTTATCTAAAGTGTGCAATTCCATGGTTTTTGTATATTCACAAGAATGCGTAACCATCACCACAATCTAATTTTAGGGTATTTTCATCATCCTGGAAAGAAACCCCATCAGCAGTCACTCCCTGCCTCCCACCCCCCAGGTGACCACAAATCCTCTGTCACTGAGGATTTGCCTGTTCTAGAAGTCAGATATCATGTGGCCTTTTTTTAAAAATAAATTTATTTATTTTTGGCTGCGCGAGGTCTTTGTTGCCGCTCACGGGCTTTCTCTAGTTGCGGTGAGCGGGGGCTACTCTTCATGGCAGTGCGCGGGCTTCTCATTTTGGTGGCTTCTCTTGTTGCAGAGCATGAGCTCTAGGCACGCGGGCTTCAGTAGTTGTGGCTCATGGTTCTAGAGCGCAGGCTCAGTAGTTGTGGCGCACGGGCTTAGTTGCTCCGCGGCATATGGGATCTTCCTGGCCCAGGGCTCGAACCTGTGTCCCCTGCATTGGCAGGCGGATTCTTAACCACTGCGCCACCAGGGAAGCCCCTATGTGGCCTTTTGTGATTAGCTTCTTTCACTTAAGGTAATGTTTTGCAGGGTCATCCGTGTTGTAGCCTGTCTCAGTGTGTAGCTGGGTTGGACTTGACCATCGAGCAGGTGGGAAATGGTGCCTCCAACAGAAAGAAGCCCAGAGGTGGGGTGGCCGTGCCCCTCCTGCCAAATGGGAATGACAGCAACCATCCTCTTTACTTCCCAAAGTTATTCTGAAGATCAGATCACGTGTATGAACGTCTGTTGATCTATTTATTTCATGTAAACTTAGAAGTCTTCGTGGCATATTTTGCTGAAGACAAGTTTTAGGGGTAAGGGGATGAAATTGAGACAGTACATCTGGGTTGATGGTAGCACATGTGTGAATTGCCAGGCTGAAGAGCCTCTTGGAAACTCATGCTGGTGGAGTCCCTGAGGACTGATGAGATTGTCCAGGGCAGAGAGGTTAAAGAGGGAAGAGAGGACTGAGATGTGAAGGAGGCCTGTTGGCGGAGGGTAGGAAGAAAAGAGCTGCAGAGAAGGAGCACTGAACCGGTCCTGCTGGAATGGTGTAATCATGCAGTCACTGCTAAGTTTTCTTAATTAGCTAACTGTTGGCCAAGTCCAGTTTGTGCAGGATTCTCTGGCCCAGTTTATTCTTGGCCCAAGCCCCTTTGCTAACTGGGCAGTGATTTAGGCCCTTATTTAAAAAACAAAGTGCAACAAAACAATGAAGTGCTCCGGGCTTGAAATGTGACCTGCTTCCCAGGCCAAGATTCCACTACCTAGTGTGCTGGCTTGAGCTCCATGCCTGATCTCTTTGAGCCTTAGGTTGTTTTTGTCTCTACCTGATAGTTAGCTTCTTTGCTGGCAAGTTGAAGACCACCTCCAAGGCAACGACGTGTGCACAAAGGCTTTGTAAGTGCTCAGATGTCCTTGAAAGTAAGGGAGCGGTGCTGTTCCATCCATTGCCCGCCCCTCTCCCAAATAAATACAAATCAAGCCTGATGGAAGATACTGGCAATTTCCCAAGGGCTGCCTCTGTAAGGAGCTCTGCAGTGTTGGGTAATGCGTCTGTAAGTAGTGTAATTGATTGTTGCTGGGTAAACAAGAGCCCCATTTTGGGAGAATGACCATATAGACTGACTCTACCCTGCTTAGGTTTTTTCCAAGAGAGGTGATATTTTTGTGCTGCTAGTAGTAGGGTGTGTGTGTGTGTGTGTGTGTGTGTGTGTGTGTGTGTGTGTGTGTGTGTGTGTTGAGAAGGTGGAGTGGGAAAGAGGAAGTAAGCAAAAAGAAATGTAGTTGGAAGCTGGAGGTGGTGGGCACCTGAACCAGGACCCAAAAGTTAGATATTTTTCAGTTTTCCAGGAGAAGGAATGAAGTGAAGAGGAGACATAAAAAAGAAGATCAGGGCTTCCCTGGTGGCGCAGTGGTTAAGAATCCACCTGCCAATGCAGGGGACACGGGTTTGAGCCCTGGTCTGGGAAGATCCCACATGCCATGGGGCAACCAAGCCCGTGTGCCACAACTACTGAGCCTGCGCTCTAGAACCCACGAGCCACAACTACTGAAGCCTGTGCACCTAGAGCCCATGCTCCGCAACAAGAAAAGCCACCGCAGTGAGAAGCTCGCGCACCACAACGAAGAGTAGCCCCCGCTCACTGCAGCTAGAGAAAGCCCGCATGCAGCAACGAAGACCCAATGCAGCTAAAAATAAATAAATAAATAAATAAAAACAAAAAAAACCCCAGTTTTTCCTGGACTTTGGCAGTGGACCTAGGGTTTTAATAAAAGTTGAAATCAAATTCCTGAGATGTCCCATAGTGTGAGAGTCTTATTAGACTTGTCCTTGGAAAGAGACTTACTCTCTCTCCTAAATTTACATAGCTTGTTCTCCCCGCCTATATGATGGCAGCCCAAGTGGATGCTTAAAATATTACCTAGGTCTCCCTGTCCTCATTTTCTAGGCACCACTCCACACTCCATTTATGCTGCTATGTTAGGCCCTATAAACTTGACCCCTCTCCTGGGCACTTGGAAATGAAATATGTTCTACTCCTAGTCTGTCTCTGAAATCATGGGAACTGTTAACTCTGGAGGCCTATGAACTGGGAAGGGGCTGGTCTGCAGTGAGGGAAGGAACCAGGAGATGTGCAGAGAAGGACACAGTCCGGAGATGAGCTCAAGTTCCTGCATGGCGCCCTGAAGCTCCAAGAGAGCCCTGTGTACTTAGAACGGATGAAAAGTGAGTTGGTTGACTTTTTCACTTAAATTGTCTCAAGTTGTCTTGGGAACTTGCAACCCAAGGAGCCCTACCCCTGCTTTAGTAGTTGAAAGCAGCCTGAAATCTTTACAGCTGCTCTGAGGACCTGCTATAAGGTAAAGCAGGGGATGGACGTAGGGGACTGAGTTACTGAAAATGTAGCCCCATAGAGGGGGCTGCTCTGCCCTTCCCTGAGCCAGCGTTGATGTTGGGGCACACCTGGTGACATCATAGCCTTGCTCTGAACTAGAAGGAGAAACATCTGTCAAAGGTACCAGTTGGGATAAAACGACCACTATGTTGCTTTTCAGGACAGTTGTCTGTCTCTGGGATTCATTTTGGAATTTATTCATTTCCAGTCTCAAAATGCTCAGACGCATGTAGGACTTGGGCCTGGAGCAGGGGTAGGCACACATTTTTCTGGAAAGGGCCAAATAGTAAATATTTTAACTTTGGTGGGTCATGTGGTCTCTGTCACAACTACTCTGTCGTTGTAGGGTAAACACAACCATAGATAACATATAAACAAGTGGGCGTAGCTGTGTTCCGGTATAACTTTATGTACCAACACTGAAATTTGAAATTTATATCATTTTTGCATGTCATGAGATAGTCTTTTGATTTTTTTTTTTCAACTATTTAAAAATGTAAAAACACTCCTTAGCTTACAGGCCACGCAAAAACACCCAGTGAGGTGGATTTGGCCCATGGGTTGTAGTTTTCAGACCCTTAAAGCGTGCCATGGAAGCAGAGGGACACGTGTGTTTTTATAATAGCTCAGGTGCGTGAGAACAGTTTTCATAGAGTGTGAGTCCTGAGTATTTTAACCCTTCCATTAACACCACCAGACCTCTGTGGGATAGACGGCTAGTATAGTAACTAATCCTTGAGATAGAGGAAAGATTTTAAGTTCAGTAAGCTGGTTTTAGAACTGGGAGCTAATAATTTCCAGAGCTTTTAGGTGCTTGACTCATGCCTGAGGCCCTCAGCGCATTGCCAAGTGGGAACAGTGCTGTTTCCACATATAAGCACGTATAGAGACATCAAGACTCCTGAAATATTGTGTAATGCTTTATGTGAAGCCCAGATTAGAATTACAGAGTTTAATTTTTCTGTAGTTTAGTCACTGAAATCCACATCTTCCCTTGCTCATGAAAGATCTAAATATGTATGCTGTTTTTTTTTTAATTTTTTAATTTATTATTTATTTATTATTTTTATTTTTGGCTGTGTTGGGTCTTCGTTTCTGCGTGAGGGCTCTCTCCAGTTGTGGCGAGTGGGGGCCACTCTTCATCGCGGTGCGCGGGCCTCTCACTATCGCGGCCTCTCTTGTTGTGGAGCAGAGGCTCCAGACGTGCAGGCTCAGTAGTTGTGGCTCACGGGCCCAGTTGCTCCGCGGCATGTGGGATCCCCCCAGACCAGGGCTCGAACCCGTGTCCCCCGCATTGGCAGGCAGACTCTCAACCACTGCGCCACCAGGGAAGCCCCTATGCTGTTTTTTTTAAAAAAACTTTTATTGAGGTGTTATTGACAATGAACTGCACGTATTTAAGGTACACGGTTTGAGGGAATTCCCTGGCAGTCCAGTGGTTAGGACTCAGTGCTTTCACTGCCGTGGCCCAGGTTCAATCCCTGGTCCGGGAACTAAGATCCCCGTAAGCCGCCAGGTGCGGCCAAATAAATAAATAAAATAAGGTACACAGTTTGAGAAGTGTGTGTATGTGTGTGTGTGTACATATATATATATATCTCCACGAAACCATTTCCACAATCAAGACACTGAACGTATCCATCACCCCCAAAAGTTTTCCTCTTGCCTCTCCCCTTCTCCATTCCTTCTCTTTCCTAGACAATTGCTGATCTGCTTCCTGTCACTCTACACTAATTTGCATTTTATTGAATTTTATGTAAATGGAATCTTACAATATGTACTATTTTTTTGCTCTGGCTTCTTTCATGCAGCATAATTTTTAGATCCATCCATGTCTCATGTATCAATAATTCATTCCATCTTGTTGCTGAGTACATTGCATTGTATAAATGTATCACAATTTGTT